>NC_133327.1:506502192-506819692 GCF_042186555.1 Aquarana catesbeiana | reverse complement strand
ATCTCCATTACGAACGCTAGTTTTACCAGACCGAGCGCTTCCATCTCGTACTTGATTCAGAGAATGCATGGAATTTGGTGAGTCGGAAAATTGTCTACACACACTCGGAATTTATGACAACAAATTTTCTTGTTGGAAAATTTGAGATCCAGCTTTCAAACATCTGTTGTCAGAAATTCCAACAGCAAATGTCCAATAGAGCTTACACACAGTCGGAATTTCTGACAAAAAGCTAAAATCGAACATTTGTTGTCGGAAATTCAGAACGTGTGTACGCGGCATAACAATATTTCCTTGTCAAAAGAAGTTTATTGAGTATACAATGTTATAAAGATACATAAAGTAAGTTTACAAGGATCTATAAAGTAAGCTCATTGTTTTACAGTAGGGTTTATATAGGTAAATATCATGAAATTTCAAATATTAAACATTGGGTTCACGTAAACCTAAATTAAAGATATATATCATTTCCTTAGTTACTTTTGTAGATATTTAAATGATTTATACCTACTATACATATTGTTTACAAGTAGAGTGTATATAGGTCAAATAAATTCTGATAATGAGCTTTAATCGTAAGATGGAGAAAAGGAAAGAGAAAGAAGAAAAAGGGTTGAAAGGTAGAGGTATGGTCCACAAGGTTGTCCCGCTCGTCAGTTTATTATTCTTTTTAGTTCTCTTTGAAGCCTTAGAATGGGTGTCTCTGTAAGTCATTTAATCTGTTACCATGGCAACAGGACAGAGTCATTGAAGTTTGACAGGAACTGTTGTTTTATCCAAGGATGCCAAAGTTTTTCAAATTTTGGAATTTGATTTTGATCGATGGCTACCATCTTAGCATGGGACATTGTATTATTCATTCTGTGAATTGTTTCTGCTAGTACCAATGTAGGAGATTTCCATGCCTTGGCCACTGTTTGTTTTGCAGCCGTTATTAGTTGGATCATAAGTTTGAATTGAGAGAGTGTTAACCATTCCGGTTTTAGATTAAGTAAAGTTAAATATGGATCTGGTTGTATTATTTTTTTAAATATTTTAGATGCAATCACGAAGACTTCCTTCCAGAAGGTTTGGATTACTGGGCACGTCCACCATATGTGTAAATATGTGCCTATTTCTGGGCATCCTCGAAAACAAAGAGCTGAGGTATTAGATGAATATTTTGCCACTCTAGCGGGTACAAGGTACCAGCGAGTTAGGACTTTATAATTTGTCTCCAGTGCTAAGATGTTGGGTGAAGATGACTTAGATGTGAGCCATATGTTAGACCAGTCCGTGTCTTCTAAAGTTCGTCCCAGGTCCTCCTCCCACCTCTGAACGTAAGAGGGTCTATTAAGATTTGGTACTCCATATAATTGATTATAAAGTGATGAAATTGTACCTTTAGCAAATGGATCTTTTGTACAGATTGATTCAAAAATGGATAATTGGGATAATGGTGTATCCCCCTTTAGGAATGGTGTATAGAAATTTTTGATTTGGAGATATCTAAATATCTCAGAGTTTGGTAGATCATATTTTTCTCTAAGCGATGGGAATGAAAGGAATGATTTAGATGCTATGAAGTCATTTAGTGTCTGAATGCCTGATGTTGTCCAAGCTTTAAAAGAATTTGGGTAGATCCATGCCGGATAAAAGGCCGGATTTCTGATAAAAGAAAGGAGAGGATTGTGTGGAGATTGTAACTGATATTTGGTTTTTAGTTTATCCCAGAGAGATAAGAAGTGTTTAGTTATGGGATTATGAATTTTAAAGCGGTCTTTAGGATCAAGCCATAATAAATTTGATATTAATAGAGGGTCATTTTCTGAAGCCTCTATAAATACCCATAATGGGATTTCCTGTTTTGCATGGTATTTGGACAGACTGGCCAAATGTGCCGCTCTGTAGTAGTTAGTAAAATTAGGGTATCCCAGGCCTCCTTTATTTTTGGGAAGATGTAGTGTGTATAGGTATACGTGGTTTAGAAGAGCCCCATATAAACGAAGTTGCTCTTTTTTGTACTATTCTCAAAAAATAGGAAGGAATTGGAATAGGGAGGACTCTGAATAGATAAAGCAATTTGGGTAGAATAGTCATTTTGATTGCATTAATCTTCCCCATCCAGGATAAAGGAAGTTGCGACCATTGTTTTATTAGATTTGTGATCTGTCTTAATACAGGAGGATAATTGGTTGAGAATAAGTCAGAATGAGAGGCTGTTAAATTAATTCCAAGATATGGGATTGATTTTTCTGCCCATGTGAATGGGAGTGCAGCCCTAGCCGGGATCAATTCCATGTTTGTGAGTGAAATATTAAGCACTAGGCATTTCTTAGGATTAATCATAAGGCCGGATAGGGCTGCAAATCCATCAAGAGCTGGTATTAAGTTAGGACCAGAGACCTGTGGTGATGATAGAAAAAGTAATATATCGTCTGTAAATATACATAATTTGTGTGTAATACCTCCTACTTCAATGCCAGTTATAGTTTGGTTTGTTCTGATATATTGGGCCATGGGTTCAAGTATAAGGGCAAATAATAAGGGAGATAATGGGCAACCCTGTCGGGTACCTCTTTCGATATTAAAGGCTTCAGATTTGTATCTAGCATATTTTATATAGGCTTTGGGTTTATTATATAATGCTTTGATCCATGTTAAAAAGTGGGGTCCAAAACCCCATTTTTGTAATGAATATTGCATATATTGCCAGGATACTGTGTCAAATGCCCTCTTAATATCGAGAGATAGAAAACATAAAGGGATTTTCCGTTTTTTTAGCAATATGTGCCAATAACACTGCCCTGCGTATATTATCGCCTGCCTGTCTATTTGGCATGAAGCCTACTTGATCTCTATGTATTAATTTTCCTATAATGCTATTGAGGCGTTTTGCTATTATTTTTGCTAATAATTTAATATCGAGGTTTAACAGAGAGATAGGCCGATAATTCACACAGGAAGTATCATCAGAAAGGGGTTTTGGGATCATACAAACAATTGCCATTAGTGTTTCTTGCCGAAAAGAATGTCCATCTAGAAGTTTGTTAAAAGTTTCAGTGAGAATGGGAGAGAGTATTTCTGAGAATGTTTTATAGTATAAAGCCGAGTAGCCGTCTGGGCCTGGTCTTTTGTTAAGTTTTAGGTCTTTTATGGCGTTAGCAACTTCATCTATAGTTATAGGCTCATCCAAACTGCTTTTTTGATTCTGAGATAACTCAGGTAAGGTTATTTTTGAGAAGAAGGATTCAGCCTCTGTAAGATTAAATTCATTGTTTGTCTTGTATAAAGTTGCGAGATGTGAGTGAAATTTATGGACTATTTTAACTGGATTACAAGTGTAAACATTTTTTGATAATTTCAAACATATTGGTTTGAAAGATTTGTTAGTTGAATTTAATGCCCGAGCCAAATATGTACCTGGTTTGTTTGTATTCATGTAGAAATTGTGTTTGGAGCGTTTGAGGGATTTATCAACTGACTCAGTGAGAAATAGATTGTATTCCAATCTAGATTTTTCCAGATGAGATTTTGTACTCTGAGATGGATTATCTTGAAATGATATGTAGGCTGCATTAAAATTGAGTTCTAGTTTTTTTGCTAGATTTTTGCGTTCCCGTTTAAATAGTGCCATTTGTCTTTGTATTGTACCACGCAAGACAGGCTTATGAGCTTCCCACAGTGTTATTGGGGAGATGTCTGTTGTATTATTAATTGATATGTATTCCTTTAAAGCTTGTTCAATGGCCATCTGATGTAGTGGGTGTTTGAGCATTATGTCCGGTAAGTACCACGTTCGGTCATGCGCTTTTGGTATAGCTGAGGCTAAAGTAGTGTATACTGCATTATGGTCAGACCACGGAATCGGAATTATATCTGATGCAATAATTTCTGGTATCATTCCTGTTGTTAGAAAAATATGATCTATTCTGGTGAAGGTTTGATGAGGGTGCGAGAAATAAGTGAATTTCTTTTTCATTGGGTTACTTTCTCTCCATGAATCTACCAGATTGTATTTGGAAAGAAGTTGAGAAAAAGGTAATCTAGAGGTTATTTTGGATGGTGTAAAAGGTGATTTATCTAGAAATGGGAGGAGGACCTGGTTCGAATCCCCACACATTATCACTGTTCCTATTTTGTGTGTATTAATCACTTGTAATATATGTGAGAGGAATGGTGTAGGTTGTTTGTTAGGAGCGTAGTAGGAAATCACCGTGATTGCTGTATCCATTATATAACCCATGAGTATCAGGTATCTACCTTCTGGGTCTTTAATTTCTGATGATAAGGTGAATGGTGTGGATCGGTGAAATGCAATTAGAGTTCCCCTTTGCTTGGTACAGGCAGAAGCCGTGTAAATTTGTTGATAAAAAGGAGAAATATATTTTGGAGTAGAATCTTTGGTGAAGTGTGTTTCTTGGGGGCATACTATGTGAGCCTTCTTGTTATGGAAAGTACGGAAGGCTTTGGTCCTTTTTTGAGGGACATTTATTCCCTGAACATTCAGGGAAAGTATATTCAGTGGTGCCATGGCAATAGATCAAATAGTTTTGACTTACTTTTTGTTATGCAGAGCTGACTGCGCAGATCAACCTGTGTGGACTGAAGAGATGAATAGATAGAAAAGAAACCAGTGAATTCTGGAGTAAAGAGTAAACAAAAAACATATGAGATTAGATGATACATTGTATAAATTATTTTTTGCAAGTAATCACAATTTACCCGTGAAAGAGAATAAATATCTCTCTCAGGGGAATAAGTGCCTTCGTCACACTCCCACATAATATGGTTGGGAGAATGAGGAGGGCTAATGGGGGTACACGGATCTTCCGCTTACAGGAGAGAAGTGCTATGTCAAAAGACATCAAAATGATGTTTCATTAGTTGGAGTGCAGAATATAGTTTTTGTTGAAATTATTTATTCCAGGGTGGTTGTATATGGTTAGTCTTGCCCTAGGCTAAATAATTCAGTTAGAAAGGTACTGTTAATAACTTTGGTATTGATGAAGATAGTTTGACTTATTTTGGGATTTTAACCCTTTTTAGAGTAAACAATTACATATTTTATTCATATGCAACTGTTTAGATATGTTAACTCATAAAATTGAGGTTGTATTGCTTCAGATTAGAATAAACAAAAACATAATTCTAGGAACTAGTTAGGTAATAATATATTTGTTTTAAGAAAAGAAAGAAAAAAAAAAAAGCTTCCATTACTTCTGGATTTTTGAACATATTTGTCCTAAAAAGTAATAAATCTATTGTTATTACCTGATAATATATAACTGAACAAGAATTTCCTTATTTCACTTATATATTCTAAGGCTATATGAATCAGAAGTAATAAGAAATATAACTGGAATGTAACATGATCCCACACAGTGTGTGACTATCAGAATGCAGTTACATTCAGTTATAAATATAGGTTTTTTATAGAGAACCATCTCTTAGTATAATAAATGAAGAGATATCAGGAATTAGGATGTCAGTCCATTGAATCTTCTTAGTCCATGGATGATGTGGCATAACGGCCTCTTTTGTGAGAATGATGATTCCCATTTTGTTCTGGAATTTTCTGGGTGCTGCCTGAAGGTGAAGATGACGCCACTCTTCTGCGTGTGGGAGTGTTGCTGCTTGTGGGTTCTGTCAGATTTAATTTTAAAAGGGTTTGTTGTAGTTCATCTGCTGATCTGCTTCTGTAAATTGTACCTTGGTAGTTAAATCTGACTGAAAAGGGGAAGCCCCATTGATACATAATGTTGTGGCGTTGCAGTTCCATTAGTTGGGGTTTCATGGATCGTCTTTTAGTAATAGTAAGTTGGGATAGGTCAGCAAAAATTTGATAATTGTGTCCTTGAAAATTAAGTTCCTTTTTTTCTCTTGCAGCAATTAGTATTTGTTCTTTCGTTCTGTAATAATGAAATTTTGTGATTATATCACGTGGGGGTCCATCTTTCTTTTTGGCTGTGAGGGCTCTGTGTACTCTGTCCAGTTCTAAACGTTCAATAGGGATATCTGGCTTTAGTTCTTGTAATAGAGCAGTAATAGTAGATTGCAGGTCTGCCACAGTTTCAGGTATTCCCCTTATGCGCAAGTTTGAACGTCTGGCTTTATTTTCGTAATCTTCAAGCTTAGTTTGAAGTATTAAATTCTCTTTTTTTAATTGTTCCAATTCTGTTATATTTTCTTGAGTTGTAATTTCAATTTCATCCATTTTTATTTCTAAGGCTGCGGTGCGGTTTCCCAGCTCTCTTATTTCTTTGGATAGGCTGTTTGTTATTTGGTCTGAGGTTTGTTTTAAAGCCTTATGAAGCATCTTTTCAAATTGTAATAATATTACTGGGGATACTGAGGAGGCTTGTGGAGAAGTTTGTGAGAGGATTTGTTCTGTATCTGACTCAAATGGAGAGTCTTGCTGTGACATTTTCTGTCTGTGAGAGCGCCCTGATGCTGTATCTTGTGAGGTGACTGGAGCTGCTTCAGCTGCAGTGAGTGCCTGTGAGCTCTTTGTGAGGTGATTTTTATTTCTGCCACGGTTTCCTC
Source organism: Aquarana catesbeiana (assembly GCF_042186555.1). Classification (NCBI taxonomy): domain Eukaryota; kingdom Metazoa; phylum Chordata; class Amphibia; order Anura; family Ranidae; genus Aquarana; species Aquarana catesbeiana. The sequence continues at coordinate 506,813,167 of NC_133327.1, read as the reverse complement.
CCAGTACCATATTTCCTGCCCAAACTTTCACAGTTTGTTCCCTGGGGCAAAAAGGTTCAAATGGATACCTTTTGAGCCTGCAGGCTCCGCTTTGTCCTTCTCTTCTCTCCTCAGCGGTGTGGAGCTCTAACAATGCATGTCTGCTCCGCTAGGCTCCGCCTCCTGCCCCCCATCGGCATAACAATATTTAAACAAATATATGTATTATTACTTCATTACAGGGGTCTTGTCTATTCTTGACTTCTCATAAGTCTTGACTTACCAGAACATTCTATATCAGATACAAGATACCTTATATTCCCAACCTCCAACTAGTTACAATAATAGAAATATTTCTAGCTGAGTCTTAACTGAAAAGTGAGACACTATCATTTGTTCAAGGTAATTTACACAATATATATTATGATTAATCATAAAACCAAATATATTTTTGCAAGCTTGCCATATATAATATAACTCCTATACGTGCTGAATTATGAATTTGGAATAATAATCTAATAGGCTTCTGGTAGTATAGTAGACATCATGTTGAAAGTGTAGTTAGGAAGGTCGTTTGGTAGAAACAATTCTGGGATCCCACGCAATTTAACATTATTACGGCGGGTCCCATCTTTGAAGTCTTCCAGTTTGGTCTTGATCCATCAGTGGTCATCCCTAGTTTCCTCATAAGCATCTACCAGGTTGTTTATGATCTCATTGCATTCCTCCATTTTGTTTTCAATATAATTAACCCTATCCCCCATTTCTTGCCCCTGTAGAAGTCCAAATTGGATGAAACGCGTCGGACAAGGCTGTCAATTCCCTACATTGCTTTTATTATATTCTATGTGATCACTTTTTATATTTTTGTATATTGGTTGATTCCAATAAATGCACTTTTTGACCTGCACCATCAGAGCACTCTATTTTTTCCCCCCATCCTTCTTGGTTCTATGAGAAATTGGGACGCTTTCACCAGATGTGCTGCTTTCCCTAATTCAGAGGACCTTAATACAGTGGTTCCAGCCTAAAGGAGACACCTCGGGAGACCCTGGACCCTTACTACCATCTGTGAGAACCTTCCATCCGGTTCCCTAAGCCTATTTGATTTGGTGTCATTTGCATTCGAATTCATCCGTTCTGGTAAGAGTATTTTCACCTTCTTTACTACAAGAGTTATCATTTGATGAATCGTATGCCAGAAGATTTCTTCAGCCCTATTGGATTTGTTATCCATCTTATTGTTTGGACTTTATCACTTTCTGTATACACATGATGAACTGGATCATACCCGTTTATCACTGAACTTTGTTAGTTCACATATATGTTTTTTGTTAGAGCTACATTTTTCACATTATTGCATTTGAATTTTAGTCACATTCTAGTGTAGCTGCTTGCTATTTTACTATACTGTATTGGATCAGCGCAGTTATACCTTTACACGTGGTGGTGAATATATGCATGAGAGAGGAGAAGTCAGCAAAATGGAGGACTACAAAGAAAGAAGCATGTCCTTCATGGTAGTGTCTAGGATTAGCTGTCCAGAGGTAGGGAAGGATGCTATAGAGGATTGTACTGAAGACTTAGTTTGTAAGGGGTTAATCCCCTGGCTCACCTCTGGTGGAAGCGGTGACAGTGTGTCCATTCTCATGCGGGCCTTTGCTGGGCTTTCTGTCGCTGGGCTTAAGGGAGCAGAGTGGTCTGGTGGCAAGGGAGCCATAGTGACACTTGTATATCCCTGTGTGGCATCAGGGAGATCTATGTAGGAGGCTGAGGTGGGGATGCTGAGGCTGTGGCGCCATCTTGGCTGAGACCTCTCGATGGTGCAGGCCACAGAAAAAAGGCTGTGAGCTTTTACAGTCAGTCTTTCCTTTTCCTGGACATGATGGCAGGAGGTTGTCTGGAGGGTGGGGAGGCAAATGAGCAGGGTATGAGGTCCAGGTGATTCCCGCTGTTACTCCGAGTTTCTCTCCGGCTAGCAGAGCTCTCAGGTTAGGCATCCATGCTGACTATTCTCAAGCCACACTCCCCACAGCTTACTAATTGTTACAAGTGATGGTGGCATAAGTTTTATTTTTCAGCCAGTAAGTCTGTTGTTTTTGAACAGAACACTCTGTCTTGAAGATGTAGACATTCGAAGGTTGAGACAAACCATTTAATACACTGACTTGCTTTCAATGAATGGCATTTATTTATGTATGTAAAACCTTTACCCAAAAGAAAGTTTCTGTAACTGCCTTCACAGACTGACAAATGTGTCTCTGTTGCTCCTAGAAAGTCTGGCAGTAGGATCAGGCAGGACAGAGCAGCTGTGGGGACCAAATGAACCGATGGGGATTCCACAATATACTATGACACATTCCATGACGCTGAGGATAGCCGTGGTTAACATATCAATGCCCGATGTGTTCATCTCTCTGGTGAGTGTGAACCCCGAAGGGGAGTGTGATGCACAGACTCTGGTGGGAGGTGCACATCTCTCTATCATAGCAGGACAACCATCTGCATTTTCTGGGACTTCTCTCACCATCTGTCAACTGTATATTGCCAGTGTGTCACTAGCACATAAAAGCTGATCATAATTTTATGACAGTAGCGCTGCTGTAATGATTACAGGCATCTTAGTTGGACTTGTGTACCTTTTTCTTACAATTTTACTGATGGTTTTATGCATTTGCATTTTAAGCGGCAGTGTTGATACGCAACTGTTGCAACTTTGGAAATTCTATATTTTATGAAACCTGATATTTTCATAGCGCTGAGATAGTGGAAGGAGGCCTAGGGTTTCACTGTATTTTGACAAATATTCTAACAAGTCAAATTTTCTAGTAGTCCGTAAGTAGTCCGTAAGTCAGCAGGGCCACAGATTTGCGCACGATTTTGTGACCCCCCAGGACGGATCTGTGTTTTGTTGAGTTCCTCACCTGTATGCACCAGGGCTAGTGCATTCCGAAATGTGAGTGGAAAAGTTGCTTGTGTTTTAAATACATTTTGTTTTACGGTATTACACTATGCTAGTTCCTTCTTTATCCTTATGTTGCCATCATCTATGAGAGACCACGCTTTCAGGAGTCCACTGTTGGAAGCAGTGGCGGCTGGTAAAGTTTTAGGATGGGGGGACGCCAGACCCTGCCCTTCCTTTTTGACCCCTCCCACTTGGTTAAAATGGGCGTGGTTTCAGCAAAATAGTGGGCGTGGCTGCAAGGTGGTGTGGTTAGCATCTGAGATGAACGAGGGATGGAGGGAGAGGGAGAGTGGGATGGAGGGACAGCAGGTCCAGATCCTACACAACAATAGAAATATGTGTATTCTAGAAAGTTTAACAATCAGCAGATAAAGATATTCCAAACACCTGGTGTTAGCACTTCAATCATCCCGGCACCATAGTTATGGTGTCAGGATGATTGAAGCGCATTATTTCTATTATTACATTGTAATATAAAATGAAATCATTCAACTCACCATAATGCAGAATCAGTGGGAGCCCTGAGCGTGTCACTAGCCACGTCGCCTGCCACCAGATGCCATCAGGTGTCCCCAGTGGATTCCGTCCTTACATGCAGCCTGTGTCCCATAAAATGCAGCCTGTGTCCCACCAAATGCAGCCTGTGTCCCACCAAATGCAGCCTGTGTCCCACCAAATGCAGCCTGTGACTCCACGGGAGCACAGCGGTACTTACCTTGCTGTATGTTGTCCTCTCCTGCGGTGTCTCCTCCAGGAAGACGTGGTCTCAAATTGAATCTGCAGCCCTTACAACAAACCTGAAACACACCCTATTGGCTACCCTATTCAACTTAAAACCACAACATCAGTTTCTGCACTCTATAACAGCGGCTCTATGGGTGTGGATGGCCTCCATACAACAAGCTAAGGGAATACCTAACTCGATCCTTTCCAAACTCCCCATCCAAGCAGTGGAACTGATATCGCCGGACCTGTCCATCAAACCTTGGACACAGAAAGGTCTCACCAACCTAGGCCAACTGATCCATTCAGGGATCCATTCATTCTTACAGCTGCAACATCTATTCGACGTCCCAACCTCAACTTTTTTCTTATACCTACGGATTCGCTGGATCATCTACTCAACCAATATATTAAATGACAATGCTCCAATGGCTGATATTTTGAAATTCTATGAAACCCCCGTTCCAGCAGTAAAAGGAATCTCAGGGATATACAAGATATTGATGACACCTCCCACAGACCATTCGTCTTCTTCTATTGACTTCTGGTCATCCTTTACTACCTCCCCACCAAAACCCATAATGTGGCACAAAGCATTGACTCTTCCACTTCGAGCATCACGCTGTATCTCCCTCTGGGAATCAATTCAAAAATTGTTCCATAAATGGTACTTTACCCCAGCCAGATTGGCAAAGATCTACCCAGCTACCTCACCTCAATGCTGGCGGAACTGCAACAAAATAGGCACTCTACAGCACGTTTGGTGGGAATGCCCTTTCATTCACAGGTACTGGCAGGAAGTTGCTACACTCATCTCTACGGTCTGCAAGGTCCCCCCACCATCATCCCCACTGGATCTTCTTCTGGGTTTCAATGTCCCCAATTGGCTGAAGCGCGTCAGAGTAGTGGCGACTCACATACTTATTGCAGCTCGCTTAGCTCTAGCGAAAAAATGGAAATCACCACAGCCTCCCAATAGGTCGGATCTTATTGTTCTCTTATACAACCATTTCCACATGGAATTTGCCTTCGCCAAAGCCAACCTAACTGTTGCATCATGTCTCCAAAAATGGGAACCATGGATCTCCGATCCGAGAAGCATGGCTCTTTAATGGACATTAATCTATCAGAATTTAATAAATTAAATTAAGAAACATTAAATAGGAATGCTGCAACATCCCACTAGGCCTAATCAGCACTAATTATCTGTGCCCCGCATTAACACAGATACCTTGCACGGGCACCATCCAGCCTGGCGTTCTTCACCTGAGAAGTTGTCAAAAAAGAGTGTATACTTAGTAAGCAGGACTCCTAGTTCTATGTGATCATTAGTTACAAGTTATGCGTTCCTTTGCTCACATTGGTTGTTCTTGTTATAGAATGTTTAACAACTGGTGGTTTGAAGAGCTGCCTCACCTCCCATGGTACAGTGAGTGCCCAATTTGGGGTGCCAGGGTGGGGAGACAGTACTGACACCACCAAACTTACGCATAAGTTATATCTACTTCGTTAAATCTTCATATATTGCATCTTATCTTCATAGGTGATACCTTTGCTATTAATTGTTGACGTATGCTATAATACTCAGTAAAAAATGTCGATGTAATGCCAACTTACACACTCTGTACTGACTCTTTGTAAAATTGAATAAATATATTGTTCAAAAAAAAAATTGAAACATTATTCTGGAGATCTGGCGGAAAAAAATATAAAGATTATTCAGGAGATCACAAGAAATAATAAATAAATCAGTTTGTCAGAACTCTGTGTGAATATCAGCAGCAAAACAACTTCATTATTCTAGCATTATAAAGAAGAAGAGAATGTGCTGCATTAAAGATTTAAAAATTAGCAGCGTGACGAATGTGCTATCTCCATTACGAACGCTAGTTTTACCAGACCGAGCGCTTCCATCTCGTACTTGATTCAGAGAATGCATGGAATTTGGTGAGTCGGAAAATTGTCTACACACACTCGGAATTTATGACAACAAATTTTCTTGTTGGAAAATTTGAGATCCAGCTTTCAAACATCTGTTGTCAGAAATTCCAACAGCAAATGTCCAATAGAGCTTACACACAGTCGGAATTTCTGACAAAAAGCTAAAATCGAACATTTGTTGTCGGAAATTCAGAACGTGTGTACGCGGCATAACAATATTTCCTTGTCAAAAGAAGTTTATTGAGTATACAATGTTATAAAGATACATAAAGTAAGTTTACAAGGATCTATAAAGTAAGCTCATTGTTTTACAGTAGGGTTTATATAGGTAAATATCATGAAATTTCAAATATTAAACATTGGGTTCACGTAAACCTAAATTAAAGATATATATCATTTCCTTAGTTACTTTTGTAGATATTTAAATGATTTATACCTACTATACATATTGTTTACAAGTAGAGTGTATATAGGTCAAATAAATTCTGATAATGAGCTTTAATCGTAAGATGGAGAAAAGGAAAGAGAAAGAAGAAAAAGGGTTGAAAGGTAGAGGTATGGTCCACAAGGTTGTCCCGCTCGTCAGTTTATTATTCTTTTTAGTTCTCTTTGAAGCCTTAGAATGGGTGTCTCTGTAAGTCATTTAATCTGTTACCATGGCAACAGGACAGAGTCATTGAAGTTTGACAGGAACTGTTGTTTTATCCAAGGATGCCAAAGTTTTTCAAATTTTGGAATTTGATTTTGATCGATGGCTACCATCTTAGCATGGGACATTGTATTATTCATTCTGTGAATTGTTTCTGCTAGTACCAATGTAGGAGATTTCCATGCCTTGGCCACTGTTTGTTTTGCAGCCGTTATTAGTTGGATCATAAGTTTGAATTGAGAGAGTGTTAACCATTCCGGTTTTAGATTAAGTAAAGTTAAATATGGATCTGGTTGTATTATTTTTTTAAATATTTTAGATGCAATCACGAAGACTTCCTTCCAGAAGGTTTGGATTACTGGGCACGTCCACCATATGTGTAAATATGTGCCTATTTCTGGGCATCCTCGAAAACAAAGAGCTGAGGTATTAGATGAATATTTTGCCACTCTAGCGGGTACAAGGTACCAGCGAGTTAGGACTTTATAATTTGTCTCCAGTGCTAAGATGTTGGGTGAAGATGACTTAGATGTGAGCCATATGTTAGACCAGTCCGTGTCTTCTAAAGTTCGTCCCAGGTCCTCCTCCCACCTCTGAACGTAAGAGGGTCTATTAAGATTTGGTACTCCATATAATTGATTATAAAGTGATGAAATTGTACCTTTAGCAAATGGATCTTTTGTACAGATTGATTCAAAAATGGATAATTGGGATAATGGTGTATCCCCCTTTAGGAATGGTGTATAGAAATTTTTGATTTGGAGATATCTAAATATCTCAGAGTTTGGTAGATCATATTTTTCTCTAAGCGATGGGAATGAAAGGAATGATTTAGATGCTATGAAGTCATTTAGTGTCTGAATGCCTGATGTTGTCCAAGCTTTAAAAGAATTTGGGTAGATCCATGCCGGATAAAAGGCCGGATTTCTGATAAAAGAAAGGAGAGGATTGTGTGGAGATTGTAACTGATATTTGGTTTTTAGTTTATCCCAGAGAGATAAGAAGTGTTTAGTTATGGGATTATGAATTTTAAAGCGGTCTTTAGGATCAAGCCATAATAAATTTGATATTAATAGAGGGTCATTTTCTGAAGCCTCTATAAATACCCATAATGGGATTTCCTGTTTTGCATGGTATTTGGACAGACTGGCCAAATGTGCCGCTCTGTAGTAGTTAGTAAAATTAGGGTATCCCAGGCCTCCTTTATTTTTGGGAAGATGTAGTGTGTATAGGTATACGTGGTTTAGAAGAGCCCCATATAAACGAAGTTGCTCTTTTTTGTACTATTCTCAAAAAATAGGAAGGAATTGGAATAGGGAGGACTCTGAATAGATAAAGCAATTTGGGTAGAATAGTCATTTTGATTGCATTAATCTTCCCCATCCAGGATAAAGGAAGTTGCGACCATTGTTTTATTAGATTTGTGATCTGTCTTAATACAGGAGGATAATTGGTTGAGAATAAGTCAGAATGAGAGGCTGTTAAATTAATTCCAAGATATGGGATTGATTTTTCTGCCCATGTGAATGGGAGTGCAGCCCTAGCCGGGATCAATTCCATGTTTGTGAGTGAAATATTAAGCACTAGGCATTTCTTAGGATTAATCATAAGGCCGGATAGGGCTGCAAATCCATCAAGAGCTGGTATTAAGTTAGGACCAGAGACCTGTGGTGATGATAGAAAAAGTAATATATCGTCTGTAAATATACATAATTTGTGTGTAATACCTCCTACTTCAATGCCAGTTATAGTTTGGTTTGTTCTGATATATTGGGCCATGGGTTCAAGTATAAGGGCAAATAATAAGGGAGATAATGGGCAACCCTGTCGGGTACCTCTTTCGATATTAAAGGCTTCAGATTTGTATCTAGCATATTTTATATAGGCTTTGGGTTTATTATATAATGCTTTGATCCATGTTAAAAAGTGGGGTCCAAAACCCCATTTTTGTAATGAATATTGCATATATTGCCAGGATACTGTGTCAAATGCCCTCTTAATATCGAGAGATAGAAAACATAAAGGGATTTTCCGTTTTTTTAGCAATATGTGCCAATAACACTGCCCTGCGTATATTATCGCCTGCCTGTCTATTTGGCATGAAGCCTACTTGATCTCTATGTATTAATTTTCCTATAATGCTATTGAGGCGTTTTGCTATTATTTTTGCTAATAATTTAATATCGAGGTTTAACAGAGAGATAGGCCGATAATTCACACAGGAAGTATCATCAGAAAGGGGTTTTGGGATCATACAAACAATTGCCATTAGTGTTTCTTGCCGAAAAGAATGTCCATCTAGAAGTTTGTTAAAAGTTTCAGTGAGAATGGGAGAGAGTATTTCTGAGAATGTTTTATAGTATAAAGCCGAGTAGCCGTCTGGGCCTGGTCTTTTGTTAAGTTTTAGGTCTTTTATGGCGTTAGCAACTTCATCTATAGTTATAGGCTCATCCAAACTGCTTTTTTGATTCTGAGATAACTCAGGTAAGGTTATTTTTGAGAAGAAGGATTCAGCCTCTGTAAGATTAAATTCATTGTTTGTCTTGTATAAAGTTGCGAGATGTGAGTGAAATTTATGGACTATTTTAACTGGATTACAAGTGTAAACATTTTTTGATAATTTCAAACATATTGGTTTGAAAGATTTGTTAGTTGAATTTAATGCCCGAGCCAAATATGTACCTGGTTTGTTTGTATTCATGTAGAAATTGTGTTTGGAGCGTTTGAGGGATTTATCAACTGACTCAGTGAGAAATAGATTGTATTCCAATCTAGATTTTTCCAGATGAGATTTTGTACTCTGAGATGGATTATCTTGAAATGATATGTAGGCTGCATTAAAATTGAGTTCTAGTTTTTTTGCTAGATTTTTGCGTTCCCGTTTAAATAGTGCCATTTGTCTTTGTATTGTACCACGCAAGACAGGCTTATGAGCTTCCCACAGTGTTATTGGGGAGATGTCTGTTGTATTATTAATTGATATGTATTCCTTTAAAGCTTGTTCAATGGCCATCTGATGTAGTGGGTGTTTGAGCATTATGTCCGGTAAGTACCACGTTCGGTCATGCGCTTTTGGTATAGCTGAGGCTAAAGTAGTGTATACTGCATTATGGTCAGACCACGGAATCGGAATTATATCTGATGCAATAATTTCTGGTATCATTCCTGTTGTTAGAAAAATATGATCTATTCTGGTGAAGGTTTGATGAGGGTGCGAGAAATAAGTGAATTTCTTTTTCATTGGGTTACTTTCTCTCCATGAATCTACCAGATTGTATTTGGAAAGAAGTTGAGAAAAAGGTAATCTAGAGGTTATTTTGGATGGTGTAAAAGGTGATTTATCTAGAAATGGGAGGAGGACCTGGTTCGAATCCCCACACATTATCACTGTTCCTATTTTGTGTGTATTAATCACTTGTAATATATGTGAGAGGAATGGTGTAGGTTGTTTGTTAGGAGCGTAGTAGGAAATCACCGTGATTGCTGTATCCATTATATAACCCATGAGTATCAGGTATCTACCTTCTGGGTCTTTAATTTCTGATGATAAGGTGAATGGTGTGGATCGGTGAAATGCAATTAGAGTTCCCCTTTGCTTGGTACAGGCAGAAGCCGTGTAAATTTGTTGATAAAAAGGAGAAATATATTTTGGAGTAGAATCTTTGGTGAAGTGTGTTTCTTGGGGGCATACTATGTGAGCCTTCTTGTTATGGAAAGTACGGAAGGCTTTGGTCCTTTTTTGAGGGACATTTATTCCCTGAACATTCAGGGAAAGTATATTCAGTGGTGCCATGGCAATAGATCAAATAGTTTTGACTTACTTTTTGTTATGCAGAGCTGACTGCGCAGATCAACCTGTGTGGACTGAAGAGATGAATAGATAGAAAAGAAACCAGTGAATTCTGGAGTAAAGAGTAAACAAAAAACATATGAGATTAGATGATACATTGTATAAATTATTTTTTGCAAGTAATCACAATTTACCCGTGAAAGAGAATAAATATCTCTCTCAGGGGAATAAGTGCCTTCGTCACACTCCCACATAATATGGTTGGGAGAATGAGGAGGGCTAATGGGGGTACACGGATCTTCCGCTTACAGGAGAGAAGTGCTATGTCAAAAGACATCAAAATGATGTTTCATTAGTTGGAGTGCAGAATATAGTTTTTGTTGAAATTATTTATTCCAGGGTGGTTGTATATGGTTAGTCTTGCCCTAGGCTAAATAATTCAGTTAGAAAGGTACTGTTAATAACTTTGGTATTGATGAAGATAGTTTGACTTATTTTGGGATTTTAACCCTTTTTAGAGTAAACAATTACATATTTTATTCATATGCAACTGTTTAGATATGTTAACTCATAAAATTGAGGTTGTATTGCTTCAGATTAGAATAAACAAAAACATAATTCTAGGAACTAGTTAGGTAATAATATATTTGTTTTAAGAAAAGAAAGAAAAAAAAAAAAGCTTCCATTACTTCTGGATTTTTGAACATATTTGTCCTAAAAAGTAATAAATCTATTGTTATTACCTGATAATATATAACTGAACAAGAATTTCCTTATTTCACTTATATATTCTAAGGCTATATGAATCAGAAGTAATAAGAAATATAACTGGAATGTAACATGATCCCACACAGTGTGTGACTATCAGAATGCAGTTACATTCAGTTATAAATATAGGTTTTTTATAGAGAACCATCTCTTAGTATAATAAATGAAGAGATATCAGGAATTAGGATGTCAGTCCATTGAATCTTCTTAGTCCATGGATGATGTGGCATAACGGCCTCTTTTGTGAGAATGATGATTCCCATTTTGTTCTGGAATTTTCTGGGTGCTGCCTGAAGGTGAAGATGACGCCACTCTTCTGCGTGTGGGAGTGTTGCTGCTTGTGGGTTCTGTCAGATTTAATTTTAAAAGGGTTTGTTGTAGTTCATCTGCTGATCTGCTTCTGTAAATTGTACCTTGGTAGTTAAATCTGACTGAAAAGGGGAAGCCCCATTGATACATAATGTTGTGGCGTTGCAGTTCCATTAGTTGGGGTTTCATGGATCGTCTTTTAGTAATAGTAAGTTGGGATAGGTCAGCAAAAATTTGATAATTGTGTCCTTGAAAATTAAGTTCCTTTTTTTCTCTTGCAGCAATTAGTATTTGTTCTTTCGTTCTGTAATAATGAAATTTTGTGATTATATCACGTGGGGGTCCATCTTTCTTTTTGGCTGTGAGGGCTCTGTGTACTCTGTCCAGTTCTAAACGTTCAATAGGGATATCTGGCTTTAGTTCTTGTAATAGAGCAGTAATAGTAGATTGCAGGTCTGCCACAGTTTCAGGTATTCCCCTTATGCGCAAGTTTGAACGTCTGGCTTTATTTTCGTAATCTTCAAGCTTAGTTTGAAGTATTAAATTCTCTTTTTTTAATTGTTCCAATTCTGTTATATTTTCTTGAGTTGTAATTTCAATTTCATCCATTTTTATTTCTAAGGCTGCGGTGCGGTTTCCCAGCTCTCTTATTTCTTTGGATAGGCTGTTTGTTATTTGGTCTGAGGTTTGTTTTAAAGCCTTATGAAGCATCTTTTCAAATTGTAATAATATTACTGGGGATACTGAGGAGGCTTGTGGAGAAGTTTGTGAGAGGATTTGTTCTGTATCTGACTCAAATGGAGAGTCTTGCTGTGACATTTTCTGTCTGTGAGAGCGCCCTGATGCTGTATCTTGTGAGGTGACTGGAGCTGCTTCAGCTGCAGTGAGTGCCTGTGAGCTCTTTGTGAGGTGATTTTTATTTCTGCCACGGTTTCCTCCCAGTACCATATTTCCTGCCCAAACTTTCACAGTTTGTTCCCTGGGGCAAAAAGGTTCAAATGGATACCTTTTGAGCCTGCAGGCTCCGCTTTGTCCTTCTCTTCTCTCCTCAGCGGTGTGGAGCTCTAACAATGCATGTCTGCTCCGCTAGGCTCCGCCTCCTGCCCCCCATCGGCATAACAATATTTAAACAAATATATGTATTATTACTTCATTACAGGGGTCTTGTCTATTCTTGACTTCTCATAAGTCTTGACTTACCAGAACATTCTATATCAGATACAAGATACCTTATATTCCCAACCTCCAACTAGTTACAATAATAGAAATATTTCTAGCTGAGTCTTAACTGAAAAGTGAGACACTATCATTTGTTCAAGGTAATTTACACAATATATATTATGATTAATCATAAAACCAAATATATTTTTGCAAGCTTGCCATATATAATATAACTCCTATACGTGCTGAATTATGAATTTGGAATAATAATCTAATAGGCTTCTGGTAGTATAGTAGACATCATGTTGAAAGTGTAGTTAGGAAGGTCGTTTGGTAGAAACAATTCTGGGATCCCACGCAATTTAACATTATTACGGCGGGTCCCATCTTTGAAGTCTTCCAGTTTGGTCTTGATCCATCAGTGGTCATCCCTAGTTTCCTCATAAGCATCTACCAGGTTGTTTATGATCTCATTGCATTCCTCCATTTTGTTTTCAATATAATTAACCCTATCCCCCATTTCTTGCCCCTGTAGAAGTCCAAATTGGATGAAACGCGTCGGACAAGGCTGTCAATTCCCTACATTGCTTTTATTATATTCTATGTGATCACTTTTTATATTTTTGTATATTGGTTGATTCCAATAAATGCACTTTTTGACCTGCACCATCAGAGCACTCTATTTTTTCCCCCCATCCTTCTTGGTTCTATGAGAAATTGGGACGCTTTCACCAGATGTGCTGCTTTCCCTAATTCAGAGGACCTTAATACAGTGGTTCCAGCCTAAAGGAGACACCTCGGGAGACCCTGGACCCTTACTACCATCTGTGAGAACCTTCCATCCGGTTCCCTAAGCCTATTTGATTTGGTGTCATTTGCATTCGAATTCATCCGTTCTGGTAAGAGTATTTTCACCTTCTTTACTACAAGAGTTATCATTTGATGAATCGTATGCCAGAAGATTTCTTCAGCCCTATTGGATTTGTTATCCATCTTATTGTTTGGACTTTATCACTTTCTGTATACACATGATGAACTGGATCATACCCGTTTATCACTGAACTTTGTTAGTTCACATATATGTTTTTTGTTAGAGCTACATTTTTCACATTATTGCATTTGAATTTTAGTCACATTCTAGTGTAGCTGCTTGCTATTTTACTATACTGTATTGGATCAGCGCAGTTATACCTTTACACGTGGTGGTGAATATATGCATGAGAGAGGAGAAGTCAGCAAAATGGAGGACTACAAAGAAAGAAGCATGTCCTTCATGGTAGTGTCTAGGATTAGCTGTCCAGAGGTAGGGAAGGATGCTATAGAGGATTGTACTGAAGACTTAGTTTGTAAGGGGTTAATCCCCTGGCTCACCTCTGGTGGAAGCGGTGACAGTGTGTCCATTCTCATGCGGGCCTTTGCTGGGCTTTCTGTCGCTGGGCTTAAGGGAGCAGAGTGGTCTGGTGGCAAGGGAGCCATAGTGACACTTGTATATCCCTGTGTGGCATCAGGGAGATCTATGTAGGAGGCTGAGGTGGGGATGCTGAGGCTGTGGCGCCATCTTGGCTGAGACCTCTCGATGGTGCAGGCCACAGAAAAAAGGCTGTGAGCTTTTACAGTCAGTCTTTCCTTTTCCTGGACATGATGGCAGGAGGTTGTCTGGAGGGTGGGGAGGCAAATGAGCAGGGTATGAGGTCCAGGTGATTCCCGCTGTTACTCCGAGTTTCTCTCCGGCTAGCAGAGCTCTCAGGTTAGGCATCCATGCTGACTATTCTCAAGCCACACTCCCCACAGCTTACTAATTGTTACAAGTGATGGTGGCATAAGTTTTATTTTTCAGCCAGTAAGTCTGTTGTTTTTGAACAGAACACTCTGTCTTGAAGATGTAGACATTCGAAGGTTGAGACAAACCATTTAATACACTGACTTGCTTTCAATGAATGGCATTTATTTATGTATGTAAAACCTTTACCCAAAAGAAAGTTTCTGTAACTGCCTTCACAGACTGACAAATGTGTCTCTGTTGCTCCTAGAAAGTCTGGCAGTAGGATCAGGCAGGACAGAGCAGCTGTGGGGACCAAATGAACCGATGGGGATTCCACAATATACTATGACACATTCCATGACGCTGAGGATAGCCGTGGTTAACATATCAATGCCCGATGTGTTCATCTCTCTGGTGAGTGTGAACCCCGAAGGGGAGTGTGATGCACAGACTCTGGTGGGAGGTGCACATCTCTCTATCATAGCAGGACAACCATCTGCATTTTCTGGGACTTCTCTCACCATCTGTCAACTGTATATTGCCAGTGTGTCACTAGCACATAAAAGCTGATCATAATTTTATGACAGTAGCGCTGCTGTAATGATTACAGGCATCTTAGTTGGACTTGTGTACCTTTTTCTTACAATTTTACTGATGGTTTTATGCATTTGCATTTTAAGCGGCAGTGTTGATACGCAACTGTTGCAACTTTGGAAATTCTATATTTTATGAAACCTGATATTTTCATAGCGCTGAGATAGTGGAAGGAGGCCTAGGGTTTCACTGTATTTTGACAAATATTCTAACAAGTCAAATTTTCTAGTAGTCCGTAAGTAGTCCGTAAGTCAGCAGGGCCACAGATTTGCGCACGATTTTGTGACCCCCCAGGACGGATCTGTGTTTTGTTGAGTTCCTCACCTGTATGCACCAGGGCTAGTGCATTCCGAAATGTGAGTGGAAAAGTTGCTTGTGTTTTAAATACATTTTGTTTTACGGTATTACACTATGCTAGTTCCTTCTTTATCCTTATGTTGCCATCATCTATGAGAGACCACGCTTTCAGGAGTCCACTGTTGGAAGCAGTGGCGGCTGGTAAAGTTTTAGGATGGGGGGACGCCAGACCCTGCCCTTCCTTTTTGACCCCTCCCACTTGGTTAAAATGGGCGTGGTTTCAGCAAAATAGTGGGCGTGGCTGCAAGGTGGTGTGGTTAGCATCTGAGATGAACGAGGGATGGAGGGAGAGGGAGAGTGGGATGGAGGGACAGCAGGTCCAGATCCTACACAACAATAGAAATATGTGTATTCTAGAAAGTTTAACAATCAGCAGATAAAGATATTCCAAACACCTGGTGTTAGCACTTCAATCATCCCGGCACCATAGTTATGGTGTCAGGATGATTGAAGCGCATTATTTCTATTATTACATTGTAATATAAAATGAAATCATTCAACTCACCATAATGCAGAATCAGTGGGAGCCCTGAGCGTGTCACTAGCCACGTCGCCTGCCACCAGATGCCATCAGGTGTCCCCAGTGGATTCCGTCCTTACATGCAGCCTGTGTCCCATAAAATGCAGCCTGTGTCCCACCAAATGCAGCCTGTGTCCCACCAAATGCAGCCTGTGTCCCACCAAATGCAGCCTGTGACTCCACGGGAGCACAGCGGTACTTACCTTGCTGTATGTTGTCCTCTCCTGCGGTGTCTCCTTCCATAGCGGTGATGGAGGGGTCTGCTCCTCTCATACTTCCTGTTTCCTCTCCCCCAGGCGCAATGGGAGAGAGAAAACCAGAAGTGACATCAAACTGAGATGTCAATCAAACCGCCCAGCCGTAGTAATAGATACTACGAGCGCCAGGCGGAAGCTACTCGCCGCTTCGCTAAGTACCGCAAGGTGGGATAAACGCCCGCAAATGAAGCACCACGTCTGCAATCTCGTGATTGCATAGATGTGACGCTTCCCATAAGTGCACTGTGTCCGGCGTCGCAATGTGTTCGGAGTCCGAACACAGTACACTTAAGGACTTTTTTGTATTTTTTTTAAAGGGCCAGTATTACATTTTTTTTTGGGAGATTTTTTTTTGTGACTGCCTGGAGGGGGGACAGCGCCCATGCGCCCCCTATGGATGGTTCCCCACTGGTTGGGAGCTTAATAACACTGGATTGAGACCCCAAAGGGGAAGGTGCTACTTAGCCTAATTGGGGGCCGCTATGGGAGGTGAGCGCATAGTGTGACTGGTTGAGGGTCCACTTGGTGTCAAGTCACTCATTTGCTAGTATTCACCACTGGATTGTATGTGGATAGCAATTAGTTTACAGAAGATATCACTGGATATACAGACTTGTCTGACTTTTTTTGACATACTATGTGTTATATTTCTTTTGTCCACTAAAGGTCACTGGTTACACACACTATATTTGTGTTGTTTGTAATATTATTAAGCAAAACACATGTAAATAAAGTCCAAATAAATGTGCTGAATGTTCTGATCCACAATGGGAAAAAACTTTTGAAGTGCAATGGACCACAGACGCTTCAGGACTTTTCACGTGTAGAAACGCCACCCCCACATGTGTCCCCACTCACCAAATGGCAATGACCCCCAGCTTTGCAGTCTCACGGCGTACTTTCCAGAAACCAGGAAGTGCATTCCAAGGAGCAGGAAATGACGTCAGTGCCACCGGAAATACGTTCATTCAACACTCCCACTAGGGGCACTGTATATATTTTTATATTTTTTTTATTATATGTTCATATTGTATAGTAAGTTTATCATCTCTATATGGAGGTAGCACTTCACATTTATTCTTTTTTATGCATTTCAATTCACTTTTGTGTATAATTGTATGTTCTTGTAATTATACTAACCAATACATGCATAATAACATGGAACACTGTTTGCATTATCTGTCAGGTAATGACTTTATATATACTAATGAGTATCCTTATTAATCCTTATTAGCAAAGATTAGCCTTTTCAAAATTCTGTTAACAGAATAATAATAAAAGGTGTATTTTAAGTAAATAGATAACTGGGATTTTAGCAAACTGTCTAATGGGTTCATTGATATTTTTTTACATTATTATTATTATTATTACTACTACTATTACATATTTACATTTGTCAAGTTGAAAAAAAGACACATGTCTATCTAATTCAAGTAACAATAATAATAATAATAATAATAATAATAATAATAATTATTATTATTATACCTACCATAATCATTATTATTATTATCATGGTATTTGTTTATTCAACAGTCATTAGAGAGAACTTGAATATGTTATGAATTTTGCAGTCATTAAAAACATGCATATACATAATATCCGTCGTGTCATCCTGCTCCAACACCTAGCTCGAAAACGACAAATCCCTATGCATCTCCTCTCTCTTGACATTCGTAAGGCATTTGACACTGTCTCTTGGCCTTACCTCCGCTATATACTACAAAGATGGGGATTTGGCCCCAACTTTCTACAATGGGTAGACTCCCTTTACAATCAACCACGAGCATATGTTAAATATTCAGGATACCGATCGGACTACTTTCAGATACAACGAGGTACAAGACAAGGGTGCCCCCTCTCCCCTCTAGTGTTCGCATTAGCGATCGAACCACTAGCAGCTCTCCTTAGAGCAAACCCAAATATTAAAGGCTTAGATGTAGCCTCTACATCACATAAATTATGCCTATTTGCCGACGATGCACTATTATTTGTCACATCCCCACGAACCACACTCCCGAATCTAATTTACCTTCTAGACAAATTTGCGCTAATATCAGGATTGAAAGTCAACCAATCCAAATCTAATGCCGCGTACACACGGTCGGACTTTTCGTCTACAAAAGTCCAACGGACGCCGACGGACTAAAGCTGGCTGGTAATCCGATCGTGTGTGGGCTTCTCCGGACTTTCAGCAGACTTTTTCAGCCTCAAATCCGACGGACTTTAGATTTGAAACATGCTTCAAATCTTTACGTCGTAACTACGACGGACCCAGAAATCCGCTCGTCTGTGTGCTAGTCCGATGGACAAAAACCCATGCTAGGGCAGCTATTGGCTACTGGCTATGAACTTCCTTATTTTAGTCCGGTGTACGTCATCACGTACGAATCCGTCGGACTTTTGTGTGGTCGTGTGTAGGCAAGTCCGTTCGTTAGAAAGTCTGCTGCAAGTCCGCCGAAAGTCCGCCGGAAGTCTGTCGGACAGGCTGTCGGACTTTTGTAGACGAAAAGTCCGACCGTGTGTACGTGGCATAAGGCCCTCAACGTGTCTCTACCACACTCAGAACTAGAACATTTACGAGAACTCTTCCCCTTCACCTGGTCTACAACCACAATAGCCTACCTTGGTATCAAGCTAACTAGCGACCCAACCCACCTATTTCGAGCCAACTACCTCCCTATGTTAAAACACATAACAAGCCTATTAGAATCTTGGCGCCCGATATGTATCTCATGGCTAGGCCGGATTGCGGCTGTAAAGATGTCTATGCTGCCAAAATTACTTTATTTATATAGAGTCCTTCCAATCCCTATTCCCTCATACTACCACCGCATTATTCAGACAAGAGTGTCCAAATATATATGGGGCTCTACTAGACCTAGAGTAGCTAAAGCTATATTACTTCGCAGTAAACTCAAGGGGGGGTTGGGTCTACCTAACTTTTTGGGATATTATCACGCAGCCCAGCTAGCCCAGATAACCCTATATCATGCAAAAAATGAAACTCCACTTTGGGTTAGTTTGGAAGCCATTGACCTTCACCCTCTCAAAGTATTTAACATACTATGGCTGCCCCCCTCAACACGAGGTCCAATCAGTAACCCCATTACAGGACACTCCCTTAAATTGTGGGACAAACTCCGAGGTCCATTTAAATTACAATCTCCTCATTCTCCGTTACTTTCGTTCCTAGATCACCCGAAATTTTACTCGGCCCAAACCAATCCAAGATCGTTTCGAATCTGGCTTAGGGCGGGACTATATCGTATATGCGATTTCACCTCTGGAACTACCATTAAGACATTTCCTTCGCTACAAAACAATGCTGACATTCCCCCTACAGAAATATTTAGATATTTACAGATAGCCCACTTAATTCGTACAACTATAGGTACACACACCTCACTAGATGATCTATCCATTTTTGAAGGAATTTGCAACTCTGACCCTCATGCTCCGGGACTAATCTCCCTCCTATATACCCACCTGACCTCTCCCCCAACCAACCTTCCCTCTTACGCTGTAAAATGGTCCACCGACCTCTCATTAGATCTTGACGCAGAGGACTGGTCTGATATCTGGTCCAATACGAAAATATCATCCCACAATGTAATAGCTCAGGAAGCGAACTACAAAGTACTCATGAGATGGTACTTAGTGCCGCCCAGGATCTCCAAATTTCTTCCAAATTATCCTGATACCTGTTTCCGTGGCTGTAACGAACGGGGTACCCATATACATATATGGTGGACGTGCTCAATAGTACAGGAATTTTGGGCTGCAATATTCCCTATGGCTTCCACCTTATTTCAACACCCCATGGATCCTGATCCGGCTGTCGCATTGCTGAATCTTACCCCCCCGGATTTCACCAGGTCCCAGACCCGCCTTCTCCTTCAGCTCACGACAGCAGCCAAACAGATGATTGCCAGGGCCTGGAAAACCCCAAAACTCGCCCTAGCTGAAGTCAAAAATAGGGTCACTCAAGCTATGATCCACAGTAAAATAGAAGCAACAATCCTTGATAGAATTCCCCAACACCTTAAAATTTGGAATTCTTGGGCTGAACACTTCTTACCCCCGGACTTCGACAAACAACTTCTTAAACCCTAATTTGGTTACAACAACACTAGACAGACTTAATGACGCTTCTTTGGTTCGTGCGGCCCCCCCGGCCACCCCTCCCCTTTCCACTCCTTACTTCTAGCCTCCCTCTAACTACCCTATTCCTGCCACTATCCTCACTCTACATTTTCTACTTTATGTTTCTCCTCCGGATACATCACTGGTAATGTTTTCTACAATTTACAAAACGATTGCCAGATTTTGACTATGCATACGCTCGCAGATTCTCTTTTTGAGCAAACAAATAATACTTTTATTTTTGTTATTGTTTCAACGTTTTTCTAGCTATAAATCAAAATAGATATATTACGTCCACAAATATCTCTGCGAGGAATATATTTTTTTTTTTTTTATTTCTGTTATGTTCTTGTTGCCTATTATAATGCACATGTCGCAGAAAAGAAACCTGTATAAATCTTATTGCTACATGTCACACAAATATTGCCTGTTGTATTTCATGTCTGCTTTTCAATAAAAAACTTTGAACGTAAAAACATGCATATACAAGAAACTTGTGTGCACATACTGTACAGTACATCTGTGAAAGATGCATAGTTGTCTAACTGTTAATAAACCTTTAGTGAGAATTTTCTTGACATCCAAAGAGTGATTAATGATGATGACATTGAAACAGCTAAAGGTCCAGTTCACCAACAGCACACTTGTTATCTCAGTTCACCTTCATCTTCTGCAGGGCTGACTTTAAGGCAGGGCAAAAGGGGCAGCTGCCCTGGGCCCTGTCATTGTTGTGGGGCCCAAAGCAGCTGCCTCATACTTGCCAACTATCCTGGTTTAAATTTCCTCTTCACTCAAGGTTTTAGTCCCATGCTGTGTCCCAATATCTCAGTGCGAAGTGCTGCTACTAATGCTGCCCAGCTCTGCCCTATTGTTCTGTACAGATGACTCACTTGCAGACCCTGTGTTTACATGTAAATTACTGTCATTCATATGTAAATAGCAGGGGCACTCATATGTAAATAGCAGCGTGTGGCAGCATTGATATGTATATCATGCCCCCCTGAGGTTTTGTCCAGGGTCCAATCAAAATTAAAGACGGCCCTGATCTTCTGCGGTCATTCATGTCTGAACTTTTGAACAAATACACATCACAATTAATATTTAGTGGCCAGCACAAAAGTAAAAAATGCACTTGTGGTTATAGATCATTTCATTTAAACTGAAAGCATGCAGCCTGAGACTGAGTTTCTAATTGAGGAATTTGTTACCGCATAACTAAAGGTACAGGAACATAAGGCAGAGACAGTGTAAGGATATTAGCTAAGGTCAGTTAAAGTGGTTGTAAAGCCTTAAGGCTTTTCAATTTAATAGACAAAGGAGAAAAAAGTTTAACCTTGCGCTTACCCAACAAAACAGCAGCTCACACAACAAATAAGGATTTTGTCAAAAATAAGTGCACAGACAAGTGTAGCGCTATAGATTTTTAGAAGCTTATGATATAACTTGTATAAAAATATGAAAAAGAAAAGTCTATGTCAATCCACAATATACAAAAAATTAAAAAATTAAGTCTCTGGTACTCTTTAGGTGTCTCTTCAAATACAAAGGACTGTTGTTAGTCCAAAGGGTATATAATTCCTTAATCACCACGTGGATAACACATGCAAAGAATTAGGTGTGATGGACCCTCCACATAGAAAAAGTGAAGGCTTACCAGAGGGATTGAACTCATAGGAACATATGTTCAATGAGTCAATATAGCTTGTATCACCAGCAGGCAATTAAAAGGAAGGACCTCCCAACTGGATGGCGACAAAACTCCAAATGTATCCAGAATCGTAAAGGAACTTTCTTTGAAATGGATGGCAAACCTTCCCATGGATCATCAGCTACTCCAGTGGTTCTCAACTCCTGTTAAAGTTCCTTTACGATTCTGGATACATTTGGAGTTTTGTCGCCATCCAGTTGGGAGGTCCTTCCTTTTAATTGCCTGCTGGTGATACAAGCTATATTGACTCATTGAACTATGTTCCTATGAGTTCAATCCCTCTGGTAAGCCTTCACTTTTTCTATGTGGAGGGTCCATCACACCTAATTCTTTGCATGTGTTATCCACGTGGTGATTAAGGAATTATACACCCTTTGGACTAACAGTCCTTTGTATTTGAAGAGACACCTGAAGAGTACCAGAGACTTAATTTTTTAATTTTTTGTATATTGTGGATTGATATAGACTTTTCTTTTTCATATTTTTATACAAGTTATATCATAAGCTTCTAAAAATCTATAGCGCTACACTTGTCTTTGCACTTTTCAATTTAATGCATTCTATGCATTAAGGTAAAAAACCTTCTGTACTCCAGCTACCCCACCCCCTCCCTTTTTCTTACCTGAGCCCAATCTGATCCAGCGATGTTCACCAGCGCAGCGGCTCCAGCCACTGTTTATCTACTCATTGGACAGATTGATAACAGTAGGAGACATTGGCTCCCGCTGCTGTCAATCAAATCATGTGTAATGGGAGCGGAGGGTGGGTGCCGAGTCTCACTGTCTGTGTCAGTGGACACAGCAGGGGGCTCGGGAGAGAGCCTGCATGGGTGCCCACATGGAAAACGGCTTTCTGTGGTGGGCACCCAATGAAGAAGAGGAACCTGGTGCACCAGCGGGGTCCCCAGAAGAAGAGAATCAGGGCTGCTCTGTTCAAAACCATTGCACGGAGCAGGTAAGTTTAGACATGTTTGTTATTTTAATACAAATAAAAAAAAAAAAAAAAGGTTTACAACCACTTTAACAAACCGGCAGCGAGGTACAGAATCAGAAGGCAGGATGCAAAGAAACTCAGGCTCAGGTCACAATGAGCAGAAAAGAGTTCAGAGACAGGTCAAAGGTAAGCTTGGTCATACACAGGAAGCCAGAAGTAGCAGATCAAAGATAAATCAGTAACCATCTGAAAATCACTCAACAATCTGTCCATGTCACATTCTAGCTTAAATTGGCCTTTTGGCACCAATGCCGAGCATGCACCTGCGCCTGCATGCATACTGCCCACTCTAATATATCTGCTCATGCATACTAATATGTCTGGCAATTACTTTATGCTTAGAAATATACACATATACATTCAGAGGTCTTCTTTTATTGTAACATATGTAAACTTACTTACAACTTCTGTGCAAATGTGTCTAGCTCCTACTTACCAGACCGGCGAGTCCTGTCGGGCAGAGGGGAGGCTCCCTTACCCTCCGACTATCGGCCCCCTGGTAGAGTAAACAGAGGGCACGAAAGTACGGAGTGGTATGAGGGCCTGTATAGTAGTCCAGGTATTGCAGTCCAGAAGTTGCAGGGTTAACAGATGGGAAGGCAGGAGTAGGCTGGAGCACAGACACTGAGCTAAGCAGGCTTTGCAAGGGCTACAGGCAGGAAGTCTGCAGACAAGCAGATAGGATCCAAGGGAGCAGGCAGACGGATGGTCAGGAGACAGGCTGGGTTCGGTAACAGACAGTCAGCAAAGGTACAGTGGGACAGGCAATCGGATGGTCAAACAAGCAGAGGTCGTTGCAGGCAGAGTTCAGAGAGAGGTCGGGGGACAAGGCCGGGTCAGCAGGTATAGCAGGAACAGAAGAGGTACAAGATCAAGCTCTGGGACGACTAGCTGTTGATTAGGCAGCACTGGTCACAAGAGCACACTGGCTTAAATGGAGCTCTTGGCGCCAAACGACGTACACGCGCGCGCCCCGACACACACAGGCACGCGCGCCCGCCAACGCCCGCGCGCGCGCCCCCGCACACCGGCGTGCACAATGGAACGATCCTGAACACACGCACCAGCGCCGCGAGGAACACGCACGGCGAGGTCCGCAGGAACGCGCGCGCCAACGCGCCCTGACGCACACCACCGCGGGCGCCCTGCCTGCCGAGGTAGGCCCCCTGACAGTGCCCCCTCCTCAAGGGCAGCCTCCGGATGCCCAGCTGGGCCAACCTGGGTGCATGGGAGTTCTTGAAGGTTCGTAACAGTTCGTTGGCATGAAGGTTACTCTCGGGTTCCCAAGAGTTATCCTCGGGTCCATACCCCTTCCATTTAATGAGGTACTGGAGCTCTTCCTACAGTCCAGGATTGCCTCGACTTCAAACTCCTCCTCATTGTTGACCAAAACAGACTCCGGTGGCTTGGCCTTACGGTCAGGAAAGGGATCGGGGACAACTGGTTTCAATAATGACACGTGAAAGACCGGGTGAATTCTAAGGGACTCTGGTAGACAAAGTTCAAAGGCAACATCATTCACCTTTCTTTTCACCCGAAACGGGCCCAGGAACTTAGGTCCCAACTTCCTGGAGGGACAAGCCAACCTTAGGTTAGTTGTGGAGAGCCACACTTGGTTGCCAGGTTCAAGGACGAGTTCTCCTCGCCTTTTCTTGTCGAACATCCTCTTGAAGGAGGCCTGAGATTGGGCCATGGTTTCCTGCAGGATTTTACAGTTACTAGAGAAGAACTCCATTGTTTCCGTTACTGCGGGTAGGGTACATTCCGGGATAGAACTGGGAAGAAAAGAAGGATTGAATCCGTAATTTGCAAAGAAAGGAGTCTGGTTGATGGCAGAGTGTAGGGAGTTATTATACGAGAATTCAGCGACCGGTAACAAGGACACCCAGTCATCCTGCGTAAATACAGAAAAACAACGGAGGTATTGCTCCAGCGTCTGGTTAGTTCTTTCAGTCTGGCCGTTCGTCTGAGGGTGGTAGGCCGAGGAAAATGCTAATTCAATTTCTAGGGCGGCACACAGTGCTCTCCAAAACCGGGAGGTAAATTGGACACCCCGATCGGATACAATATTCGCAGGTACCCCATGTAATCTCACTATTTCTTTAATGAATATTTTCGCCGTTTCTACGGCTGTGGGAGTACCTTTCATAGGGAGGAAGTGTGCCATCTTGGATAGCCTATCGATCACCACAAAGATGGTTGAGAAACCTTCAGAAGGGGGTAACTCCACAATGAAGTCCATTGATAACATTCTCCAAGGTCTGTCAGGAATCGGTAGGGGTCTCAATAAACCCCAAGCCCTTGAGCGGTTGCATTTATTCCGGGCACAGGTGTGGCAAGAACCCACATACTTTTTACAGTCTTCCAGGAGACAAGGCCACCAAAAGGTGCGTAACACCAATTCCGAGGTTTTCCGGGCTCCGAAATGACCCGCCAGCTTGTGGTCGTGGCACAGTTCCAGTACCAGCACTCTAAGTTTTTCAGGTACAAAAATCTTGCCTTCATGCCAGAGCAACCCGTCATTTAAACTGGTTCCAGTAGGTAGGGGAATTTCAGAGGAAGCCTGTTTAATCCTGGAAATTAAATCTTCCTGGAGGAGTAAGAAATTTCCTGCTGGCAAAATAGTATCAGGAGGAGCACTTTCCTTGGAATCGAGAAACATTCGTGATAGGGCATCAGGTTTTCCATTCTTGGATCCGGGTCTGTACGTAATATGAAAGGAGAAGCGGGAAAAAAAAAGTGCCCATCTAGCCTGTCGTGGTTTAAGTCGCTTGGCTGCCCTTAGGTATTCCACGTTCTTATGGTCGGTAAAGATGAGAACCGGATGTACAGCACCCTCCAACAGATAGCGCCACTCCTCCAGAGCCGCTTTGATGGCCAACAGTTCCCGGTCTCCCACGTCATAATTCTTCTCAGACGATGAGAGTTTACGGGAAAAGAATGCTACGGGAAACAGGAGGGCTTTGGGGCCCTGGCGTTGAGAAAGTACCGCCCCCACTGCGATCTCTGAAGCATCCACTTCCAGCACAAACGGTAGCGCAGGGTCCGGTTGTTTGAGGATAGAAGTAGAAGTAAACAGTCCCTTTAATTTCTCGAAAGCTGCCTGTGCTCGGGGCGACCAACAGAATCGTGTTCCCTGTCTAGTAAGTTCCGTAATTGGTGAAATGATCTTAGAGAAGTCTTTAATGAATTTTCTGTAGAAGTTAGAGAATCCTACGAAACGTTGGACCCCTTTTTTGTCTGTAGGAGCTGGCCAGTCCAGGATGGCCGACACTTTTTGTGGATCCATCTTAATTCCATCTACAGAAATAATGAGTCCCAAGAACTGGATACTCTGACGTTCAAACTCACACTTGTCCAGTTTAGCGTATAGGCCGTGTTGCCTGAGCCGGGCAAGAACATTCCTGACGTGCCTGCGGTGATCAGTCAAAGAAGAGGAGAAGATGAGTATGTCGTCCAGATAGACAATGACGTAGAGGTCCAAGATTTCTCTAAAGATGTCGTTTACAAAGTGCTGAAACGTAGCTGGGGCATTACAAAGACCGAAGGGCATGACCTGGTACTCGAAATGCCCAAAACGAGTGCGAAACGCAGTCTTCCACTCGTCACCCTCTCGGATGCTGATTAAATTGTAAGCACCCCGAAGATCTAATTTAGTAAAGATTCTGGCAGTGCCCAGCCTTTGGAACAGTTCAGGTACCAGAGGAAGCGGATAACGATTTTTAATAGTTATCTTGTTCAATTCGCGGTAATCAATACATGGCCGCAGAGAATGGTCTTTCTTTTCCACAAAGAATAGGCCCGCACCGGCCGGGGAGGTGGACGGGCGGATACATTTTTTCTTCAGATTTTCATCTAGATACTGCTTCAGGGTGCCCAGCTCCTGCTCAGTCAGGGGGATGATCCGGCCAAAGGGTACCTCAGTACCAGGAAGTAATTCAATTGGGCAGTCGTAGGGCCTGTGTGGAGGTAGTACTTCTGCCCCCTTCTTGCTAAACACATCCGCAAAGTCTTGGTAAGGCTCAGGGATAGCTTGAGGCAGATCAACCTCCGGATGTAGACAGAGGAGTTGGGTACCCTCACGGCCAATCCCCTGTAGACAGTGTTGGAGACAATATCCAGAGAGGAACTCGACATTACCAGAAGCCCAGTTGATCTGAGGGTTGTGCACCTGTAGCCAAGGCATTCCAAGAATGACTGGAAAAAGGGGGGACGAGATGGCGTCCAAACAAAGATATTCACGGTGTTGTTGGCCCATGATGGCTTCTAAAGGGATAGTTTCATGCGTGACCGGACCGGAGCAAAGAGCAGATCCGTCTGCAAGATGAACAGCAAGACTTTGAGTTTTGGGTTGGAGCAGAATGGCATGTTGGGAGGCAAAGGTCCGGTCGATAAAACAGCTGCAAGCTCCGGAATCAATGATAGCTGGGACTTGGATGGCCTCTCCGGGAAGCTGCAAGGTGACAGAAATGGTTAGGTGCGTGCCAACAGTGGGTACAATAGTAGCACAGATACGATCAGCAGAGTGACACTTACGCGTCTTGTTGGGGCAACCGCTAGCGTAGTGCCCGGATTCCCCACAGTAGAGGCAGAGGTTGTGTGCCCGTCTGCGTGTTTTCTCTTCAGGGGTCAGAGAAGGACGGAATAGACCGAGTTGCATAGGTTCTGGCGCTTCATAGGTTGTGGCAGGTGGAGGAGCGGGAGATCTGCTGGGAGGACAGGGTACTTGTGGAGTCATCCAGGTGGGGCGAAAGGTACTGGTGGTTCTTTCAGCACGTCGCTCCCGCAATCTACGGTCTATTTGGATGGACAGGTTGATAAGCTCTTCCAGGGTCTGTGGTACCCCTACCTGTGCCAATTCATCCTTGAGGGGATCTGACAACCCCATCCTGAACTGATGGCGCAACGCGGCGTCATTCCACGCCGTGTCTGAACTCCACCGTCTGAACTCGACGGCATAATCTTCTGCTGCTCGACGGCCCTGACGAAGGGCCTGTAAGGAGGCTTCTGCGGTGGCGGTAAGCTGGGGGTCTTCGTATAGTTGGGACATAGCACCAAAGAAGGCTTCCAGACTATCCAAGATGACTGATTTTTGCTCCAAAAGTCGGTGAGCCCATGTTTGTGGTTCACCAGAAAGTAAGGAAATGACAAAGCCCACTTTAGTGGCTTCAAGGGAGAACGTGCATGGCTGTAGGGCGAAGTAGAGATTACAGGCATTCCGGAAGGCACAATACCTACTTCGGTCTCCGAGAAATCTTTCAGGTACTGGTACTTTTGGCTCAGGGGGTAACATGACCACGGAGGGTGCTGAGGTGGCTGCTGTGGACCCTTGCGGACCGGCAGGTGCGGACAAGGCCTGTACACGTTCTTCCAGACTGGAGTATCCCTCTTGTAGGCTCTTCACTGCCTGGGTTAAACCCGCCAAATGTCGGCAAAGTTCGTCCATGGGGGAAGCCCCCTGCCCGGACTCGGTCATGGCTGCCTAATACTGTCTAGCTCCTACTTACCAGACCGGCGAGTCCTGTCGGGCAGAGGGGAGGCTCCCTTACCCTCCGACTATCGGCCCCCTGGTAGAGTAAACAGAGGGCACGAAAGTACGGAGTGGTATGAGGGCCTGTATAGTAGTCCAGGTATTGCAGTCCAGAAGTTGCAGGGTTAACAGATGGGAAGGCAGGAGTAGGCTGGAGCACAGACACTGAGCTAAGCAGGCTTTGCAAGGGCTACAGGCAGGAAGTCTGCAGACAAGCAGATAGGATCCAAGGGAGCAGGCAGACGGATGGTCAGGAGACAGGCCGGGTTCGGTAACAGACAGTCAGCAAATGTACAGTGGGACAGGCAATCGGATGGTCAAACAAGCAGAGGTCATTGCAGGCAGAGTTCAGAGAGAGGTCGGGGGACAAGGCCGGGTCAGCAGGTATAGCAGGAACAGAAGAGGTACAAGATCAAGCTCTGGGACGACTAGCTGTTGATTAGGCAGCACTAGTCACAAGAGCGGCCCCGACACACACAGGCACGCGCGCCCACCAACGCCCGCGCGCGCGCCCCCGCACACCGGCGTGCACAACGGAACGATCCTGAACACACGCACCAGCACCGCGAGGAACACGCACGGCGAGGTCCGCAGGAACGCGCGCACCAACGCGCGCCGACGCGCCCTGACGCACACCACCGCGGGCGCCCCGCCTGCCGAGGTAAGCCCCCTGACAAAATGTCAGAGAACCATCACAAATGCTCGTTCCCGTGCACCAGCCAGACGTACGACAAGAACGAGCGAGCCCCGGACCAGGCACGCACATTAGCGCACCCATATGAATGAGTGCACGTCAGCATGGGCACGTTTTCCCGCCAACGAATCACAGCGCAAGATGCCCTATTTAAAGGATCAGCATATTAGTGTCAGTGCTGGATTGTCTCAGCTCGTTCCTGTATCCTTGCTGCTGTCTTGTTGATTGAACCTTGATCCTCGACTACTCTTTCGGATTACCCCTGCATCTCTGCCTGCCTCTGCCTCCTGTACCGAACCCGGCTGGAACTTCTGACTACGGCTCTGTCTCCTGATCCTG
Source organism: Aquarana catesbeiana (assembly GCF_042186555.1). Lineage (NCBI taxonomy): Eukaryota > Metazoa > Chordata > Amphibia > Anura > Ranidae > Aquarana > Aquarana catesbeiana. The sequence continues at coordinate 506,783,982 of NC_133327.1, read as the reverse complement.
TACTTTTCTGCCAGCCTGTTGCCAACCACTGCCAGTCCTTGACTATGAACCTGCCTGCCGATTATGTACCTTACTGCCAGCATGTTGCCAACTCCTTCCTGTCCCTGACCCTGCAAGTATTCCTGCTGGACTTTTCCTGAACCTATCCCGGATCAGCATCCCACCTCCATCTCGAAGGCTCCGGTGTTCCTGATACTGCCAGCAGGCACCTGCACCCTTCCGCCGCCCTAGCAGCCCTGTCTCAACCTCCAGGGGTGCTAGGACCGGGACCGTGCAAGAGGCCACCCTCGTCATTTCGGACTCCGCTGTAAGGTACGTGACAGCATTGTTCACTGTATTAGATTCCCTGCATTCCAGAATTCATGTTTACAACCTATGCCAAGAGAGCTACAGGCTATTTTTCCAGCGTGTGCCCTCTGAATTTGTATTTTATTGCTTTTGTGTGCCCTGCATCCTCCTAGCGAGCCCACTATCTTGGTGTACCAGTCAGCTTTGTGAATCCTGAATGTGGTGCTATAACTGACTTCATCCTATTTGAATCCAGAACCCCAGTACTAGAAGACACTTCCTAACCTGCTTTTGTAAATCCAAGTGATCTATTGTTTTCACAGTCTCTGGTCAGCTGTAAAAAATAATAGTGTAGCACTCAAGGCAGTGAAATAAATGAAAAGTGAAATAAAACCACTGTGACAATTGATATAAAGATAATGACATAATGTATCAGTCCATCTTGATTGAATATAGCATGACGGTGTGAATAAGCATCAACACAAGTGTATAATCTAAAATGATAAATCTTGAAAAAGTGCTTGATCATGAAGTGCAGTCAAGGAAAGTAAGGTTGGCACACTTTCCAGATGGGGTGGACACATGTACCTTACAGCACATGGGTTAAACAGGCATAATGAGGACTTAGCATCAATGTATTAATCTGTAAATGGAGCGGTAGGTGGAAGGTAGACCTCAAGGATGGATGATGGATAATCGTACTTCAGACAGACAAACTCCAAAGCATGCAGCAAATGTTAAATTATTCCATTGGCAATCAAGGAATTGCTCGAAAATTGATCACAGGGGACACCTAGGATTACTTCCATGGGAAATCAAGATGTGTGCTGGTCAGCTGTAGCCTGCATGAGTGTATTCATCCTAGTGAATACCTGGTGCCCTTTAGTCTCTGCCCCTCAACATACTGTATTGGCATAATTGGTAACAATAACTTTTACAATTGTTCCACAGCTTGGGTGAATGGCCTGCTTAAGCCCCAGTTCAAATCCACAATGAGACATGCCAGGGTTGCTCCCTCTCATATAGAAAAAAAAGAAAGATGGTACCCAGAAAGAGGGTACAGTCCAAAGTACCACATAGATGAGCCTCAGGAATGTAGTAACGTAAATGAATCAAAGTACAACTAAGTATAAAAATACAAAAATATATTACTCACAAAATATAACAAAAATACCAACCTCCACCTTCCACCATCTAAAATAGACAATGCTGTCTGTATCAAAATAGCATCTAGACACTACTCACGCAATCAAACAGTTCCATGCAACAACCATGAATCGTGTAGTTCTTTGTATAAGAAGATCTGTATTTTTAGTCAACATTCTACAACTTGAAATACACTAAAATTTTAAAAATGACACAACACCTCCACCTCTATTTTGTAAAAAATGGGCCTCTATTTTTCTCAAAAAGTATAGCTTTTAGTAATCAAAGCCTGAATTGTTAGCTCATGCGAAAAAAATCAGCAAGATAACTTGTCAAAACTAACTTCTATTATTTCCTCAATAAGTGCAGCATTTAATATGCTGTGTTTGAAAAAAAAATCAGTTTCAAGTACTAAACAGGAATGTATTTTTATCAAGCACATTCCTATTTTCTCAACTTCTTGGACTAAAACCACAAGATCTTTGAAATAAAAAGTTTTTTTAGATTCAGTTTAAGACTAAAATGTCAGCTCCTGTGCTTAAAGCAGCAGGGTATTACATGAAATCAAATCTATACTTTTCCCAAGAAAGTACAGCTTTTAGTACATTGAGTTTGACAGCTCATGCTTAAAGTAGAAATATAGGCAAAACTTTTTCTTTTTCATTATTTCCTTGGAAACCCTCAGCTCACCAGAACTAGTGTCCCCATTGGAAGATTTCCCTCAATTACTTTTCTGGGGACAACCCAAAAAAACCCTTTTTTTTAAACTGTCAGTTATGTGCGGAAGGAAGGGAGGGGAGCCAGGAAAGGCAAAATATAAGCAGATGGAATCTTCAGCATCAAGCAATTTTGTCAAACGGTAGTAAGCTTGTTATCTGCCATGTGTATGCTTGTGCAACATTTTTAACCCTATTCTTCCATACACACAATTGGAAATGCCAAACAGATCTTTTCCAACCTCTGAATCCTCATTATCTGCCAATATTGGTGCATAGTGAAACTTCTAGATTTGGGGTGACTTCTGCCTTGGGCAAAATTATTTTGTTATTCCTACACACAGTGATAGTTACATAGTTAGTCAGGTTGAACAAAGACACAAGTCCATCTAGTTCAACCATAAAAATAAGTAAAAAATAATATCAAATAATCCCATATACCCAGTCATATACCCACCGTTGATTCAGCCGAAGGCGAAAAACCTCAGCAAAGCATGATCCAATTTGCTGCAGCAGGTGAAAAAAAATCCTTCCTGACCCCCAAGAGGCAATCAGATTTTCCCTGGATCAACTTTACCTATAAATGTCAGTACCCAGTTATATAGTGATCATAAAAATTACCAGCGTATGGTTGCTTATGAAATTTGCCTGTGCAGTCCAACCTTACATTAGTGCAAAGTACATTAATCCATTGCAAACAATCAGAAATCTTCTCAAATCCTTTAACTACATTAAGTTAGAATCTGATTAGTAGCTGTGGATTACCACAGTTTGAACATCATCTGTGCTTTCTGCATAGCTTTGTTAAGTTAGTCTGTTAATTATTTTTGAGTATACAAATTCATATACTGTACAACAATGTTCCCTACACATAAAAATGCAAGATATCCAAATTAAGCTTTTCAATAGTTTTCCTTAAGTAATTTTACAGATAAGCCCCATAATGCATGCTATCATTCTTTTTTTTATCTGAAAATGGGAACTAATAAAATAAGGAAACTGTAAAGTCTTATTCGAAACAGATGGCAATATCTTATATAGTTTTGTCTAAAGTACATTACATATCACTGGAGATACCTCCACAATTAAAGAAGGCCTGTGGCTCAGATGTTGGAAAACAATATTGGCACTTGAAATCGTAATTTATTCCATTATAAAAATTTTATAGCAAGACATAAAAACTAAAGAGCAAAAGCATTAAGGGCAAGCAGTAATATTACTACATTGAAAAACGCCTTCTTCAAAATAATTTATTTGTCAACTATTTGGGAAGCAGATCGAAAGTACAGCAAGAATTAAATAAGTAATTCTCATACAGAGGAGCATTTTAGAACACAGTGAATCAGACAGTTAGAAAAAGGCATTAATGCAGCCTGTCCTGGAAACCAAGATTTCATAGTGATGTGATTTTATACTCGTTAGTTTCAGTTGTCTTGTGATAAATTCATTGCTTGTAGGGGGCAGTAAGTATGGCTGTCCTTTAAATGGTAAAATTACATATCAATATACAAAATAAAATATATTTAAGCAGCTGATTTTAGACATACTTGGGTGGAATATACCCCTATAATTAGCATGGGCAATGACAAATTTGTTAACTGAGAGCCAGTGGGCAGTCTATGTGGAACATATGAGAATGAGAAATGTCTCTCACAGTGCATACTATATTTCTGAGGTTCACATGCTCAGGATATCTCTGTGAGAGATATCTCACAGAGTAACTCTCCAGGATTTTTTTTTTTTTGGTTTGTGGACTTGTGGGAAGGAACATAATAGATAGTAAATACAGAAACCCCAGGGAGGCGTGGTGTAACTCTGATCCAAGATGGATGCTTGAGCCGAGTTCTCCCACACACAGGAGCGGTAAAAATAAGCTACAGGACCCCAGATAAGATTCCCAAGCATGGGAAAGGGCGACAGAAGCTCCTCTGCTATCCGTACTCCTCATGACATGAACTCGCAGCAGCTGAACAATATCCCTGCGATGTTCCAGACTTCAGAGGGAGAAGGCCTCACTGCTTTGGCCTCCCTCAGCCATCTATCCCGCTCAGCGGCTCCTGTCCTCTAATGGACGGCGGATACAGTACAGCAGCACAGTCTGCTCAGCCCACACAGCCCAAACAAGCACTCTGCCTCTCAGATCTACAAGCAGTGGCAATGGACATAAAGGCAACCCTGTCTGCAGCAATTACAGATCTCAAGGCAGATATACAGGGCATAGCTGCAAGGATGGGATCAGTGGAGCAGGCCACAGCAAGCCATGCGGATGCTGTAAAGCAGGTACAGAAATCTTCTGATATGCAATTTTCACATATAATTAAAATACATCGCCATTTAGAAGATTTAGACAATCGAGGTAGACACCATAATATAAGAATCAGAGGGTTCCCAGAATTAACTGACCAAAATCCAATAGAACAAACTGCCTCTATTATATTCAATGATTTATTGGATACACCCCCAGATTCCCCCATCGAGTTTGAGAGGATACACAGAGCCCTCAGACCAAGAGGACGGGACACTGATCCCCCTAGGGATATAATCTGCTGTCTGGTCAATTTTCCCCTGAAAAAAGCTATTCTAAAAAAAGCAAGAGAAAAAAAACAGAAACAAAAAGTTCTCTTTAATGGTAACGAAATAAAACTTTACCAATACCTCTCAAATATTACACTACAGCAACGCAGAGCCTTACGCCTGATACTGGATGAACTGCGAACCAGAGGCATTCCATATAGATGGAAGTTTCCATTTTGCCTTTATGCCACATGGAGAGGTCATACATAGTTACATAGTTACATAGTAAGTGAGGTCGAAAAAAGACACAGGTCCATCAAGTCCAACCTATGTGTGTGATTATATGTCAGTATTACCTTGTATATCCCTGTATGTTGTGGTCGTTCAGGTTTTTATCTAACAGTTTCTTGAAACTATCGATGCCCCCTGCTGAGACCACCGCCTGTGGAAGGGAATTCCACATCCTTGCCACTCTTACAGTAAAGAACCCTCTAAGTAGTTTAAGGTTAAACCTCTATTCTTCAAATTTTAATAAATGGCCATGAGTCTTGATAAACTCTCCCATGAGTAAAAGTTTTATCCCTATTGTGGGGTCACCGGTACAGTATTTGTAAATTGAAATCATATCCCCTCTTAAGCATCTCTGCTCCAGAGGGAATAAGTTCAGTGCTCGTAACCTTTCCTCATAACTAGGGATGAGCTTTGTGTTTGAGTCGAACGCACGTTCGACTCGAACATTGTGTGTTCGGCCATTCGCCGAACTATGAACATTATGGGCTGTTCGTGCCAAATTCGAGTGGCACGTCATGGCCCATAATTCACTGTGGCATTGCAGTGCATTGCTGGCTGATGATTGGCCAAGCATGCACTATGGCCCACATGCTTGGCCAATCACATTGCCGTGTGTACAGAGAGCCGTAATTGGCCAAAGCCAGGGAGGCTTTGGACAATTATTGTTCAGGGGGTTTAGTACACGCCCCACACTATATAAGGCTGCCTGCATGGTGGCCTTGTGTAGTGTGTTGCGGTGGAGAGAGATAGATAGACAGAGAGACAGTGTCATTTGATTTAAGTTAGATAGAGTAGGCAGGTTGAGTCAGTTAGCTGCACTTAAAGTGTGTTGTATATATATATATATATATATATATATACACACACACACACACACACACTGTATTCAGTTTAGCTAGATCCGTTCCTGTTATTCTCTTCCTAATATACTGACAGGCAGGCAGGTGTTTTTACAGTATTTCCAGTTAGTGTACTGTGTACCCTGCACAGTTGCACCTACAGTATAGCTACCTGAAGCCAAGTGCTTCTGTGCTTCTTCTGGTAATATTAATAGCACAGGCAGGCTCTTAAAGTATTTCCAGTTAGTGTACTGTGTACCCTGCACAGTTGCATCTACAATATAGCTACCTGAAGCCAGGTGCTTGTGTGCTTCTTCTGATCCTATTAATAGCACAGGCAAGCTCTTGAAATATTTACAGTTAGTGTATTGTGTAACCCTGCACAGTTGCACCTACAGTATAGCTACCTGAAGCCAAGTGCTTGTGTGCTTCTTCTAAACCTATTAATAGCACAGGCAGGTTCTTGAAGTATTTACAGTTAGTGTACTGTGTAACCCTGCACAGTGGCACCTACAGTATAGCTACCTGAAGCCAAGTGCTTGTGTGCTTCTTCTGATCATATTAATAGCACAGGCAGGCTCTTGAAGTATTTACAGTTAGTGTACTGTGTAACCCTACACAGTTGCACCTACAGTATAGCTACCTGAAGCCAAGTGCTTTTGTGCTTCTTCTCATCCTATTAATAGCACAGGCAGGTTCTTGAAGTATTTCCAGTTAGTGTACTGTGTACCCTGCACAGTTGCACCTACAGTATAGCTACCTGAAGCAAGGTGCTTGTGTGCTTCTTCTGATCCTATTAATAGCACAGGCAGGCTCTTGAAGTATTTCCAGTTAGTGTACTGTGTACCCTGCACAGTTGCACCTACAGTATAGCTACCTGAAGCCAGGTGCTTGTGTGCTTCTTCTGGTCCTATTAATAGCACAGGCAGGTTCTTGAAGTATTTACAGTTAGTGTACTGTGTACGCTGCACAGTTGCACCTACAGTATAGTTACCTGAAGCCAGGTGCTTGTGTGCTTCTTTTGATCCTATTAATAGCACAGGCAGGTTCTTGAAGTATTTCCAGTTAGTGTACTGTACCCTGCATCAGTCACTCCTTCCCTAGCCCCACCATGTCCTCCTGAGGAGTCCCCCGAACTGTTTGACCACAGTGTTGGGAACATGCTCCAGGAAGATGCCCAGCGTTTTGAAGGCTCCAATGATGGTACTCAGCTAGAGGAAGGCAGTAACGTGAGCCCAGACAGTGGGGGTGCCCAAGAAGGACAGCAATCTGGCAGTCATGTTCCCCCTGCTGCAGCATACTGCCAGGTTTTCTCCAGTGATGAGGAGGGAGGGGATGATGAGGTCACTGACTCCACGTGGGTGCCTGATAGGAGAGAGGAGGAGGAGGCACATCACCAACGAAGCAGGATGCCCTCCAGGGGCCAGCTTAAGGACAGCACACTGACTGCATCACACCACAGAGGTCCGCATGTGCAGGGCGCTGCTGTCTCTGCACGTTATTTGAAAAGTTGTTTGGTGTGGGCCTTTTTTGAGATGAGTGCATCAGATCGCACCGCTGCTATTTGCAACATATGTCTCAAGCGTATCTTTCGTGGCCAAAACATCTCCTGCTTGGGCACCACATCATGCTTGGCCAGACATATGTTGACTTGCCATGCAGTTCTTTGGCAAGGGTACCTAAAAGACCCACACCAAAGAACAAAGAGGACCTCTCCTTGCTCCTCATCAGCTGGGATCTCCAACCCCACTATACCTTCAGTCCTCTCTGAGACCTGCACTGAGAGGAATGAAGGTGTAGAATTAGGTGTGTCACAGCCAAGTACTTGCGGGCAATCTGCTGTCGGTACACCGACGTCAGATTGTACCAGGCAAATTTCCCTACCCCAGCTGCTGCACTGTAGAAAGAAGTTTGCTCCCAGCCATCCACATGCCCAGCGGTTGAATGCTAGCTTGGCAAAATTGCTAGCACTTCAACTGCTACCTTTTCAGTTGGTAGACTCTGCCCCCTTCCGTGAGTTTGTGGAATGTGCGGTTCCTCAGTGGCAGGTTCCCAAACGCCACTTTTTCTAATGGAAGGCGATTCCGTCTCTCTACCGACATGTGGAAGGCAATGTCTTGGCCTTGCTGGACATGGCGGTCAGCGGTAAGGTGCATATTACCGCTGACTCATGGTCCAGCAGGCATGGACAGGGACGTTACCTAAGTTTCATGGCGCATTGGGTGACTCTGCTGGCAGCTGGGAAGGATGCAGGACAAGGTGCAGTAATGTTGGAGGTTGTTCCACCACCTTGCCTCCAAAATGCTACTACTGGTAATTCTGACACACCTCTCTCCTCCACCCCCTCCTCTTCTTCTTCCTCCATGGCCTCTTCCTGTGCTTTGTCCTCGGAACCAGCGGTGCTCCGTAGGCGTTCAAGGGGCTACGCAAGTACGCAGGCCAAAAGATGCCATGCGGTGCTTGAGCTGGTGTGCTTGGGGGACAGGAGCCACACTGGGGCAGAGATTCTGTCAGCTCTGCAGGGGCAGGTTCAGAGGGGGTTGATGCCACACCAGCTTAAGCCAGGAATAGTGGTTTGCGACAATGGCACCAACCTCCTCTCCGCCCTCCAACAGGGACAACTGACCCATGTGCCCTGTTTGGCTCACGTCCTTAACTTGATGGTGCAGCAGTTCTTGGGCAGGTACCCGGGCTTACAGGATGTCCTGAGGCAGGCCAGGAAAGTCTGTGTGCATTTCCGCCAGTCGTATAATGCCAGTGCTTGGCTGGCTGACCTCCAAAAGGAATTTAACCTGCCCAAGAACCGCCTAATCTGTGACATGCCCACCAGGTGGAACTCAACGTTGGCCATGCTGCAGTGGCTGCACATGCAGCAGAGGGCCATCAATGAGTACCTGTGCGACTATGGCACCAGGGTCAGGGGAGCTTGTTTTTTTTCCCCACGCCAGTGGGCCATGATCAGGGAGGCATGCACTGTCCTGTCACAATTTGAGGAGGCCACGAGGATGGTGAGCAGTGACAGTGCATGCATCAGTGACACTGTCCCCCTTGTCCACCTGTTGGAGCACACACTGCATGGAATAATGGAAAGGGCACTTGAGGCAGAACAGAGGCAGGAAGAGGAGGACTTCCTTAGTTCTCAAGGCCCCCTTTATCCAGACAGTGTTCCTGCATGCCTGCCGATCATACAGGAAGAGGACGAGGAGGAGGAGGATTGTGTCAGCATGGAGGTGGAGCCTGGCACTCAGCATCAGCAGCAGTCTTTAAGGGATCATTTACAGTCCCAAGAAACCCATGGACTTGTACGTGGCTGGGAGGAGGTGGCTGCGGATCATGTCGTCCTTAGTGACCCAGAGGACTCCGGACTGAATGCCTCAGCAAACCTACGCTGCATGGTCTCCCTGATCCTGCAAAGCCTGCAGAAGGATCCTCGTATTCGTGGTGTCAAGGAGAGGGATCGTTACTGGCTGGCAACCCTCCTTGATCCACGTTACAAGGGTAAGGTTACGGACCTTATCTTGCCGTCGCAGAGGGAGCAGAGGATGAAACATCTTTGGGAGGACTTGCAGAAAGGTCTGTGCAACGCGTTCCCAGAGACTGGGAGGTTACAAACTCCTGTTCCTGGACAACGTGTTGCTGAGGCTTCGGTCAGTCAAAGAAGGAGCAGTGGTGGAGAAGGTGGCCGTCTGACCGATGCGTTCAGACAATTTTTTAGTCTGCAGCCCCAAGGTATGATAGGTTCCAGCAACCATCGCCAACGTCTGTTTTACATGGTGCAGGAATACCTAGGGGCAAGATCTGACTTGGACACCTTTCCCACCGAAAATCCTCTGGGTTACTGGGTCTTGAGGATGGATCACTGGCCAGAGCTTGCACAGTATGCAATTGAGCTACTGCCCTGTCCTGCATCCAGCGTTCTTTCGAAATGCACATTCAGTGCTGCTGGAGGTTTTGTAAGCTATCACAGGGTGCGTCTGTCCACCGACTCAGTCGATTGACTGACCTTCATAAAAATGTATCAGTCTTGGATCACCACCAGCTACCAAGCACCTGATGTAACCAAATAATTTTTTTTTAAATGTCAGATTCCTTCAAGACTCCCTATGCTGATGCTGAGTGACTATCCTGTTATGCTGAGTGACTATCCTCTTCCTCCTCAATGATCATGCTGATAGCTTGTAAGAATATTTTTGGTTTTGGGTACCAGTGGCTAAGGCCCATTTTTTCTGTCCCTGTTTAACAGGGGCGTGTAATTACAATTTTTGATGCAATACTTTGCAGCAGGGCTCATTCCTGCGCTCCAACTAGAGTATATGTGAGGGGTTACAGTGTTGTGGCACCAGCACCAGTGCCTAAGGCCCAATTTTTCAGCCCCTGTTTAACAGGGGTATGTAATTACAATTTTTGATGCAATACTTTGCAGCAGGGCTTGTTCCTGTGCACCAACTAGATTATCTGTGAGGGGTTGCAGTGTTGTGGCACCAGTGCCCAGGGCCCAATTTTTCTGCCCCTGTTCAACAGGGACAGGGACATGTAATTACAATTCTTGATTTAATATTTCACAGCAGGGCCAGTTTCTGCGCCAACCAAGAGTAACTATGAGGACTTACAGTGTTGTGGCACCAGCACCACCACCACCACCACCAAAGGCCTAATTTTTCTGACCCTGTTCAACAGGGGCATGTAATTACAATTCTTGATCTAATATTTCACAGCAGGGCCCTGTGAGAGCTTACAGTGTTGTGGCAACACCAACACATAAGGCCCCAATTTCTGCAGAGTATATAGGGCAGGCTCCTACTTTCAAACATCCAACTTACAAATGACTTCTACTTGCAAATGGAAGGAGACAACAGGAAGTGAGATGAAATCTACCCCTAAGAAGGGTAATTCTCTCCTGTAAGAGTTAATATGGGAAAATCGTTGCTCCTTTCCACTGATGCTTTATCACCAATCCTTGTTTCACTAAAAACCCCAAAATTTTCAAAAAACATTTGTCATTGGGACAGAAAGTGTGGGACAGAAAGTGGGACAGAAAGTGAGGTGAAATCTTCTGAAGAGGAGCACAGACAGCAAAACAAATGTCACAGGGGCTTAAAATATTTTTTTTTAATTTGGGTGCGGGGTTCCCCTTCCCCTTAATATCCATACAAGACCCAAAGGGCCTGGTAATGGACTGGGGGGGGGATACTCATGCCGTTTGTCTCACTGATTTTCATCCATATTACTGGAACCCGAAATTTCATTAAAGCCGTAAGCAGTTTTAAATGACTTGCATTTCTTTAAAAATGTCATTTTGTGCAGGGACTGTTCTAAGCAAACACGCACCACTTTACAGGCATACTATAGACACCCCCCAGGTATGATATTTAAAGGAATATTTCACTTTTTTTTCACTTTAAGCATCATTAAAATCACTGCTCCCGAAAAAACGGCCATTTTTAAAACATTTTTTTGCATTGATACATGTCCCCTGGGGTAGGACCGGGTTCCCAAACCCTTTTTAGGACAATACTATGCAAATTAACCTTTAAAATTAGCACTTTTGATTTTGAACATTCGAGTCCCATAGACTTCAATGGGTTTCTAATGTTCGTGCGAAGTTTCGGTCCATTTGCAGGTTCTGGTGCGAACCGAAATGGGGGGGGTTCGGCTCATCCCTACTCATAACCAATATCCTCCAGACCCTTTATTAGCTTTGTTGCCCTTCTTTGTACTTGCTCCATTTCCAGTACATCCTTCCTGAGGGCTGGTGCCCAGAACTGGACAGCATACTCTTGGTGCGGCCAGACCAGAGTCTGGTAGAGCGGGAGAATTATCGTTTTATCTCTGGAAGTAATCCCCTTTTTAATGCATGCCAATATTCTGTTTGCTTTGTTAGCAGCAGCTTGGCATTGCATGCCATTGCTGAGCCTTTCATTTACTAGGACCCCCAGGTTCTTTTTTCTATCCTAGAGGTTCTCCCCCCAGTGTATAGATTGCATTCATATTTTTGCCACCTACATTTTTCTACATTGAACCTCATTTGCCATGTAGTTGCCCACCCCATTAATTTGTTCAGATCTTTTTGCAAGGTTTCCACATCCTGCAGAGAAGTTATTGCCCTGCTTAGATTATTACGTCCGCAAATACAGAGATTGAACTGTTTACCCCATTCTCCAGGTCGTTTATGAACAAATTAAACAGGATTTTAACCCTGGGGGACCCCACTACCCACCCCATACAGCACTGTTACGCACGCCTGATGACCTTCAAACATTCTGTGAAACACTGAATATTCCTATAATCAAAATACCTGAATGGTACAATGCCTTCATGATAAAGGACACATGGATCAAACTAACTAACAATTATATGCCAAGAGCCCCAAGAAACAGAGATCGCCATCGCAGATCATTGTCAGCACAACACAACAGAAGGGAAGAAGCTCAAGGAAGCCTTGGGATCTCATCACCTAGACTCAGAGATCGCATGGACCACCTGGATTGTATGGACACCTGAATTTATGTTGAATAGACTTCTATGCTCATCATTATATGATAGTTTATTCCTTGATAACTGACACAATAGACTTATATGCTCATCATTATATGATATTTTATTCCTTGATAACTGACACACAAGAATCAACTACCAAATCAACGGATGAAACAATGAATCCTATAACAGGCATATATACAACCGTGCAGCCAAAAGTTCAGCATTCAAGTTAACTGTTTGTTATTACCCCTCCCCCTGTTTTTCTTCTTTTTCTCCCCACAGTTTATGCTCATATTGCTAACAAGGCAAGACTTTCATTTCCTATATAAGAGAGCTGGGAAACACCGCTACCATAAGGACTCCTGAATTTGCTATGTACTATGGGAACTATATAATTTCATCTGATCAGAAGTATGTCTGGCCATTACACAGAGAACTGCAAGCTTACCAGAATACACATACAGTATACTTCATACATCAAACCCTTTATTGCACTATAAGATCTGCATAGGGTCCCACAGATGATGGACAGGAATACAACAGAAAGAATCATGAACTACTCTATTTAAAAAGGCCTGTTATGCAATATACATACCGTAATTTCTACCATAGACTCATGGGCAAAAACAATATAAGCCAAGAGATAGGCCACAAAACCAAGGTTTAGATCTCTCTTTGTTGCTCTAGATATAGTCATAGACAAAAGATTGTAGGTTATAACAACTCCAACATAAAGAATGATGCGTCTTGCACTATACTACAAACCTAATCATATATTCCCCCAGATAGTTTAATATGACAATGCATTCATCTGTCAGACTATCTTCTAAACACTCAATGTGCTATATACAGCACTCTATAAGAATGCAATTCTACTTTGACCACCATAATCCTTCTCACATTCACCGGTTACTATTTGAGCTAATACTAAAGTTCTGGTTAATAATAAATATATAAGTAAGAACATAAGTTAAAAGTAATCGAGTTATTTCTATTAACTCGATTGCCGTATTTATTGGCGTATAACATGCACCAGTGTGTAACACGCACCCCAATTCAAGAGGGAAGTTTCAGGATTTTTTTTTTTTAAATAAACCAATTTGAAGCAAAATAATGGTCAGTGAGCATCAATGCAGCCTGATCTGTGCCCATCTGTAGCCTGATCTGTGCCCATATTAAGTCTAATCAGTGCCCATCTCATCATGATGAATCTCCATGCCATTGTAAAGGACGCAGCCCATATATTGCACTGTTATCAGCATGTGGATGCATGCACAGCAAGTACAGCCAGCACATTAGCTGAGTGTAATCGAGGCCAGTGGGACTGATCTGTGAATGTGAGTACTCTGGCTTATAGCTGTGTGTTCCTCAGTGACTCAGAAGTTGGTGGCAGCAGAGGATGGATGGTGTACACAGTGCTTAGTCTGAGTCTGCTTACTAGTATGTACTATGGTACAACTTACTTGTGCGCTACGGGAATCACTAATACCTGTAGTATTGTAGATGCTGCCATCGAGGGGAAGGAGGGGCCGAGCGCTGCCGAAATAGAGGCGGATCTCCTGTGTACTCGGCGTGGCATCACGCTCAGTCCCATCCCTTGGCCTGGATCCTATGATGGACATAACGCCAGTCCAATCCCGGAAAGTCCATGCTAGGAGTCGTCCAGGGGGCGGGACTGGGCGTGACACCGAGCCGAGTACACAGGAGATCTGGCTCTATTTTGGCAGCTCTTGTCCCCTCTTTCCCCTCGGTGGCAGACTATTTTAAGGGGGAAAAAGTGCGTGTTATACACCGATAAATACGGTACATAGAATTATATTCATATTTGTGGCTCTACAAATTCACCATTCACATTCACTATCATTACACCAACACATGCTTTTTTGGAAAACCACAGTATCCCTCCTCACAACATACCGTAGAGGAATTTATACCAAACGCAATGATAACCCTTTCCCGATCTCAACTATATATGCCTAAATCCTGTACTATATAGACAGTCTATTTAGCTTGCTGCTCCACAGTGCTAATAAATATATATATATATATATATATATATATATATATATATATATATATATATATATATATATATATATATATATATATATATATATGAACATTTTAAAAAAGAATTAGTTCACCCTCTGACCTTACCGGATATTTCCCTTCACTCCTGATACCAGAAAAAACACCAATTAGGGTAGACTAGCTGGTCTAAACTTACCTCCGGTACACTTTACCCCTCCCCTTACTCACCTCCCCTTTTTTTTTTCCTCCACCATAGGAACCCCCCCTTGATCAACACCTAACCAAGCAACCACACCGCCTCACTTCCCTTAAAGTCTCACACATTAGGCACAGCATCTTAAAAACTTCCTTATTAAATGCCTGATAGCTAACAGCCACTATGCCCACCAGAAACAACAAAACATTCCACTCTCAATGAAGCTTTTCTCAGTAAATGCAAAAGGACTCAACATTCCTGAAAAAAGAACCAAATTTATAAATTCCATAAGCAAAAAGCAAACATCATATGCATTCAGGAAACACACTTTAAATCTGATAAGATCCCAAAAATTCAAGATAAAAGATTTCCTCTAGCCTTTCACGCCACTAACCCAGAAGGGAAAACTAAAGGAGTTTCAAATTTGATATCTAAACAGACTCCATTCCAAACATCAGACTCAAAAATAGACCCAAGGGGAAGATACATCTTCCTTAAGGGGAAATTAGGATCTCATCCCATTACTATAGCTAACATATACGCCCCAAACACAAAACAGGTAGCATTCTTTTGCAAGGTAAAAGATTTATTAACGACCTTCGCCTCAGGTATCCTTATCCTGGGGGATTTAAACATACCCTTAAATCCCCTCATAGACACCTCAAGTGGCACATCAAGCCTTCCTTTTAGAGCATTGAAGCAAATTAAATTACAGCTACAAGATCTAATGCTACATGGCGCCTGGAGAACTCTAAAACAACAAACTAAAGACTATACATACTTCTCTTCTGTCCACCAAAAATAGTCTAGGATAGACTAATTTTTCTTGTCACAATCCGACCTCAAATTATTCAAAAGTTCAACAATTGAAACCATCACCCCCTCAGACCACCACACAATCACCATGACACTGATATTCCCAGAGAAAAACATAATATTGGAGACTCAATACTTCTATCCTTAAAGATTCCATAGACGTTCAACATTTCAATGACGCATTAAACGACTACTTCTCCCAAAACGAAAATGACGAGACCTCACTCCTTACACAATGGAAAGCACGCAAATGTGTCATAAGAGGGGAATTTATAGCCAAGCTGGCCAAACTTAAGAAAGAACATCAATTAAAAATAAACACATTGATAGATCAAATTCACCAACTCGAAAAAACACATAAACAAACTGTTGCACTCTCGACATTTAATGAATTAACAAACACTAGAACACAACTGTCAGAAGAACTGAACACAAAACACGAAAACTAAATGACAATACATCTTAAGACACAAGATATACTATGAACAGGGAAACAAGAGCGGGAGAATGCTAGCAAAAGCAGTTCAGAATAAAAAAGTTGCCTCCACAGTTCATCAAATAAGAGACAAGCATGGTATACCACACTCATCCAATGAGGAGATAGATAAACAGTTTGAACTTTACTAGAAAGCCATGTACAATATTCCATCCAACCCTAAATGCCCCCATAACACCGAAAAAAAGAACAAAGCACATACAAGAATTCCTACAGAAATATAGCCCTCCCCAAATAGTGGTAAATACGGCCCAAGAACTCGAAGCTCCTATCTCTAGCCGGGAATTCAATAAAGCAATTAAAGATATGAAAATAGGCAAAGCCCCAGGTCCCAATGACCTACCCTACAATATTACAAAACATTTACAAATATACTAAAGCCAAGATTTTTGAAGACCTTCCACCCGCTTCACTCAGAACAACACCCTCCAAAACTACTAGAAGCTTACATAACGGTGATACCCAAAGAAGGCAAAGATGCAACCCAGGTTACTAATTACAGACCAATTTCTCTGATTAATGTTGATGTAAAGATCTATGCTAAGATTCTAGCAAACAGACTTCTCCCTCTATTAACTTCCCTTATATCCCTTGATCAAGTTGGGTTTATCCCAGGTAGAGGACATGATAATACGATCAAAGCACTTAACATAAACCATTGGCTCACATCTAAAAAAGGTTCTTTCCTTTCCCTAGACGCAGAGAAGGCGTTCAACAGAGTGGTCTGGGACTACATTGATGCAGTTGCAATTATTGTGGTGTGTCAGTCTGACACACCGCAACACCGATCTAGGTAAAGAGTCTCCGATGGAGACTATCATGTGATCAGCCATGTCCAATCACGGCTGATCAGTGTAAACAGGAAGAGCCGTTGATCGGCTTTTCCTCACTCGCGTCTGTCAGACGCGAGTAGAGGAGAGCCAATCGGCTGCTTCTCTGACAGGGGGGTCTGTGCTGATTATCAGAGCAGCCCCCCAAAGATGCCCACACTGGACCAACAGGGACACCACTAGGACCACCAGGGATGTCACCACAAGGTATGCCACCCTAGACCACCAGGGATGCCAATCAGTGCACACAATGGATGCCAATCAGTGCACACAATGGGCATCACTGATTGGCAGGCATTGTTTGTCACTGATTGGCATCCATCCGTACCATTAGTGTACATCAGTGCCACCTATCAGTGCCCATCCATGCCACCTATCAGTGCTCACCCGTGCCGCCTATTAGTGCCCCATCAGTGCTGCATATCAGTGCCCATCATCAATGCCCATCACTGCCACCTCATCGGTGCCCATCAGTGCCACCTTATCAGTGCCCGTCAGTGCAGCCCCATCAGTGAAGGAGAAAACTTACTTATTTACAAAGTTTTGTAACAGAAACAAAAAAAATGTTTTTTTTTCAAAATTTTCGGCTTTTTATTTGTTTAGCAGAAAATGAAAACCCCAGAGGTGATCAAATACCACCAAAAGAAAGCTCTATTTGTGGGAACAAAATGATAAAAATTTAGTTTGGGTACAGTGTTGTATGACTGCGCAATTGTCATTCAAAGTGCGACAGTGCTGAAAGCTGAAAATTGGTCTGGGCAGGAAGGTGTATAAGTGCCCTGTATTGAAGTGGTTAATCATTCAAAATCTAATGCTCTCAACATTACATTACCCCCAAGTTCAGTAGAACTCTGTAGAAAAACTTCCCCTTCTCATGGGCACAAAAGAACATAACATATTTAGGAATAGCAATCCAACGATCTTTTTAAACTCAACTACACACCCATTCTAAAAGAAATACATGAGGACCTAAAAAGATGGAACTCTTTAAATGTCTCATGGTTTGGTAGAGCTTCATTAATCAAGATGACAATCCTACTCCGTTTTCTATATGTTATGCAAACTATTTCCTTTCGATTACCATCATCATTCTTCTCATCTTTTCGACGAGCCTGCTCAATTTTCATCTGGAGGGGTAAACCACCGATAATCAAATATACTAGACTAAATATACCTAAAATATAAATATACCTAAAAATAAAGGAGGAATAGCGCTTCCCGACATAAGCAAATATCACCAGGCAGCCCATTTAGCAAGAATAGTGGACTGGAATATTCATCAATCGGTTAAAACCCTAGAACTAGGGATGAGCCGAACACCCCCCTATTTGGTTCGCACTAGAACATGCGAACAGGAAAAAAGTTAGTTCGAACATGCGAACACCGTTAAAGTCTATGGGACACGAACATGAATAATCAAAAGTGCTAATTTTAAAGGCTTATATGCAAGTTATTGTCATAAAAAAGTGTTTGGGGACCTGGGTCCTGCCCCAGGGGACATGGATCAATGCAAAAAAAACTGTTAAAAACGTCCGTTTTTTCAGGAGCAGTGATTTTAATAATGCTTAAAGTCAAACAATAAAAGTGTAATATCCCTTTAAATTTCGTAGCTGGGGGGTGTCTATAGTGTGCCCGTAAAGGGGCGCATGTTTCCCGTGTTTAGAACAGTCTGACAGCAAAATGACATTTCAAAGGAAAAAAGCCATTTAAAACTACTTGCGGCTATTGCATTGCCGGTCCGACAATACACATAGAAGTTCATTAATAAAAACGGCATGGGAATTGCCCACAGGGGAACCCCGAACCAAAATTAAAAAAAAAAAATGACGTGGGGGTCCCCCTAAATTCTATACCAGGCCCTTCAGGTCTGGTATGGATATTAAGGGGAACCCCGGCCAAAATTTTTAAAAAAAATGACGTGGGGTCCACCTAAATTCCATACCAGACCCTTCAGGTCTGGTATGGATTTTAAGGGGAACCCCGCGACAAAAAAAAAACGGCGTGGGGTCCCCCCAAAAATCCATACCAGACCCTTATCTGAGCACGCAACCTGGCAGGCCGCAGGAAAAGAGGGGGGGACGAGAGAGCGCCCCCCCTCCTGAACCGTACCAGGCCACATGTCCTCAACATTGGGAGGGTGCTTTGGGGCCTCATACCCACAACCCTGGTCAGTGGTTGTGGGGGTTAGCGGGTGGCGGGCTTATCGGAATCTGGAAGCCCCCTTTAACAAGGGGACCCCCAGATCCCGGCCCCCTCCCTGTGTGAAATGGTAAGGGGGTACAAAAGTACCCCTACCATTTCACAAAAAAACTGTAAAAAAATGTTAAAAATGACAAGAGACAGTTTTTGACATATCCTTTATTTAAATGCTTCTTCTTTCTTCTTTCTTCTATCTTCCTTCATCTTCTTCTTCTGGTTCTTCTGGCTCTTCTGGTTCTTTCTCCAGCGTTCTCATCCAGCATCTCCTCTGCGGCATCTTCTATCTTCTTCTCCTTGGGCTGCTGCTCACCCATGGCATGGGGGGAGGCTCCCGCTCTACTCTTCATCTTTTCATCTTCTTCTCTGCTTCATCTTCTTCTCTGCTTCATCTTCTTCTCTGCTTCATCTTCTTCTCTGCTTCATCTTCTTCTCTGCTTCATCTTCTTCTCTGCTTCATCTTCTTCTCTGCTTCATCTTCTTCTCTGCTTCATCTTCTTCTCTGCTTCATCTTCTTCTCTGCTTCATCTTCTTCTCTGCTTCATCTTCTTCTCTGCTTCATCTTCTTCTCTGCTTCATCTTCTTCTCTGCTTCATCTTCTTCTCTGCTTCATCTTCTTCTCTGCTTCATCTTCTTCTCTGCTTCATCTTCTTCTCTGCTTCATCTTCTTCTCTGCTTCATCTTCTTCTCTGCTTCATCTTCTTCTCTGCTTCATCTTCTTCTCTGCTTCATCTTCTTCTCTGCTTCATCTTCTTCTCTGCTTCATCTTCTTCTCTGCTTCATCTTCTTCTCTGCTTCATCTTCTTCTC
Source organism: Aquarana catesbeiana (assembly GCF_042186555.1). Classification (NCBI taxonomy): domain Eukaryota; kingdom Metazoa; phylum Chordata; class Amphibia; order Anura; family Ranidae; genus Aquarana; species Aquarana catesbeiana. The sequence goes on along the minus strand of NC_133327.1, from coordinate 506,764,334 downwards.
TGCTTCATCTTCTTCTCTGCTTCATCTTCTTCTCTGCTTCATCTTCTTCTCTGCTTCATCTTCTTCTCTGCTTCATCTTCTTCTCTGCTTCATCTTCTTCTCTGCTTCATCTTCTTCTCTGCTTCATCTTCTTCTCTGCTTCATCTTCTTCTCTGCTTCATCTTCTTCTCTGCTTCATCTTCTTCTCTGCTTCATCTTCTTCTCTGCTTCATCTTCTTCTCTGCTTCATCTTCTTCTCTGCTTCATCTTCTTCTCTGCTTCATCTTCTTCTCCGGGCCGCTCCGTATCCATGCTGGCATGGAGGGAGGCTCCCGCTGTGTGACGGTGTCTCCTCGTCTGACGGTTCTTAAATAACAGGGGGTGGGGGCCACCCGGTGACCCTGCCCCCCTCTGACGTATGGTGACTTGACGGGACTTCCCTGTGACGTCACGGGGAATGCCACAGGGAAGTCCCGTCATGTCCCGTGCATCAGGGGGGGCGGGGTCACTGGGTGGCCCCGCCCCCCGTTATTTAAGAACCGTCAGAAGAGGAGATGCCGTCACACAGCGGGAGCCTCCCTCCATGCCAGCATGGATGCGGAGCGGCCCGGAGAAGAAGATGAAGAAGAGAAGAAGAGAAGAAAAGAAGATGAAGAAGAAGATGAAGAAGAGAAGAAGATGAAGAGAAGAGCAGGAGCCTCCCCCCATGCCATGGGTGTGGAGCGGCCCGAGGAGAAGAAGATAGACGCCGCGGAGGAGATGCTGGACGAGAACGCCGGAGGAAGAACCAGAAGAGCCAGAAGAATCAGAAGAAGAAGATGAAGGAAGATAGAAGAAAGAAGAAAGAAGAAGCATTTAAATAAAGGAATTGTCAAAAACTGTCTCTTGTCATTTTTAACATTTTTGACAGTTTTTTAGTGAAATGGTAGGGGTACTTTTGTACCCACTTACCATTTCACACGGGGGGGTGGGATTTGGGGGTCCCCTTATTAAAGGGGGCTTCCAGATTCCGATAAGCCCCCCGCCCACAGACCCCCACAACCACTGGCCAGGGTTGTGGGGATGAGGCCCTTGTCCTCATCAACATGGGGACAAGGTGTTTTGGGGGGCTACCCCAAAGCACCCTACCAATGTTGAGGGCATGTGGCCTGGTATGGTTCAGGAGGGGGGCCGCTCTCTCGTCCTCCCCTCTTTTCCTGCGGCCTGCCAGGTTGCATGCTTAGATAAGGGTCTGGTATGGATTTCTGGGGGGACCCCACGCCGTTTTTTTTTTTTTGGCACGGGGTTCCCCTTAAAATCCATACCAGACCTGAAGGGTCTGGTATGGAATTTAGGGGGACCCCCACGTCATTTTTTTTTTTTAAATTTTGGCCGGGGTTCCCCTTAATATCCATACCAGACCTGAAGGGCCTGGTATGGAATTTAGGGGGACCCCCACGTCATTTTTTTTTTAATTTTAGTTCGGGGTTCCCCTGTGGGGAATTCCCATGCCGTTTTTATCAATGAACTTCTATGTGTATTGTCGGACCAGCAATGCAATAGCCGCGAGTAGTTTTAAATGGCTTTTTTCCTTTGAAATGTCATTTTGCTGTCAGACTGTTCTAAACACGGGAAACATGCGCCCCTTTACAGGCATACTATAGACACCCCCCAGCTATGAAATTTAAAGGGATATTACACTTTTATTGTTTGACTTTAAGCATTATTAAAATCACTGCTCCTGAAAAAAGGGCCATTTTTAAAACTTTTTTTTTGCATTGATCCATGTTCCCTGGGGCAGGACCCAGGTCCCCAAACACTTTTTATGACAATAACTTGCATATAAGCCTTTAAAATTACCACTTTTTATTTCTCCCATAGACTTTTAAAGGGTGTTCAGCGGCATTCGAATTTGCCGTGAACACCCCAAATTGTTCGCTGTTCGGCGAACTTGCGAACAGCCAATGTTCGAGTCGAACATGAGTTCGACTCGAACTCGAAGCTCATCCCTACCTAGAACACATACAATTTTCCCAACATGTAAGATCCCTACCATGGATACATCCTAAATATCACTCCACTACTGCCAAATCTCACCCTCTCATAGGTTCCACATTAGAGATCTTTCGCAAAACTTTTAAAATTAATAACCCCTCTCCCTGGCTTGGCCCACTCACCCCATTAAGAAACAATCCAGACTTTCTTCCAGGACTAGAACAAAACTTTCTTGCAATTAACTGGCCCCACAAAGACATCTTGACCAAACACTTCTTTAAGAGAGGAGCACTATTATCTAGAGCAGTATTTCTCAACTCCAGTCCTCAAGGCGCTCCAACAGGTCATCTTTTCAGTCTTACCATTATTTTGCACAGGTGATTTAAACAGTATCACTGCCTTAGTAATTACCACAGCCATTTTCTTTTGAGGGAAATCCTGAAAACAAGACCTGTTGGTGCCCCTTGAGAACTGAAGTTGAGAAACAATGATCTAGAGACGAAATAAACAAAGACCTTAACCCAAACCCGATCCTACAATGGAACTACATGCAAATCAGACACTATTTGACCACAAGAGAAACAGCTCATTCTTGGATAAGACCCCCTATGACCCTAGAAGACTTATGCCCAAAAAAAAAAAAAAAAAAAAAAAATCCACAAAGACACATCGTTTTCACCCTATACAACTCACTATTTGAGGGTAAAATAGACTTCTCCAGTACGTCATGTCAAGCTTGGGAACAGGAACAGAAGCTGACTGGGAAATGATCTATATGTACGCACACAAAGGTTCTCTGAATGTAGCCACTCAAGAATGTGGTTTCACAGTCATTACAAGATGGTATAGGACCCTCACCTTACTACACAAATATTCTCCTAAAATTCCTGATAGATGCTGGAGATACAAGCAGGAGGAAGGCTCCATGTTACATATATGGTAGTCATGCCCCTTTATCCAGAGATTCTGGAAAATGGTACAATATACAATAAACTACAATAAACTATTATTACCTCAATCACATCTGACAACTTTAGGCTCAATCCAGTGCAATACTTTTAACACCACAATTCGATCTCTATGAAACAATATCTAAAATCCCTATCTATGTTCATGATAAATGCGGCAAGGCATTGTATTCCCTAACACTGGCGATCAAATATTACCCCAACGAAAAAAGAATGGTTTCGCAGAATACCAAAAAAAAATAACAAATTATGCAATGTGAGTAATTGGATTTTTGAGCTCCAGACCTTTGCATCATAAGGATTAATTCAATTAAATAACTGGTCATATTCTCCTTAAGTCCGTTTACACTTCTGATTAGTATTATGATATATAATTTATATTGCTCCAACAGTTCACGCAGTGTTTTGCATTCCTTATATGTCCTTGTCTTCATTGTATGACCTTTTCTCCCTTGGTTTCTGAGAGATTATGATGACCTTGTTCCCTTTTTAAATACATATTGGGGGTATTTTCCTTTCTCCACATGTATTAATTATATTTTACTTGAGTAGAGAGTCTTTTTCTTTGATGTACCAGTGATGGCAGTGAAACGGTTTATTTATATAGGTCTTAACATTATATGTATTGATATGTAAATCCTTGAGGGTGCTTTGCTTGTGAGATAGGCAAACACATGGGGATTGATTTACTAAAACTAAACCTCAAAATCTGGTGCAGCTGTGCATGGTAGCCAATCCCCATTTTCCTTTTTTTATTTTATCTCTGGTTTTAAACCCTTACAGTGAAGTGATCGGCCTCAGGTGATACACAGAAATAATACAAATTCTCCTAAAAAAGTTGTACCTGTCTATCTGAAGCCCTCACTTCTCTACACCTGTTCAAAATGCTGAATTATAAAGCTTATTTGAGAGTTCAGAAAAAGGGACTGAAGTTACACTCTGCAGAGCTCAGTGAGGAGAGAGCAGCACTAATAGCAGATGAATGAAGCTGCAGACAAAAGTGACACTCAGTGCCCTTAACTGAAACAAGTACAAACTATAGAGGGATATGCATTGTTCATATGGTACCGTAGTCAGGACTTTGTATAAATTAATATATAAAATAAAACACTCTAAACAACAGACTTGGATTAAATAAGGCCGCAGTTTTATTATAGGCTTAATATCAAAAAACATATATCCTTGAATATATATCATATATAAAATTAAATTTTATTCAACATTACTATTCATATTAATAAATAATAATAATAAATAATACTAATAACCTAGCTATCAAAGCTCAGGTTAAAATAAATATAATCAATTAATATCATTTCCTCTCGAAGAGAGAGACACAATGCCTCATAAATTGAACTGCGACAGGGAGGGAGGGTGGGACGATCTTCTTCTGTTTCTCCACGTCGTCTGACAGTTTGTGATGCAATCAACATACTTATATACCCTCCAGCACGAGCTGAGTACCTTTTATATTTAATAAATACTTTAAAATAGACTAATCAAAAATCTTTTATATTAACCTATAAAATTCATTCTTTTATGCCTGACACGTTCCCATAGGTGGTTGTGGGGGACAGTTTTGCCTCACTTCCCACTTGTCATGGTACCGTAGTCAGGACTTTGTATAAATTAATATATAAAATAAAACACTCTAAACAACAGACTTGGATTAAATAAGGCCACAGTTTTATTATAGGCTTAATATCAAAAAACATATATCCTTGAATATATATCATATATAAAACTCAATTTTATTCCACATTACTATTCATATTAATAAATAATAATAATTAATAATACTAATAACCTAGCTATAAAAGCTCAGGTTAAAATAAATATCATCAAATATCATCCATACGCCAGGATCACTTAGGCTCCTGGCACCTCCCCACCTTCAGAGCGGCCAATTCAATACAAGTCTGCAAGTCCAAATTAAAAATGTCTAAAGCCATATCGGACAAATGAGTACTATCCGAGCGATAAAATCCTGAAATACCCCTTCTAAATCAACATGTCTAAAAGACAAGCCATTTCTGAATAAACCAAGATTGCTTCCGGAAAAACAGAATGAATGCACAAAAAATCCATTTTAATCTGTGAAATAAGGTCAAAGGTTTTGCAATGACCAACATCATTGCCCGCCAGATGCAAAACAATGATGTCAGGAGAAGGCCAAGAAATATATAATAATGACAAAGTCTCACTTTAAATTAGATCATTTCATCCCCTTTTTGCCATACCACCAAATTCGAAAGTCCAATAAAGGAAGACCCAAATTAGAGCCGTAAATCCTTCTGAAAGTACGATGGTGAGACCAAAACACATACGAATGTCCAATAACCCAAACATTGAACTTGACACCTGTAAATTTCAAAATGAAACATTAAGGCATACATAGCATAGATAACAATCTGACTTCCACCCACCTAAATTTTTTATTTCATCACTAGACAAACCCAGCTCAGCCGCCTCCGTAACAGAACTGATTCTAAACGAGTGCGATGAAATACGAAGGTGGCCAAGCTGCAGAAAATGCAAACATTATTTCAGTACAGAATTAAACTGAAATACAGGTAAAGAGGAAAGGTGTAAAAATAAATGCCCAGAAGAACTGTTCCGAATCGACAAAAATCGACTAAGCAGGGAAACAGCACATATAAGAGGATTATTAATTCTACCCACTGTAATCCAATGACCTCTACCCAATTGATCCGTCTTGCTGCGCCTAAGTAAAATACGTACAAAATCAGGACCTATTAATAAATCCTCTAATAATAAGCCCGCTGTATCCTCAACAGTACGAGGCACTAACTCCGACACCCTGAATGCTCCAAAAAAAAAAAAAGGCTAAATGCAGCTTTGAACAAAATGGATTCGTAATCAGAAAAACAAATCAATTCAGTAGCTAAAAACAGACGGCCCAAAAGAGCAGAAGTAATAGGCAGTCTACGATTGGGCACAAAATTACTTTTTCGATAACCTGTAAACGCTTGTTGAACTGAAAAAAAACTCTGACAAGAAGGAAAACCCCTTAATTCTAGAAAAAAAGAAACACCACATAATGTTTTACGAATATGAGAACAAGAGGAATTTCGAGACAATAAAAAATTTAAAAATGCCAAAAACTAAACTCCGAAAATTCCGCAGATAAACTATTAGACTGTCTCAAAAAACTAAGCCACATGCCTTTAACATGCCAAACCTCCAGCCAGGTATCTGCAGACCAACGTCTCTGCCAGTATGCATCATAACCTATTGCACCCGAAGCATCAGTAAATAAATTTAAAGCATCAGCCAAACAAAAGGGGGCCTGCCACACAGAACGACCATTAAACAAAACTAAAAAACATTTCCAAATAAACAAATCTTCTTTAATAGACACCGCCAAGTGAACAAAATGCCACGGAGAATGAACTCCAGCAATAGCCCAATACAATCTTTTAGAAAAACCCTACCCATAGGAATAACCTGAGCCATAAAAGCCAAAAGGCCTAATAAAGATTGTATCGTTTTCAAACGAACTTTAGTCCTGGAGAGAACAAAATCTAATAAAAAACAAATTTTCTTCACTTTTGCCATAGGGAGACGAAATTCCATCCGTATAATGTCTATAGTGACACCCAAAATTTCGAAACACTGCGTAGGTGGCACCAATTTTTCAGGAGCTAATGGAACACCAAACCGTTCGCAAATGATTTTGAACTCAGTAAATAAATATAAACATTCCATAGAGTCATCCTTAACAAACAAAAAATCATCCAAATAATGAAGCATGTTAACTAAACCAGACTGCGAACTGACCACCCACTCCAAAAAGGTTGAAAACATTTCAAAATATCTGCAGGACAATGAACAGCCCATTGGTAGGCACGTCTCAAAATAATATTTCCCCTGAAAATAAATACCCAAGGAATTAAAGGCCGATGGATGAATCGGCAATAATCGAAAGGCTGATTTCACATCAGCTTTAGCCAAAAGAGGAGAACCGCCCACTCTCCTAATAATTTCCAATGCGTCATCAAATGAAGAATAGGACACCGAACAAAATTCAGGATCTATTTCAAAGAAATACCATCTGGGTATGATAAATTGTGAATAAGTTGAAAAGAACTTACTTCCTTCTTAGGAACAATTCCCAAGGGCGAAATACGAAAATTAACAAATGGTGGCTCTGAGAAAGGGCCCACCATTCGTCCTGCAGAAGTTTCTTTATAGAGTATATCAGAAACCACATCTTCGTAAATATCAACAGAAGATAAATTATCATAAACTGAGCAACCAAAACCAGAAAACGAAGGCAATGAAAAACCTTCCAAAAAAACCCTTAATTAGAAATGCTGCTGACACTTGATTTGGGTAACGAATAAGCCACGGCAGCATGTATTCTAAGATCACGGGAGTCATGGCTTTTAAGAAAGGACTCCTTCAAAGGAGTATTATCACCAATAGCTAATTTTTTTTAAAACATTTATTTATTTTTTTATTTATTTCTGGTACTTATATCGCACTGTCAATTTACGCAGCACTTTACATATACATTGTACATTCACATCAGTCCCTACCCTCAAGGAGCTTACAATCTAAGGTCCCTAACTCACATTCATACATATTAGGGACAATTTAGACAGGATCCAATTAACCTACCAGCATGTCTTTGGAGTGTGGGAGGAAACCGGAGTACCCGGAGGAAACCCACGCAGGCACAGGGAGAACATGCAAACTCCAGGCAGGTAGTGTCGTGGTTGGGATTTGAACCAGCGACCCTTCTTACTGCTAGGTGAAAGTGCTACCCACTGCACCACTGTGCCGCCACATCTAGCTTCTGAATGTGCACCCGAACAATACGCACATTCATGCTTGTATTTACAAGTGGCTGGCCACCTACACTGACCATCATTAAAATTAAAACATAAACCTGTATGAAATCCAACAGGGTTTGCAACAACTGGCTTAGAAAACTGAGTTCTTTGCGGAAATAGTAGGTTTAACCAAAGAGCCACATCTTTCATTCCCCATTTAAGAGAATGATGTACTGCCAATTTCTGTCGAAACGATTCATCATAATAATACCAAGCTTGTCCATGAAAATTTTTATAGGCCTCCAAAATAATCTCAACATGTCAGAAAAGCCTACTACAATAATCAGGATATTTTTCACTCAGAACAATAGAAAAAATACAAAAAGATTGCAACCAATTATTAAACAATCTGGGAACTGAGATATTTCTTTCAACATCAAATTTGTCATCTCTTTTATGATAACAATGTTCCGTGGACAAAGGAAGCAAAGAAAAAATATCTATATATTCACCTCTCCAGATTTTTTCTTTACAAGCAAGAACAAGAACTAAGATGAAAACCCAAAGGCGAAATCTCGCATGACAATACTTCTTTCAAACAACCTTCGGGAACTTGTGCATAAGGAACATTTACAGACAACAGACACAGAAGGAACACAATTATATGTAAGATTATTAGAATCTGTAGACCGAGTCAGCGTGGAATTAGCAGACTCAACTCTCCACGCTGATGCAACATTACTAACATCAATAATAGGCGATTTCAATTTTTCAACAATCGTAGAAAATTGTTTTGCTAACTCACACAATATAGCAATGTCAGCAGACTCACCTGACGCAGCTGTACTAGTTGAAGGGACCGCCTGCATCGAATGGTCAGTTAATGCCACTGCACGAATAGGCAGAGCTTGTGTTTCCATGGTAACAGCATCAACATCAGTAACACCAGTTACAGTCTCTTCAATCAAATGTTCAGATAATACAGGAGGCTCCACAGGTGTAATAATAACTTCCCCCTTGGAGCAACACTCACTGCAGAATCAGGTTTTTTATTTTTTAAATTATGTCTCATAGGAGCAGAACTCCTAGGAATCCTTACCTGCTCAGTCATCTTCTTTAAAACTCTAGGCGGTGACCAGGATTCGAACCTGCGAGGCCGTTTAGTAGAACGCCGAAGATCAGACTGTACTAATGCACATGCTCCCGAATTCAGCCTCGGCGATAGTTTCTGACTGCATCTCAAAGCCTCTTGATTGACAGGCAGAGGAGGCGGGTGCATAACCCAATCAGTCACGGAAGCTTGACCCGAAGGAGGAAGCAGTCCAGGGGGGTGGAACAAAGCTTCAGGCCGAACATCCTCCATCACAGGAACAGCTGTAAAAGCCTCGGTTTCAGGGACAGAAGCCTGAGAACCCACAGGCAACGATAAACACTGACGCATCCATTTTCCTCTGCCTTCCGAACCGGCCCCTTCCATCAGCTGTCGCAGCACAGATTTCACCTTGTCCAGAAACGAACAGATTTCAATCCAAATCAAATGATCTTCTTCTGTTTCTCCACGTCGTCTGACAGTTTGTGATGCAATCAACATACTTATATACCCTCCAGCACGAGCTGAGTACCGTTTATATTTAAATAAATACTTTAAAATAGACCAATCAAAAATCTTTTATATTAACCTATAAAATTAATTATTTTATGCCTGACACATTCCCATAGGTGGTTGTGGGGGACAGTTTTGCCCCACTTCCCACATGTCATTTCATGTCCAAGGTTTACAACCACTTTAATGTAAACTTGCCCCATATGTGTTTTTAAAGGCATTTGCTGTTTCTTGGCAGCCGTTGGGCTAGAACTGCATGATGATTTATGTTGTAGGTTTGGTCATAGCAGTATTCCCAGCTATTGTTGATGTTCAGATGCCAGGGTACCTCTTCCTGTATTATTCTGACATTATTTCCAGTTTGTCCAGTTGCTCTGCCATCATAGCCAACAAAATGTTATGTTTGTTCATCCAATTCACTGTAGTGTTTAGCTTTCTAATAAACTTACTAACGCACTGATGTCTTTTTGTACAGTATGCAGCGATGTATCAGTTAATTATGCTCTTGTGTAGCACAATTATTTGTGCACTTTTTCCATTGCTGTATCAAATTATTCTAATGAATTATGTTTCATACATCTGTTATTTTCTAATACACTTACTAGTATAAGTTTATTATTCTCTGATGTAACATCATTACTTGGGAGGTCGTCAGTGGTTACTAATGTCTGGCTTTTGACTTTTTAATTAAAAAAATTAATTAATTTTAAAATGGTAATGTTAGTGATGATGTCACTAATCGGGGTGTGAATTCACATTTGGTGGGGTATTTAGAGCTGTTTCATTAATTATGTTTTTGGCTTGATAAAGGTGGGCTGTGAACACCCTTATCTTAATGTTTACATAATAAATATCCTCACATTGAGCATCCATGTCTTTCCTAACTCAACACATGCATGGATCAACTATTGCTTTTTTATAGCTGACAATTGTGCTCCAACTGTATTAAAAGCATGAAGGTATAGAATTTAACTCTTTTATGCATGTAGTTGTTTTGGACGTCTCAATAATACCTTGCTTCTCCGACACTGTCTTCAGGAACCTAGACCTTTCCAGTGCTCAGTCAGCAGTAGGACAATTTTGTTGCAATCAGAAAATATATTTTTTCATAAAGGGGGGGACATGGGTGCTCCAGCTGCTGCGGAACTAAAATTTCCATCATCCCTTTGGTAATCATGCTTGTAACTGTCAGCGTTGCAATGCCTCATGGGACTTGCAGTTCTGCATTAGCTGGAGGTCTGCAGGTTGAACTCCCACGATGTAGAAGTTGGGAAGGTATTAATGAAAAATATCTCCAATAGGGGCACAGACCGAAACAAACAACTTTTTTTTTCTTCAGTGCAACAGGGTATTATTACTGTCTGTATCTTCTTTTCCCAGTGACAACTGCTCCGTTTATTTCTTGTCTTCCCCAAACTGGATCAAGAATCAGAAAAAAAAAAATCTTAGAGAGTCATTTAAAGTCTAAACTAAAAATGTTGGCTTTAATACAATGACAAAACATACATGAGCAAATATTAACCACTTGCCACCCGCCATACAGCAAAATGGCGGCGGCAAAGTGGTTTCAATATCCTGACCGGACGTCATATGACTTCCAGCAGGATAACAGCTGCAACACACCCGTGGGACATGTATCGCGGCGATCGGTGGTGTGTCAGTCTGACACACCGCAACACCGATCTAGGTAAAGAGTCTCTGACAGGGACTCTTTACCAAATGATCAGCCATGTCCAATCATGGCTGATCACAGTGTAAACAGGAAGAGCCATTGATTGGCTTTTCCTCACTTGTGTCTGTCAGACGTGAGTAGAGGAGAGCCGATCGGCTGCTCCTCCCACAGGGGGGTCTGTGCTGATTGATTATCAGTGCAGCCCCCCCAAGAATGCCCACACTGGACCACCAGGGATGCCACTAGGACCACCAGGGATGTCACCAACAGGTATGCCACCCTAGACCACCAGGGATGCCAATCCGTGCCCACAATGGATGCCAATCAGTGCCCACAATGGGCATCACTGATTGGCAGGCTTTATTGTTTGGCACTGATTGGCATCCATCCATACCATCAATTACTGTACATCAGTGTCACCTATCAGTGCCCATCCATGCCCATCCGTGTCACCTATCAGTGCCCATCCATGCTGCCTATCAGTGCCCATCCATGCCGCCTATCAGCACCCATCAGTGCTGCATATTAGTGCCACCTATCAGTGCCCATCAGTGCCACCTATCAGTGCCTATCAGTGCCCCATCAGTGCCGAATATTAGTGCCCATCAGTGCCACCTCATCGGTTCCCATCAGTGCCACCTTATCAGCACCCATCAGTGCAGCCCCATCACTGCCCATCAGTGAATGAGAAAACATACTTATTTACAAAGTTTTGTAACTGAAACAAAACATTTTTTTTCAAAATGTTTGATTTTTTTATTTGTTTAGCAGAAAATAAAAATCCCAGAGGTGTTGAAATACCACCAAAAGAAAGCACTATTTGTGGGAACAAAATGATAAAAATTTCTTTGGGTACAGTGTAGCATGACCGTGCAATTGTCATTTAAAGTGCGACAGCGCTGAAAGCTGAAATTTGGTCTGGGCAGGAAGGTGTATAAGTGCCCTGTATTAAAGTCGTTAAACACACAAAAGTCAAATCTCAGATTTAAACATTAACACTGCAAATATAACTGAATGTATGTGCCCATGGAACATACAATATACTGTTTTTTTTGGGGGGCTGAAAGTAGAAATAATAGTAGGTCTGATTATAGTGACCATAATCTACCTACATTTCACTGCATGCCTCCACTTCTCATTAGGTGGTATTAGTGGAGGTGGTGCATACATCTATTCTTATCATACTTTCCTTTTAACAATTTTAAGTGCTAGTTCACACTGGGGTGGCTTCAAAGTTGTCCGACAGCACGACCTCAGCGCTGCTTGCAAACAACTTCTTCACATGCAGTCCAGTGCGTTTTTTTCTGCATCATAAACACATGAAAAGTAGGTTAAATGGTTTTCAATTGCATAGTTCACACTAGTGCTTGCAGTTCCAGTGCGTTCCAGTTACATAAAAAAAGTAGAACATGATGCATATTTCCTGCACTTGACTGTACTGCAACGCTGTAAAAAAATGCATCAAAAACACATTGGAACGCACCAGAATGCACTTAAACACACCAAAAACGCACTGGAACATAAATATCCTTATTTGAGGTTAAGAAAAAAGAGGGGGTAAAAATGCACTGGACTGCATTAACCGCTTGCCGACCAGCCACCGGCATTTTACTGTGGCAGGTCGGCACGACCTGCCGCAGTTCGGAATAGCAGGATCGGGATAGCAGGTTCACCGCCGGAGGCCTGCGCATGCACCCACTGCACAGCAGGGGTGCCGATGCTCATGGCCGACGGTCGTGATGACCGCTGGCCATGAGCGATCATGAGCACGAGGGACAGAACATGGAAGTGTGTGTGTAAACACACAAATCCCTGTTCTGTTCTGAGAACAGTGACAGATTGTGTCTTCCTCTAGTCTGTCCCCTCCTCCTTCAGATAGATTCACCTCCCAGGGAACACAGTTAACCCCTTGATCGCCCCCTAGTGTTAACCCCTTCACTGCAAGTGACATTTTTACAGTAATCAATGCATTTTTATAGCACTGATCCTGTATAAATGCCAATGGTCCCAAAAATGTGTCAAAATTGTCCAATGTGTCCACCATAATGTCACAGTCATGATAAAAATTGCAGATCGCCACATTACTAGAAAAAAAAAATATCAAAAATGCTATAAATCTATCCCCTATTTTGTAGATGCTATAACTTTTGCGCAAACCAATCAATATACTCTTATTGCGATTTTTTTTTACCAAACATATGTAGAATTAATATCGGCCTAAACTGAGAAAAAATTAGCTTTTTTTTAAAAAAAAAAATGGGGATATTTATTATAGCAAAACGTACAAAATATTGTGTTTTTTTTCAAAATTGTCGCTCTTTTTTTGTTTATAGCGCAAAAAATAAAAACCACAGAGGCAATCAAATACCACCAAACAAAAGCTCTATTTTTGGGAAAAAAGGTCGTAAATTTCATCCTTTTTTCTTTTTGGGTACAGCGTCGCGTGACCGCGCAATTGTCAGTTAAAGTGACACATTGCCAAATTGCAAAAAATGGCCCAGTCATTCAGCAGCTAAATCTTCCTGGGCTGAAGTGGTTAAAAACACACCAAAAATGCTTCAAAAATGCATCAAAAACACACATGCAGAAAAGCATCTGAGCATGTGAACTGGCCCTTAAAAAAAACAGTACTGTTGATATATACCGTATAGTAACACTTTAACAAGTTCACCTTTAAAAACCTTCAGCAAATTGTTAACTGTTGATCCCTTCTCTCTACCAAATAAATGGAACTGAGTCATCGGGGTTGATATACTAACGGCAAGGGAAATAGTACTTTGCAAGGGAATTTGCCCCAGAGCTTAGTGAATGAAGTGAAGCTCTGTCAACTTCCTACATCCAATCGTGCAAGCAAAAATACTGTTTTTTATTTTCTTTGCATACGATTGGGTATTCCTTGCAAAGTGAAACGTCATTACATTCCTTCACATAGGGTAACTTCTCTTGAATAAACAGCCTATTTTCCTTTAGTAAATCAACCTGTTTTTATAGTTTGCCCTCAACTCAAGTTAAGTGAGTGCACCCTGCTCTATTTGTCCATTGTTAAGAGGTGTTACATGCCTTCCTCACATTTCCATCCGCTTAGTTGATTCTTTTTATTTTTTTCACTCTTCTACACCCATTCACTTTTACCATTCTTGTAAATGTATCCTTGTAAATGTTACATCAGTACTACAACTTTTGCCTGTATTGGCACTGTATTAGAACTTTTGATCACTCTGCATTATCTAATGTTTCTTCCCCTCTCACACCCCCCCCCCCCAACTTTTTTCACTTATCTTTTAGTGCAAAACAATAATTGCACCCAAGTGCCCACATATATTTTCTCCCTTTTATAAAATCTAAATTCTGTGCAAGCGTTTCACAAGCAGTTTCCTGCATTTACAATTTTTGATTTTTCTCTATTACTTTTTCTTCCCTTGCTTACCTGTCTCTCTTGCTTTTTTTTCCTACTGGCTCCTACGTATAATTTGAATCATTACTTTTAGCTGTCATTCGTTCGAATGCAAATATGGTCTGCAAGTAAAATTCATTATGCACAACATCCAAAGTATACATTTCCCTTCAAGAGCATTAAAGCCTTTCACTTTTATAATTCCTTCTGAGTAGACATAATCTGTCTGTATAAAACAACATTTTCTTAATCTTTCTGTCCAAAATATATTGGGAAACTGTACATGCAGGTCCACCAGTTAGGATTAACTGTGAAAAAAGCCTTGTGGTACAATATCCAATTCTTATCAAACATCAAATTCACTGACCTCACTGGGTGATTCCTGGTACTACAAACCACTTTGATAAAGAAATCATACTGACCACAAATTACCCTCCTAATATTCTTCAACACAGGTTTTTCTCTTATTACTTTAAGCAAGTCATGATTTATTAAAAAAGTTATTGCTGGAGATTGCTACATTTTTCTGGATGATCCCCAACTCAAGGGATTCAACCACAAATCTTGTGTATTAAACTGGTCCGATAGTGCATCCAAAGTCAAAACTTAAAAAATATGAACATTTTATTTGAAGAACATGGTCTGATTGATCTCTGGTGTTAACTTAAGCCCCGTACACACGATCAGATTTTCCAATGGGAAATGTTGGATGTCAGGCTGTTGGCGGAAAATCCGACCGTGTGTATGCTCCATCGGACATTTGTTGTCAGATCTTCTGGCAACAAATGTTGGCTAGCATGTCTTCAAATTTTCCGCCAACAAATATGTGTTGTCAGATTTTCTGATCGTGTGTACACAAGGTCGTCGGACAAAAGTCCAAAGTACAAACACGCATGCTCGGAAGCAGAAGCGGTCGGTCTTGTAAACTACCATTCGTAATGAGAATTAACATTCGTGACGTGGCAAGTTATGAAATCTCCAAATGCAGCGCACAATTCTCTGCGTCTTTAATGGGATAATAATGAAGCTGTTTTGCTGATGGAGTTATTGCAAACAAATTTTCAAAGGCTTTTTTTTTCTAGTGATATCAAGAATAATATTATTATGCTTTTTTTTTGGGCAAGTTACCACAACACCATTATCCTGTCGTTTTTAAGATCAAAGAAACTATGTTGGTGTCCCTTGTCAATTTTACATTGTATTTTTTTAAATGTAACTGCCTACTCCTAAACTCATTTGAAGTAAAACATATAGCCAAAAATTATTCTCCACAATTCTATGTGCAAAAAGTGCATTCTATGCATCCAAAAATATAGAAAATATACCAAATCAGATCATTATTCAACCACAAAAAAAAAATGTCAAAGCAATAACGCCAAGGCCAATATTAAATAACATGTTATCTCCTCCGATTCCGCAACATGTCTGGTTGACGAAGGGCCATTCAGAAACGAACTGAAAAACATGAAAAGAAAAGCACGAATCAACACTCACCAAACTTCTACTAACACAAAATTAGCAGAAGGAGCCCAAAGGGTGGTGCTAAAGAGCTGAAAAACCACGTAGTACGTCTAGTACATCACTACGTTCGTAATTGTTGGCCAACATTTGTGTGACCATGTGTATGCAAGACAAGTTTGAGCCAACACCCTTCGGACAAAATTCTACGGTTTTGTTGTCGGAAAGTCCGATCGTGTGTACAAGGCATAAGTCCAATAAATGTGACTGCACTTATTATTCTCACCTTTATTACATTTTTGTGATATACATTTGTATTTTACATTGCAGCAATCCCTGCTCTCATTATCAAAATCTTGAATCTATCCACCTATTTGTTAGATCATTCACTCCTCGCTCAAAGATAGAATTTTATAACATAGCAACAGTTGCAAAATATAGCTTTTAGAACATAAAACTATGCACTTAACATCTAAAAAATAACACTAACTCAGTGTTCCCCACCAATCTTCCTCTAGGTAGCCCAGAAGGCAACCTTGCAAGTAGATATTACCAGTCTATAAGTCATTTAAAAGAAAGAAAAGCTAAATTTAAACATCTTCTCTGTCAGTGATCTGACCTCAAAACATCTTGGAAATTGAATCCATCTATCTCCCCGAAGCAACAAGTATAATCCCAAGAAGTCAAACTAAACATACTCTTGAATAATATGTTTGATAGACATTTTTTTTTTTGAAAAGCATATATTTATTCCGGTTATAATAACCCCTCATATTAGTAAAACATTACCACACCTTCAAAATTATAACTTACATGTTCTCATTAGTTTATGCAGCACTATAAACTTGCTTTCAAAGTTATTACATAGTAATAACCCAGTGTTAATCTTGTTGCTTTTGTGTCTTCTCATACACACTGTATACATTCCTCCACCATTTCTCTACCAATAAAATCAAAAGCCCTCACCAGATGTACTGATTCCACAGTATACCAAGGTCTTGTCTCAATTAATCAAACTCTTAATGAGTGTACTGCACTCCACTCTCTCCAGGGAAGCCCAGATGGTCAGTCTGCTTCTACACCCATTGTATGTTATCAACAAATCTGATGCCCATGTTGTCTCACTCCATAATGGGGGGGCATTTTATCTATTAAGTACATGCATATATAAAAAAAAAAAAAAAACAATAATGGGTAAAACAAATGGGGAATTAATGCTCTGCAATAATCTGGACATATTACAAATATACGTATGCTTATATTCATGTCACAAAATGATAATAAAAAGAAAATACTTTCCCATCAAAGCAGTTGTATGAATACCTCCATATAACAAGGTTCTCTTAACCAGCAGAAAAAAATATCACCATCATTCTAATATATTTAAAACCAAGAAAACGGTGCACATGTGCGGGGCTCTGGAAATGGCCATTTGAGCTGGGAGCGCCTCACCACCCCAGCACAGCAGCGCCCACAGCTCCTAATACAGCCATCCGGGAACGGCGGTTCTGGCAGCTACAACACTCAAAGGCCCTTGGGAACCCCTTCCAATGCCCGAATCCTCGTTCAGGAGAACCCTTAGTCCACAATTTGGCAGTGTTGATCCACACAGTGAATCCAAGATGGCGGCCATGGCTCAGCCTCACTGTCAGCACAGACTGCCTCCAGGAACACAGGCAAATGATTGTTCCAGTGATGCTGCACTATTCCCCGATGGCTCATGTGAGTACCCAGCAGGCCTTGACTCCATCTCCAGACTCCACAGTGTCCCTGATACGCCACACCATAGAGGACTATGCCTTCTCCCCCACAGAGCCTGATACAGCCTCTCATGCAGGCACCTCACCCACTGACTACCAGGCCAAAGAATTTGACTTCCCTGCAGCTGAGCTTTACCAGAGATTGTCAGATCTCCTGGAAAGAGGCCTAGCTTACACAGCATCTAAAATCACAGGGACTTAAAATCTGACTTCCAGAACCTGGAAGCCAGAATGGAAACAATTAACAAGCTAGACAAAACTGTTGCTTCTACAAATCAGAACTCAGATCATATCCAGACATTACAGCACCAACTGGATGTCGCCTTATCCAGAATTGATGATTTAAAGAACAGGTCCAGGAGATATAATATTAGAATCAGGGGCCTCCCAGAGTCCATCACTAATGTTACAACAGCAGTGCAGGATGTAATCAGGAACCTGATCCCAAATATTCCTCAATACTGCCTGGAGCTAGACAGAGGCAACAGAGTCCTGGGACCCCCTAGGAAAGACCGCACACCGAGAGACATCATTGCCAAACCTCACTACTATGCAGTGAAGGAGGAAGTCATGAAACAGTTTCGATCCATGAACCGGGTGCAATGCCAGGGTCACCCCATTCAGATCTTCATGGACCTGTCACCCTCCACAATGCACAAAGATCCCTGAAACCTTTACTATCAGTCCTGACACAAAAGGACATCAAATATAAATGGGCCTTACCTTTTACAGTGAAATTCTCCAATAAAGGGAAGAACCCCTCCTTTTGCATTTTCTCGGAAGGTGAAAATCTCCTACTCCACCTGACAGGACAGACCCTTATTATTTTTCTTTATCGAGGTTCTCGGGGGGCCTCACCCCCCAGGGACCCAGCTCTCTCATGCTAGGAGACCCTTATCTCTCTACTCTGTCCGTTACTACCCTCTTCTCGCTTCCTATACTTTCCTCTCTTCGTATGAGCCTAATTCCACCATCTATTACAGACCACCTACGTACCTATTCAGCGACTCATTCTGAGATGCCAGCCAATCCAACAATAAACCCCACTTGAAGATGTCCAGAAAGAAGACACCTAAGGGTGTGTGATGGTAGAAACAGCGATATTGTCCCTTCTGAGCTCTATGGCCAAGATCACAGAGAAAGTTCTTAAAATAGCCACCCACAATGTCCAGGGCCTAAACTCCCCTCTCAAATGGAGGAAAGTTTGACGGCTACAAATACCTAAACCTGGACATTATCATGCTGCAAGAGACTCCCTTTCCTATACGGTACAGCCCCAACATCCTCCACTCTCACTTTCCACACTTCCATTTAGCCAATGTGGAAACCAAACCCAGAGGGGTGGCAATACTCTTTTCCACATCCTGCAAATTTGACAGTCTCTATAACTTTAAAGATCCTGAAGGCAGGTTTATCCTAGTGATGGGCACGATAGAGGGGCACCTATACTCCCTAGTTTCCTACTACTCCCCAAATAAAGGACAAGATAACATTTTCCAGCTCCTAATGGACACCCTGAACCCCCTCTTGGAAGGTACGGTAATATGGGGGGGAGATTCAAATGTGGCTTTCGACCAGGGTGTAGACAAAACCAAGCCTCCTAAGGCCCAACTGACCCGACCTACCAAAATGAGTCATAAAATAGCCAAACTACTTCATGCCCAGAGATTAGCGGATGTCTTGCAGGAAATGAACCCCTCTAGAGGGGATTTTATCCATTACTCCTACCCACACAACACATACGCTAGAATTGACCACATTCTGGTCCCCTTGTCCCTTCTGATGGTCCAACATGCTCAAATTAGGGACACAGCCCTGTCGGATCACTCTATAGTAGTCATGTCTATCCGATCAGTGGCCCATGACACAAAACCGGGACACTGGAAATTGAATGATTCCAATAAACAAAGCGCTTTAGGAATACTTCAAACAAAACAATGTGGAAGATATCTCAGCTGAAACTCTCTAGCTGCCCACAAGGCCTTCATCAGAGGCAAGATAATCCATATATCCACTCAATATAAACGAGAACGAAAGGCTGACATTGAGTGAGTAGAGAAGTATTATTTAGCCCTGCGGGCTCAACAGAAGAAGGACCCGTCCGGTACCCCAATAGCCCAAATAGATAAAGCCAAACTGGAACTTAATTTAGCCCTTATGACTAAAGCTGAGAAAGCCATCCACTGAAGTGGCAACAAATTCTACACACAAAAATACAGGATAGGTCCACTTCTAGCTACCAAATTGTCCCCCTGAGTAAAGGTCCACACCATGCCCAAGATCTGAATTGCTGGTCAGGAACCTACTGCCAACCCAACCAAGATACTAAAAGCATTCCAAGACTTCTTCTCCAAACTCTATAGCTCCCCTACACAGACCATCAAGGAATCCATATCAAGGTTTCTGGAAAGCCTCCCCATTCCCTCCCTAGATGCTGAACACAAGAACCTCATGGAGGCAGCCTTCACGAAGGAGGAGGTGATGAAAGTAATCGAGGGTCTCAAAAAGGGCTCAGCCCCCGGCCCAGATGGTCTTTCCGTCCCCTACTATAAGGCCTTTGCAGGTACCCTGGCCCCAAACATGACAAAATTCATTCATTCCAAAATGCAGGGTGACCCCCTAGGCACCCAACTCAACACAGCTTACATTACAGCCAAACACAAACCAGATAGGAACCCAGAAGAAGTCAGCAACTATCGCCCAATTTCCTTAATAAACAATGACCTGAAAATATTAACCAAAATATTGGCTGACCTCCTCGCCTCCCTCATTAGTTCATATATTCATAAAGACCAGGTGGGCTTCATACTTGGCAGACAAGGCCCTGACCAAGTAAGGCAAGCAATAGATATTGTGTTGATACTAAAAACTAATTGGGATGGGGGTCCAAAACAACAGGGTTTACTCCTTGCTCTTGACTTGCAGAAAGCCTTGGACTCCGTGTCCTGGCCCTACATATTTTCCCTCATGGAGCGCTGGGTCTTTGGACAGTGCTTCATGGGGATAATACGTGCCCTTTCCTCCCAACCTAAGGCTCAAATTCACTTGCAAGGCTACTACTCTTGTCCAATAGACCTAGCCAGGGGAACCAGACAGGGATGTCCTCTCTCCCCAATCACCTTTGCCATTGCCATTGAATCCCTAGCTATAGCTATACACAAAAACCCCAATATAAAAGGGGTATCATGTGGCAACCAAAATCATAAATGTGGTCTCTTTGCGGACAACATCCTCTTCTTTCTGACCTCTCCCCTAACCTCACTTCCCAATCTCTGTAAAGTCCTAGCAGAATAATCCAAAATTTCAGGTCTCCAGGTTAATTACTCCAAATCGCAAGCCCTCATTGTTTCTCTTCCAACAACGACAGCCTCCCTGCTCCAGCAATCATTTAAGTTTGAAGGGAGTGAATCTGCAATTAGATACTTAGGGATCACCTTGACAGCCCACACTGAAACCCTCTACAATCACAACTATCCACCCTTATACCGAAAACTGGAAGTAGATCTTAAGAAATGGTCCAAACATGAACTCTCCTTGCTAGGAAGAATAAACTCCATCAAAATGACCTTACTCCCTAGAATCCTATACCTATTCCATTCCCTCCCTATCCCCATCAGGAAAGATCATATAAGGTCACTCCAAAGTAAGATACTAAAAGAGTACCTGTCACTGCCCATACTATCACAAGAGATGTTGTGCATCCCTTGCAATAGCAATAAAGTTGATTAAAAAAACAATTAAAGAGACACTGTAAAAAATGTTTAAATAAAATAATAATACACACATAGGTTGGACCTGATGGACTTGTGTCTTTTTGTAACCTCACTTACTATGTAACTATGTAATAATAAAAATAAATACAAATGTAAGCTCCCCTATCCCTCCGTGCTTAAGCACAAATGAGAACGCATTTGTAAGCGGTGATCACATCACACACGTGAAGTGTCACTGCGAATGTCACGGTGAGAGCAATAATTCTAGCACCATACCTCCTCAACTGGTAACCTGTAAAGGCTTTTAAGGGTGGCCCATGGTGATTTTTATATACCATAGTTTGTCGCAATTTCACGGGCATACACAATTTTAAAGCATGATGTGTTGGGTATCTATTTACTCAGCATAACATCATCTTTTTTATATTAAAAAAAAGGGGTATGATTTTGTGTTGGTGTGCATTAAAATTCATTAAAGTGTATTTTTTCCTGAAAATTTGCATTTTAAAAGTGGCTGTGCAAATATCATGTTGTATACATGGAGGAGATATATGCAGGAAAGTGCATGTAAGGGGACGCCCCTTTGGATTTTAAAGGCAGCATATAAGTGAGAAAGAGTAGATAATGGTAAAAGGCAAAAACAATGCCAACTTTATTATTATACAAATATGGATAAAATTGTCTAAGAGACAGAACAAACATACAAAAAGTGTTCAATATCTTTACAAATACTTGAGTGTTATACCATACAGAGCATTAGTTAATAATATCACCCGGTGCCATCGACCCCAGAAGACCAACCCAGTCAGAGTGGGTATAGTGGGGGTAGCTGGCTAGAAAATATATCCCGACATGTTTCGGAGAAGACCGTAGTCAAACTTGTATATTCCTTCTTCAGGGGAATTATTTTACATACAGGCGGGTGAAAAATGTTTCTTGTCTCTGAAACATAAGTGTATACATAAATGAATAACATAGCAAGGAAAGACTATAAAATGGTCTATTCACTTGCCATTATTTATAGAGAGTAGGCGCCGGTGGCGCGTGATGCAATCACGCCTTCTCTGGGCGTGGTTTTGCCGCCCGCCTCCACGCCTGAGGAACGCTCCTTGAGGTACATCCACGTACGCCGCATGTGTCAATGCGGCGGCATGGGTGACCTCTTTGTCTGCACTCGGATTGGCCGCCCATTACACACCCCTCCACCGTTTTCTTTCAGCTGTGTTTGAACACAGCTGTGAGCAACACGAGTACTCACACTTAATTGGCTCATTGTTCCTATATAAAAGGTACCCTGTTGCTCCCAGCCAGATGTCTTTTGCCACTCTCTAGGCGGACACCGGACTGTCAGCAACAGACGGCTTTGTTTTTACAACTAACTACAACCAACAACTAACTAAGGTAGGAACCCTGCTTTCCAGGGATCTTACGTGACTAGCTACCACACTATGTTATGCTATGCCATATATAGTACAGTGTGTAATATACATTATACTTTATAGCCTTTATATATACCTCTTTGCCCCTTCCCCATGTGCAATCTTTCCCCCTAATGGTGACATTGTTTGCTACAGGGAGGATTGGGCATCCCTTGTGAAAGTGCCCCTGTGGCTCTATGTCACCACGGTTTCCCCTCCTTTGCCACCGGTGGACCCTTACAGCCAGCGTATGATTCCTTAATTTGTTCCTTATTTATGACACGAGTTTAACCATGTAAGTACTGTGCTTCTGCCTACTCTCTATAAATAATGGCCAGTGAATAGACCATTTTATAGTCTTTCCGTGCTATGTTATTCATTTATGTATACACTTATGTTTCAGAGACAAGAAACATTTTTCACCCACCTGTATGTAAAATAATTCCCCTGAAGAAGGAATATACAAGTTTGACTACAGTCTTCTCCGAAACATGTCGGGATATATTTTCTAGCCACCTACCCCCACTATACCCACTCTGACTGGGTTGGTCTTCTGGGGTCGATGGCACCGGGTGATATTATTAACTAATGCTCTGTATGGTATAACACTCAAGTATGTTTGTTCTGTCTCTTAGACAATTTTATCCATATTTGTATAATAATAAAGTTGGCATTGTTTTTGCCTTTTACCATTATCTACTCTTTCGCACTTATATGCTGCCTTTAAAATCCAAAGGGGCATCCCCTTACATGCACTTTGCTGCATATATCTCCTCCAGTATTATTTAGGATGATGGCAGTCTTTGCACACCAGTATATTTCATCTCTAATCTTTCTCATGTTGTATACATATGTATTTAAATTAGTTTCTGTTTGAATAATAAGTTGATATCCTTAGTAGCCTTGATGACAAACACAGTCCTCTCATCATCAACAGCACCTTTCTCCCATCGTTCCATCAATGTTTTCAAACTCCTTTAGCAACTTCTAATCAATTGTGACCAGTCAGTAAAAATACCATAACATGTAGCTTATTCTTTTCTTATATGGATTATTTTAACAAAACTTTTTTTGAAAATAGTTGAACATCTTTTATAGCTTAAAATTTGTCAGTGTTTATTTACAAGATAGAACGTTAAACCTTTTTCAAGTGGAGGACTACCTCCGTAGGAGCCGCTAATTAAGTTGGGTTCTCTGTTCTTTGCCTTGGCCTTTTCAAGAACCTCAGCCCCCCTAGCACACCAGGTAGACTGTACAAACATACAATATCACAGGAAATCACTGAAAGTAATACTTAGTACCCAGTAGTAGTGCTATATCAAAGAAAACCAGCACCAAACCAGGTAATAAAGGCAAACTTAATATTGTCATTCAATATGGTTGTTAACTAGGCAAGCATAAAATGAATTAGCAATGGTAATAACACAATTAATCATAAAAAGTGATTAACAGTAAGGACTAGGCATTAGATGGCATTTAGTGTCCAGATCAGCAGAAGTAGTAGCAGGGCCACCTCAAGTGCACCAGTGAGTAGTAAAGTTTAATCTACCGAATGCTGGAACTATACTGCCAGAGTACATTTATGGCAGTGATGCTAATCTCAGATCACCTGGGTATGCACTATCCAAAAGAAAAGGAGAACTGTAGAGGAGGGGACATGGAGAACAAAGGGAACTCACAGAATAATAATTACCGAAGGGGCAGACTTTTGAAATGTTTTCTGTCGGCTAACATTGAGGCCCTTTAAGAGCAGTGAGGCACTTAAAGTGTAAGTTCACCTTTACATAAAAATCTATAAGGTGAACTTACACAGGACCCCCTCCTCATCCCTGTCCCGCTGACCCTCAGCATGGCAATCTCCCGTTATGAGCCCTGCTATAGCCGCCTCACCGACACAGGGCTTAGAAATCCCCTCAACATTCTCTCTACTTCTTTCCCACTGAAAGGACGGTGCTACGCAGGATCTGATTGGTCTGCACTGCCCATGTGATGGCGCCAACCAATTAGAATGCTTTGAAACGTCACTTCTAATGGGGGACGTTTTGGAAATTAAGCCGAGGGGACTTCTAAGCCCTGGTCAGGTGAGGCAGCTATAGCAGGGCTCATAACAGGAGATCTCTGCCCTGCAGGTCAGCGGGACAGTGGGGGGGGGGGGGGTGAGTAGAGGGTTCTGTGTAAGTTTACCTTACAGATTTATCTGTAAATGTGAACTTACCCTTTAATGTTAGTTCCAGTTAAACTGCATGTAGTATAAGTACAGTATAGGTACAGTATAGTCCTGGCATTGGTGCAAGGTAGATAAGCTTCAGATGTGGTAAAGGTTCGGTATAATGCTGATATTGATGTGAATGTGTAATGTAAAACACTGCAAAAATTGACAGCGCTATATAAGAGCCTGTACTAAGTAAATAAATAATGCGGTATAGGCGTGCGCACAGGGTGTGCCGAGTGTGCCTGGGCACACCCTAATCACCTCGGGCGCATACCTCCCAACCTGCCTGGATTGGATGGGACCATCCCGAGATTTGAATTAAATCCCAGTGTCCTACCAATCCAGGCCGAATCCTAGAGCCCAGTGCCGGAACATTGTCTGGCACTCAGCTACTTTAGCCTGAAGGAGTGAAGCGTTGTCCCTCCCTATGTGTTTCCTGCAGCTGCACTTGTCATGGGCAAGAAACAGTGTTTATTTATTCCAGGGAGGGGGTGGGTAGTAAAGGCCAAAACACGGAGTAGGGAGGGATTGGCTTGATTGAGGGGGTGGGTGCTAAAGGGCAGCACAGCAGTGAGGGTGGGGCTATAAGCCAATCACAGTCAATCATAGCCCGCCGCCTACTGTCTGTCCTTTAGTACCCGTCACCTCCCCGGCATAAACAAACAGCGCTTTCTTTGTAGATGCCTGAGACAAGTGCAACTGCAGAGGAGACAGAGAAAGAAGCTTCTCTTCCCTTTCCTACTCCCTGGTCCATCAGGTAGGGCTATCAGTTGTAATTTAACCCCACCTACTGGACCAGTAGATAGGAAAAGGGGGTAAAGACCTGGAGCTGCAGTACCCTGAGTACTGTGAAGAGTTCAGGGAGAAGGAGAACTGATATAAGCAATACAGAGAGGAAACAGTCACTTACCTCTGTACTCTGTCACTACTGACCCCTGACCTCTGCTTTACTTATTACTGACCTCTGAATTCCGCCTCACTTATTACATAGCTCTGAACTCTGCCTCAGTATTGACCTTTAAACTCCACCTCATTTAGTACTGACCTCTAAACTCCATATTCTCCATATTGCAGTAGTCCAGCACCTGGCTACACAAGTTATCTCATGCTCAGACAGCATATGGTGAATATGTTAAAAATGTGTTTTGATATATCTTAAGGAGGTATTAAACCCAAAACGAAACGTGTAATATATTGCAGATTATCAATCATTAGATGCGGTGGCTTCAACTGTTTTCTTTTCTTAGGCTTTTTCCCCTTTGTTTCACCTGGTGATCTGCCCAGTAACACACCTCCTCTGTATTAGTGTGCCCTAGCATATTTAGATATACTAACAAACTGCAACTGAACTCCAGCTAATATTTTATAATCAGTTACAGTAAAAAAAATATTTCCTTCTTGGATAAAAAAGAAAATTAATGCAGCCATCACATCTAAGAAATGGTAAACCGCAGTATAATAAATCTTTGCGTTTGGGTTTAATATCACTTTTATTCCTGCAGAAAAAAGTACATACCATATTCTCTGTCTAGTGGGGGATGTACCGTATAAGTCCAATAATGTATCCTTCAGTTGTGATCCAATAGATGAGGACCCATCCAGAGATCCACATCCTGTTGTGTTACTTGCCCTTTTACTGCTATTAACCCTAAACTAAGTATTCATTGCCAAAAGACCCCCCCCCGCCCCTGCTTCTTTCTGTGTCCTGTTTATGATCTAGTGTTATAATGTACATCCTGATTATGTGACTTATATCTGTATCATTTGGGGGCAATGTGATAATCTAGGGATTGTTAAGTGCAATATGTTACTATGAAAATGGCTTCTATATATATACTTATAATACATAAATATAATAAAACTTGTAGTACATCTAACTATCCGCAATTATTTTCATGGATTAACTTGCTAGTATGCATGATATACCTATTTGGCTATATATCTGCTACAAGGAATGTGCTAGAGCTGAGTATATCAGCTTGCTGGGATTTGATACATCTGCTGCCTCATTCAATTCATGGATGGTTAAGTATAGCATATCATCATGCAAATGACTGCTATATAGATAAATGCTTTATAATTATGCTTACTAGGAATGAAGGTACTGCTGTCTACCTGCATTGCCTTTTGTTGAATTAGCTAGCTGGAATGCATCATAAACCTTTATGTACACATACACCTGCATGGGTATATCTTTGCCTGCTGTAATCAAGCTGCCCAGACTGAGTTTATCGACATCTGGATTCAATACATACTCACCTACAGTGGGAATATTATATATTTGATCCCCTGCAGATTGTGTAAGTTTGCCCACTTACAAAGAAATGAAGGGTCTATAATTGTCATCATAGGTGTATTTTAAATGATAAAGATAGAATATAAACCAAAATTCCAGAAAAATATGATACAAATGTTATAAATTGAGTTGCAGGTCAGTGAGTAAAACAAGTATTTGATCCCCTACCAACCAGCAATAATTCTGGCTCCCACAGACTGGCTACACTATGTGCTCATGTGGTACACAGATTAGTCCTGTCAATTTAAGAAGGTGCTTCTAGTGACAACTCATTATGTGTAGAAAAGATACCTGTCCACAGAATCTTTCTTCCAGTCAAACCCACCATCATGGGCAAGACCAAAGAGCTGTCAAAAGACATCAGGGACAAGATTGAAGACCTGCACAGGGCTGGAATGGGCTACAAGACCATCAGCAGGAAGCTTGATGACAAGGAGACAACTGTTGGAGTGATTATTCGCAAATGGAAGAAACACAAAATAACCATCAATCACCCTCGGTCTGGAGCTCCATGCAATATTTCACTTCATGGGGTTAGGATGATCATGAGAAAAGTGAGGGATCAGCCCAGAACTACACGGGAGGAACTTGTGAATGATCTCAAGTCATTGGGGCCACAGTCACCAAACAAACCAACACAATACACCACCATGGATTGAAATCCAGCAGTGCCCACAAGGTCCCCCTCCTCAAGAAGGCACATGTACAGGCCCATCTGAAGTTTGCCAATGAATATCTAAATGATTCACAGTAGGATTGGGAGAAAGTGCTATGGTCAGATGAGACCAAAATTGAGCTCTTTGGCATTAACTCAACTCGCTGTGTTTGGAGGAAGAAAAATGCTGACTATGACCCTAAATACACCATCTCCACAATCAAGCATGTAGGTGGAAACACTATGTTTAGGGGCTGTTTTTCTGCTAAAGATATGGGCCGACTTTGTCTTATTGAGGGTCCAATGGACAGGGCCATGTATTATAAAATCTTGGATGAGAACCTTTTTCCCTCAGCCAGAAAACTGAAGATGGGTTGCACGTGGTCTTCTAGCATGACAATGACCCAAAACATACCACCAAGGCAACAAAGGAGTGGCTCAAAAAGAAGCACATTAGGGTCATGGAGTGGCCTAGCCAGTCTCCAGACCTTAACCCTATAGAAAATTTATGGAAGGAGCTGAAACTTTAAGTTGCTTAGTGACAGCCAAGAAACCTTAATGATTTAGAGAAGATCTGTAAAGAAAAGTGGACCAAAAATCCATCCTGAGATTTTTGCAAACCTAGTAACCAACTACAAGAAACCGCTTACCTCTGTGCTTGCCCACAAGAGTTTCTCCACCAAGTACTAAGTCATGTTTTGCTTGGGGATCAAATTCATATTTTACTCACTGCAACTTAATTTATAACATTTTGAATCATGTGTTTTTTCTGAATTTTTGGTTGATATTCTGTCTGTCATTTAAAATACACTTACGATAAAAAATATAGATCCTTAACTTTTTTGTAAGTGGGCAAACTTACAAAAACAGCAGATATCAAATAATTACTGTACTGCATATGGCTGCAGCATCAGTTTGACCCCCCCTGGCTCTAACTGAAGGATCACATGACTACTGATCACTCAGTTTTCAGTGAGTCAGCCAATCAGTTCCTGCTCTGTGCTTTGGTCATCTAGTGCTTCCTGGAGTCCCAGGATGGGGAGGGGGCGGGAACAGCTCGCTAATGCTCTCAGTGTCATTATTGTTGGGGTCGCTCCAGAGGCTCTGTGACACCAGCTGTTGGGTGATTCTGGGTCACAGAACATCATAAGTGCATTCCTGTCTCTCTCCCTCTCTACCTCACCGATCACATGCCCTTTGTTCTCAGCTGCATAAAGAGCTAGGAGAGGAAAATAGCAGCACACTGGTTTTCCCAGTGAATGGCTCAGTGGAAGGCGTGTTAGCACAAGTGTAATCATTGGAGGTCAGAAAACTGACCATGCTGCGCTCTCATGCCTAGTGTGGTCAGTTTTTAATAGGAAAGCAGAGGGTCTGGTAGGAACACCGGGTATTTCACACAAAGGAAGAAATACAAAGAGAACAGGATACTTTTTCATACAAGTACATGGTACAGCAGGCACGCATGAGAAAAATGAAATGTTACGGTAACATAAGTAAAATAGAAATAAAACAGTATCTCTATATACAAATAAGATTAGCACATAATCCTTTATATATACTGTAGTCTTCACATTTATTGTTGAAATTCAATCACAATGAGGGGTTCTCAGCATGTGATTGCATAATGGTTTTTGTGATGTTGTAAAGTTGCTTGATATACAGTATATTTCCGATATTTTTTAATTATTATTTGTTTTGGGGTCTGTGTAAGTTTGGCTTGGGAACTGCATGAATTTCCAACCTGTCTTTTATATTAATGTTTTCTCTCAGATCATGGTTATTTTATATTAGAAAACAATAAAGCTTTAAAATATTTTTTTTTTAAACTTTAGGTGAATGTCTATATAAAGCCTTTTTAATTATTTTCTGCAAATGGAATAAATGTGGAGTACAATAAGGAGCAAAGGGAAGGGGATTATTCCGGTGCCATGAACAACTCAATACAATATATATAGGATAGAAAAAACAAATTTTATTACAATAAGTTAAAAGCCAATAGTGCAGTATATTGAATCACATATAACAAGGGAGCATTTTACAATGTTCTGTTGACCAAAAGGATGATGGAAAATTATAACAGCAGGTCAATTCTTCCCTACTAGTTTCACCAATGCATTGGCTTCATCAGGGAAATAGAGTATAACAGAAAACAATTGTTGCTCAAAAACATAAAGGTAGTGTCATAGAAAGGGTGATGTTGAGACCAGAGTTATGTGGTCAATCCAGAAGGGTTGAATATGCTGATTGGTTGACAGGAGAGTAACCTGGAATCAGTGTGATACAGTCTAGGGCTTCAACAAGCTTAAACAGGTGGTAAACATCAGCAGGGAGCAGTAATTGAAAGCAGGGCCATATATGAATAGCCGAAGATATCCAAGCAAACAGCATACACAAACCTCTGATAGAAAAGTCCAACATGACAGCGCCCCAGTAAGCCAGCATGGACTTAAAATTGCCCAGCTCCAAATGAAGCATATTAAAGGAAACATTAGCTGGAAGTGTAATGTGTTTTAGAACTTTGTAAATTCACATTCACTTCTAAGTGCAGTTTTATAATATTTAGAACATCTCATTATCTCTGCATATTGGGTACTGTGGTAGTGCTGGAAGTGCCAAATGGAAGTTTAAGGGCTCATTTACACTTGCTTCAGTTTCAACACACATTAACGGCTAGTTTACACTTGCTTCAAAACAAGGCTTCAGACAGGCTTTGTTAAAGCTCACTGAACGCTAGTCAAAGTTCCTGTCACTAAATAAAATGGTTAGCTTACAGTCCTGTTTACACCTTGCTTTTGCTTTGCTTCAGCTTTGCTTCAAAAATTATACCCTATGTAGCTTTAGTGGTGCTTCAAAGTATCTTCAAAGCCTCCATAGACGTCTATGGCAAAGCTTGCTTGAAGCCCCACTGCAGCCCCAATAAAGCCTCATCGAAGACCCACAAAGCCTCACCAAAGCCCCACCAAAGCCCCACCAAAGGCTCATAGAAGCTCCACCAAAGCCTCATCAAAGCCCCAACAAAGCCTCAGTGAAGCCCCACCGAAGCCTCAGTGAAGCCTCTTTGAAGCACCAAGCAAAAGCAAGGTGTAAACAGGACTGTAAGCTAACCATTTTATTTAGTGAAAGGAGCTATGACTGGCGTTCAGAGAGCTTTAACAAAGCGTGTCTGAAGCCATGTTTTGAAGCAAGTGTAAACTAGCCCTATTAGTGATGAGTAGGAGTCCCTGAGTTTTTGAGTGCAGCTTTCTCCCAATGGTAGTTCTGGTTGCTATCAATTATTAATATCGCTAATATACCTTTTCTAATATAACATTCAGCTATCTGTATTTTTCCTCATGGATAAACACACAGGTAACTGCAGCAAAAATTTTCTGTGTGCCATGTTCACACCAAAATGCAGTGTGTTTCATTTTGTTACAGAACTGTGTTATATTATGCAATTTGCTTGGATAATATTGTACCTCTGTGGAAGGCCCTGCATGTCATTGCACAGCAAGAGCAGTGTGCAGTAGCAATGAAGTACCACTTTGTGCACTTCACATAAAGTTCTAACAAAAAAAGAGGGATCTGTATGATGCGATAAAATGCGCATCAAACCATCCCCTGCCACACAGCTCTGCAGGCCTTCTGCCCGCACAGAACCGCTGTTTGTGTGTGAGGAAGTGTGAGTGGGTGTGTGTCTATCTGAATAAAATGTCAATTGTACATGGGGTTGTGAATCTGGAGCACACAATTATATGCTAATTAACTGTACAAGTATAGTATTTGGATGATTTAGGCAATAACATTTACAAAAAAATGTACTTAATTGACATAAAGACACATAAAAGGTCATTTTATTGGGCCAGAACCGTTGCTCAATAGATTTCTCCATTGTGTGCATGCACCTCAAGATTTTTTCTCCTTCCATTTGTTTTTTCTCAGTAAGCAGCTTTCTGTGGCAACTTTTCAGATGCTGTTTTGAAGAGATTCATTATTCATTTGGTGTAACATGTAGCTGCCTCTGATTACAAGAGTTTCAAATCTTCTCCAATGCCCTTCCCAGTGACATTTGATGCAGAGATGCCTCCCATTCTGTTGTACATCCTCCTATAGATTTGTTCGCAGATGCTAAGTCCCACCCTTCTTTAGAGAAATATTTTTGAACACGTCACATTAAACCCAATACATGAAAGGCACCTTCATCCCCGAAAATTGTAATTTTAGAAAAAGAGACAAAAAAGGGGGATTTTGATGGAAACTGAATATAGCATCATCCAGAGAAATATATATTCGAGAAAAAAGTACCCACTATATGTGTCACAAATATCAAATTCAAATGCATACTGATAAGAATCCTGTAATTTTATGAAGACATGGAGAGGGGGTAAGTTTTTCCAGACTGGTTAAAATCTGGTTAAAAGTAGGGGCAGCTGATAACATTGCTGTTCAAGTGACTGTGTGAACCAAATGACTGTCACATTAAACTTTCTGTCATGCTAGCAGAATTATCTCGGGTAACGTTTTCTTCTGTCTATTTGCAGGGTGATTTGACTTAAAGCGTAGGTTACCTCAGGATTTCATATTCCTGATATGTGCCTGCTGTACCATGTACTTGTATGAAAAAGTATCCTGTTCTCTTTGTATTGCTACCTTTGTGTGAAATCCCTGGTGTTCCTGCCAGTCCCCCTGCTTTCCTATTAAAAACTGACCACACTAAGAACACAATGTGGTCAGTTCTCTAGCTGTGCTGGGAACTCAGCCTGCTCTCCTCCAATGATCAGACTTGTCCTGACACCCCGCCTCCCCTTGCACAGCCATTCACTGAGAAACTCAGTGTACTGGTGCTTCCCCCCCCCCAGCTCTTATGAAGCAAAGAACAAAGGGAGCAGAGGGAATGTGATCACTTATAAAAAGGGGGAAAAAAGGCATTTATAATTTTTTTTTTCTTTTATGTTTATGTTTTGCCTTTTGTTTAACCACTTTAGCCCCGGCGGGATTTGCCCCGTTAATGACCAGGCCATTTTTTTGCGATACGGCACTGCGTCACTTTAACTGACAATTGCCCGGTCGTGCGATGATGTACCTAAGCAAAATTGATGTCCTTTTTTTCCCAGAAATAGAGCTTTCTTTTGGTGGTATTTGATCACCTCTGCGGTTTTTATTTTTTGCGCTATAAACAAAAAAAGAGCGACAATTTTGAAAAAAAACACAATTTTGTACTCTCTGCTATAAAAAAATCCCGCAAAAAAAAAAAAAAAAAAAAAAAAAAAAAAACACATTTCTTCATCAGTTTAGGCCTATATGTATTGTTCTACATATTTTTGGTAAAAAAAAATAAAAAAATCACAGCGTATATTGATTGGTTTGCGCAAAAGTTATAGCATCTACAAACTAGGGGATAGATTTATGGCATATTTATTCATTTATTTTTTTTACTAGTAATGGCGGCGATCTGCGTTTTTTAGCGGGACTGCGACATTGTGGCGGACAAATCAGACACTTGACACTTTCTTGGGACCATTGACATTTATACAGCGATCTGAGCTAAAAATAGCCACTGATTACTGTATAAATGTCATTGGCAGGGAAGGGGTTAACACTAGGGGGCGATCAAGGGCTTAAAAGTGTGTCCTAGGGAGTGTTTCTAACTGTGGGGGGTGGGACTGCCTGAAGGAGGAGACTGATCGCTGTTTATAACCAGTATGAATAGGAGATCTGTCTCCTCTTCCTTGACAGAATGGAGATCTGTCTGTTTACATTGACAAACCTCTGATCTGTCTTTCTCAGGAGCGATCGTGGGTGCCCAGTGGACATCGCGGACACCAGGCATGTGCATCAGCTAGTAAGTCACGCGACGGGCATGTGTGCACACCCCCTATACACCTTAAAGCGCCCGCTGTACAACTATGGAGATTTGTGCAGGGGAGCCAACTGTATAACGACGGTGGCTGGTCAGTAACTGGTTAAATTTTAAATTGAATGGGCTGTTTTACAAGTTGATCACTTACAATCATTTTAGGTGTTGGCAACAGTGTAAGGAGATTTTGTTTCAACAACCCTTCATGTCATTTTGGCCATTGCTGGACTAAATAATTAAAAAGGCAACAGAGTATCAGTTACCCCACCTATGTAAAAAGACTTTGTTATGACTATCATTCATGGGAGAAAGTATTTTTGGCTCTTCACTGGACAAAATCATTAAAAAGGCAAATGAGTATCACTTACCCCACCATCTTAATCTCAGAGGTTTTTAAATGTCCATGACAAGGATTCAAAGTCTGTGAAAAAATATGCTACCATGTGAAGGTCCATCCCCGCCAATTTTATGAGAGAATTTGTATCAAAAGGTTACAGATTGAGTTTTACCTTCATGCTGTGCTTACATTTTTCACTTTGTGACTTCCTGTGTCTTGGCAATGATGAATGGATCTCTTTTCAGTCATTCAGGGATTGTTGTCTCAGGGGATTATCATGTCTGTTCCCTAACCAAAAGGTTTAGTTTTCTCTTTCAAACTATTTACACTTCCAAAGCCCCAAGGAGGCATTTGACTCTGTAAGGTACCTGTGATAGGTAGTGTCCGAAGTGGAGCTTGTGTGCTGAGGATTCAGGTGAAAACTTAGGCAGATCAGGACGGCAACAGATCAGGCAAAGTGGTACATGATCAAAATCCAGAGATTGGTCAGGCAGGCAAAGGTCATACATGAGCTGGCCGTGAAATACAAAATCAGTTCAAAAACGGTATTCAGAGTCAAAAAGCAGTCAAAACACTCAGGAAGCTAGTCCAAACAAATGGGCACTGAGAGATAGGAAGTGCTGCTATTTATGGGCTGCTTTGATTGTAGATTGTCCACAGCTGGCAGCAGGTGGGGCTAGTGAGTCCAAGGTAATGCATCAAACTAGGAGAACATAGCTATAAGTCAAGAGCTCCTCTGTGGCACAACAAGTAAGACTGCAGCTGTGGGACCAGGAACATCCCAGTTTAAATACACCCAGGTACATGACAGACTCATTTTGGATTTGATTGCCCCCAGCACCTTCATACATCCCCAAGAGCTTTAAATGAAATCTATTTGGTCAGTTATTGCCTCCCTTGATTGCAGAGACTCATGGACTTATGTTGGTATTCATCAACATAAGTAATGCATATTTACACATTCTTATTTTTCTGGATCATCACCTATTTTATTGCCTTGTTGTGAGTGACAACCATTATCACGCTATAGTCCATCCCTTGGTCTTGCCTCAACCTTGAGAATATTTACAAAGGTCCTCATTAGGGATGAGCCGAACACCCCCCTGTTCGGTTCGCACCAGAACATGCGAACAGGAAAAAAGTTCGTTCGAACACGCGAACACCGTTAAAGTCTATGGGACACGAACATGAATAAACAAAAGTGCTAATTTTAAAGGCTTATATGCAAGTTATTGTCATAAAAAGTGTTTGGGGACCTGGGTCCTGCCCCAGGGGACATGGATCAATGCAAAAAAAAGTTTTCAAAACGGCCGTTTTTTCAGGAGCAGTGATTTTAATAATGCTTAAAGTCAAACAATAAAAGTGTAATATCCCTTTAAATTTCGTACCTGGGGGGTGTCTATAGTATGCCTGTAAAGGGGCGCATGTTTCCTGTGTTTAGAACAGTCTGACAGCAAAGTGACATTTTGAAGAAAAAAACTCATTTAAAACTACCCGCGGCTATTGCATTGCCGACAATACACATAGAAGTTCATTGATAAAAACGGCATGGGAATTCCCCAAAGGGGAACCCCGAACCAAAATTTAAAAAAAAAAATGACGTGGGAGTCCTCCTAAATTCCATACCAGACCCTTCAGGTCTGGTATGGATTTTAAGGGGAACCCAACGCCAAAAAAAAAAAAAAAAATGGCGTGGGGTCCCCCCAAAAATCCATTCCAGACCCTTATCCGAGCACGCAACCTGGCAGGCCGCAGGAAAAGAGGGGGGGACGAGAGTGCGGCCCCCCCTCCCTCCTGAACCGTACCAGGCCACATGCCCTCAACATTGGGAGGGTGCTTTGGGGTAGCCCCCCAAAACACCTTGTCCCCATGTTGATGAGGACAAGGGCCTCATCCCCACAACCCTGGCCGGTGGTTGTGGGGGTCTGCGAGCGGGGGGCTTATCGGAATCTGGAAGCCCCCTTTAACAAGGTGACCCCCAGATCCCGCCCCCCCCTCCTGTGTGAAATGGTAAGGGGGTACATAAGTACCCCTACCATTTCACGAAAAAAGTGTCAAAAATGTTAAAAATGACAAGAGACAGTTTTTGACAATTCCTTTATTTAAATGCTTCTTCTTTCTTCTATCTTCCTTCATCTTCTGGTTCTTCTGGTTCTTCTGGTTCTTCCTCCGGCCAGCGTTGCCAACCCCCCCAAGTGAAATTTACTGGCAAGATGCCTAAAAATTACAAACGACACCAATTTTTTACTGGCACTTCAAAAAAGTACCTAAAATGGCTGTTTTCAGTGCTAAACTGTGCAACTTTTAGTATTTAAACTATAAACATGTAGCTAGAGCTATTAGCAATGTGTTTAAGTTAAACAAAAGTCAAAAAAATAATTTCTCTATTTACATGAAGGTAACAGTGCAAGGGAGAACTATGCGGACCCTGATGTAAAGGACGATGTCACAGATCATGATCTAAGGGGGAACTCTGATGTAAGGGGAGCTCTGCGCTCCCATTTACATCAGAGTTCCCACTTATATCAGGGTCTGCAGCATTGTCCTTTACATCAGGGTCCTCAGAGTTCTCCCTTGCACTAAAGAGGAAATCCTGCAGACTCTGATGTAAAGGGGAACATTGGGAACTCTAATGAGAGAGGGGGGGGGACTCTGGTGACCAGAGATTACCTTCCGCAGAGTGAATACATTAAGGTAAGGGGGGGGGGGCTGTTACTGATATAAGGGTTAACCTTTATTTCAGTGCCCCCTTACATTGTGTTCACTCCCCCCCCCTCCTTACATCAGTGACCTCTCTTTAGACCGACCTCCTCTCAGGTGCACCGTGCAGGGCAACAGGGCTCAGTCAGGCAACTCCAGCTTGGCGGCTCTGGTTTTATCTGATAGTCTCCGCTACACAGTCCACACATGTCTGACTTCTCTTGTGATCCCCAATCTGGCGGCGCTCCCACTCTTGACTCCTCTCCAGACTCCCCCTCAGAGACTGCAGACATGATAAAAGATGAAATGGTCAGAGATTGTAGACATGATACAGGAGATGGTCAGAGACTGCAGACAGGATACAGGAGATGGTCAGAGACTGCAGACAGGATACAGGAGATGGTCATGCAGACAGGATACAGGATGGTCATATATACTGTACTGCATTTTGTATTTTTTTTATTTAGGGTTGGTTTACACTAGCTCTTGCCATTCCACAGTGGATCGCTTTTCAGAGGATGTTTGAAAGGCAGCAGAGAGGTGACATGTTTATTGCTCGCTGCCTGTTTGAACCCTGTAAATCCTTCGCCACCATGCCGCGTGGCCCCATTCACTGAACTGGGTGACGTTTGGCAGCGGTACTGCCAGCTGAATGTGATGTGGGGTATAATGTTTGCTGCGGCATGTATACAACCCTGTCTAGCCTCTGTTGCAGTTTTACCGCCGCCCCTGTGAACAAGACAATTCCTTACAGAGTTCAGTGCGTTTGTTAAGAAAAAAAAGGCAGCATGCTGAACTTTTCTTTTTTTTTTACTGCAAGGGTGTGAACAAGGCTTATTGAAATGCATTGTTTTTTCTCACACATGGGATCATATTGCAGACTCCTGAGGGTTCATGGACATGAATGGTTTGCGGTGCAAATATGCTGCAGCATAAAATCACAGTTTACAGGAGTACAGCCGCATACGCATACAGCTATTCATTTCTATAGCCGGCTGTCTGTGCATGCTGTCTGTGACTTCCCAGGCTCAGGAAATTCCAGGACTTTTACACCATGTACCCCTTTCACATAGAAAATTTAAGGCACAAATCTGCTGTAGCAAAAAAAAAAAAAAAAAATCACTAAATTTCCAACTTTCCAGGAATACTTAATATGCCAGTGCAAAAAAGCATCTGCTGTTCCCCGAGTACAGCTGCTTACTGCTAGGTAGGTACACTCACCAGGCAGACACACCGGGCAGCAGGGCAGGCAGGCTGAGTCATCACCAGTCAGGGCAGGGTCCGTCACTCGCTCCGGTGGGTGAGGTCACGGTGTGTGTGGTACAGTATGTCCACTCAACAGTCCGTCGCTGCATCTCCCTAGTCCCGATTGGTCAGGCTCAGGTCACTGCTCCTTCCACTCCACATGATGCTCCTCCGTATACCCACTCAGCTCCTGCCTGTTTATAGGCTGGCGGGAAAATAGGCTGACATCATTGGCTGCGCTGCGTCAGGTGGGCTGAGCAGAGGCTGCAGGAGTCAGACTCGGCGGCTCAGAATCGGATCTTCTCGGGGATTTCCGGAACTGCGCATGCGCAGTTCTGACCTGATCCGATCGCCGCCATTTTTACTGGCACTTTTCCCTTACTACGGGCAATTACGGGCACGAGAAAAGTGCCTTGTTTTTACGGGCTGCCCGTAAATCTACGGGCGGTTGGCAACACTGCCTCCGGCGTTCTCGTCCAGCATCTCCTCCGCGGCGTCTTCTATCTTCTTCTCCTCGGGCCGCTCCGCACCCATGGCATGGGGGGAGGCTCCCGCTCTTCTCTTCTTCTTTTCTTCTCTTCTTCTCTTCTCCATTTTCTTCTCCGGGCCGCTCCGCAATCCATGCTGGCATGGAGGGAGGCTCCCGATGTGTGACGGCGCTCCTCGTCTGACAGTTCTTAAATAACGGGGGGGCGGGGCCACCCGGTGACCCCGCCCCACTCTGACGCACGGTGACTTGACGGGACTTCCCTGTGACGTCACGGGGAATGCCACAGGGAAGTCCCGTCATGTCCCGTGCGTCAGAGGGGGCGGGGTCACAGGGTGGCCCCGCCCCCCGTTATTTAAGAACTGTCAGACGAGGAGCGCCGTCACACAGCGGGAGCCTCCCTCCATGCCAGCATGGATTGCGGAGCGGCCCGGAGAAGAAAATGAAGAAGAGAAGAAGAGAAGAAAAGAAGAAGAGAAGAGCGGGAGCCTCCCCCCCATGCCATGGGTGCGGAGCGGCCCAAGGAGAAGAAGATAGAAGACGCCGCGGAGGAGATGCTGGACGAGAACGCCGGAGGAAGAACCAGAAGAGCCAGAAGAACCAGAAGAACCAGAAGATGAAGGAAGATAGAAGAAAGAAGAAGCATTTAAATAAAGGAATTGTCAAAAACTGTCTCTTGTCATTTTTAACATTTTTGACACTTTTTTCATGAAATGGTAGGGGTATAAGTACCCCCTTACCATTTCACACAGGGGGGGGCCGGGATCTGGGGGTCACCTTGTTAAAGGGGGCTTCCAGATTCCGATAAGCCCTCCGCCCGCAGACCCCCACAACCACCGGCCAGGGTTGTGGGGATGAGGCCCTTGTCCTCATCAACATGGGGACAAGGTGTTTTGGGGGGCTACCCCAAAGCACCCTCCCAATGTTGAGGGCATGTGGCCTGGTACGGTTCAGGAGGGAGGGGGGGCCGCACTCTCGTCCCCCCCTCTTTTCCTGCGGCCTGCCAGGTTGCGTGCTCGGATAAGGGTCTGGTATGGATTTTTGGGGGGACCCCACGCCGTTTTTTTTTTTTTTTTTGGCGCGGGGTTCCCCTTAAAATCCATACCAGACCTGAAGGGTCTGGTATGGAATTTAGGGGGAACCCCACGTCATTTTTTTTAAAATTTTGGCCGGGGTTCCCCTTAATATCCATATCAGACCTGAAGGGCCTGGTATGGAATTTAGGGGGACTCCCACGTCATTTTTTTTTTTTTAATTTTGGTTCGGGGTTCCCCTTTGGGGAATTCCCATGCCGTTTTTATCAATGAACTTCTATGTGTATTGTCGGCAATGCAATAGCCGCGGGTAGTTTTAAATGAGTTTTTTCCTTCAAAATGTCATTTTGCTGTCAGACTGTTCTAAACACAGGAAACATGTGCCCCTTTACAGGCATACTATAGACACCCCCCAGGTACGAAATTTAAAGGGATATTACACTTTTATTGATTGACTTTAAGCATTATTAAAATCACTGCTCCTGAAAAAACGGCCGTTTTTAAAACTTTTTTTTGCATTGATCCATGTCCCCTGGGGCAGGACCCAGGTCCCCAAACACTTTTTATGACAATAACTTGCATATTAGCCTTTAAAATTAGCACTTTTGATTTCTCCCATAGACTTTTAAAGGGTGTTCCGCGGCATTCGAATTTGCCGCGAACACCCCAAATTGTTCGCTGTCCGACGAACTTGCGAACAGCCAATGTTCGAGTCGAACATGAGTTCGACTCGAACTCGAAGCTCATCCCTAGTCCTCATACAAGTTCTGAGCCTTTTTTGTCTCAGAGATATTGTAGCTATACATTCATATCTAAATGATCTACTACTGCGAAAGCAGATCACTCTGTCCTTGGTCTTCAATGTGTCCATCATGCTGCAAACATTGGAGAGATCCAGATGGATCCTGAATATCGATAATTTATCTCTGATTCTGTCACATTGCTTAGAGTACTTACCTTCTCCTGGATAACCTTCAAGCCACGTTCTTCCTGACCCAGGAGAGGTTGATGAAATTGCAGAGTCAGGTTCGGCAACTTGAATCCCGAACTTGGTCTTCCCTTAAAAGAAGGAGCAAATCTACCTTTGAAGTGGTTCCATATATTCAATTACACTTCAGAACTTTGAAACCGAACATTCTCATGCCAGAGGACAAATCCAATCTATTTCAGCAAGATGATTTATTTACATCCCTGAAACGAGATATATCTTTATTGTTGGCTTCTATCCCCAACATTGTCAGGGAGCAGATTTTTCTCCTCTTACTTAGGAAGATTATCACAATGGACATCTGGCTTCTGAGTTGAGGTAAGGTTCTGGGCCCTCATTTTGTTTAGGGTTCTTGGTCTCAAGCAGAATAGAACCCTTCCTTATAACATCTGAATTTTCAAGCAATTTAACTGTTATTAGCTTATTGGACCTACCATCTGAGCATTCTACCAGTCCAACTTCAGTTAGATAATGTCATATCTGCGACCTACTTCAATCATCAGGGGGGTACCAAGAATGTTGAGACAGTAACAGAAGTGGAGTCTATTCTGTTCTGGGTTGAGTTTCATGTTTTATTTATTTCCAATAGATAAATAAATGCAGCACTAGCAACTAAACACACTACAAAATTAATATATGTATACTGTATATAAATAAGTGTGGATAAACAATTGATAATAGCTGAAAACTGTTGCAACTGCTGCATGAAAAAGTACTAAAAACTTCACATAAGTTAATCGAATGAATGCAGCGCTGGCAACTAAACCGCACTCAATGTGTATCTGTGAAAAAATGTAAAATATATAAAAAGTGAAGAATACAATTGCAATCACTAAAATGATATTAGATATGATCAAAAAAGAAAATTACAACTAATGCATAAAGTGCTAAACTGGAACATGTGACATAGGAATAGACAACGCTAGCAACTAGAAGAATCTAGGGAGACATAACGCCAGCATTAGCAAAAAGTGACTGTGATTAAAAGAATATTTTTTGACACACATAAAAGTGACATAAAAAACTGGGATGAATGTGCAGATTTCCTGAGAGGAATCCCACTGGTCTTTCAGCCTTTCAGCCTACATAAAACACAATCAGTCACCTGAAATGTTGCAGTTTCTACAGGCAAATAAGATGGAAACTGCATTGTTGCCAATGAGATAGGTGCTTGAGGATAGGGGACATCATATTTCACTCAAAAAATAAAAGGAAGAGGACATGGTGAAGTACCATAGGGTAAATGATCAGGTGCGCATGGTAGCGCTACTCACAAGATAGAAGCTACAAACAGGCATTCAGAATGCTTCCGCGATCACCGCTGTGGTAGCGTGCGTTCCACAGAAGACAGGAAACACCTTTGATTGCGTCTTTGATGACACCCTGCAGGAGGGGCGAAATGCGTCAACGCAATATCTGGCTCACGTTCTAACCAGTGACGCTGTTTCCTGTCTTCTGTGGAACGCACGCTACAACAGCGGCGATCGCAGAAGCATTCTGAATGCCTGTTTGTAGTTTCTATCTTGTGAGTAGCGCTACCATGAGCGCCTGATCATTTACCCTATGGTACTTCACCAGGTCCTCTTCCTTTTATTTTTTTTGGTCGAAATATGATGTCCCCTATCCTCAAGCTCCTATCTCATTGGCAACGATCCATTTTCCACTTATTTGCAGGTAGAAACTGCAACATTTAAGGTGACTGATTGTGTCTTAAGCAGGCTGAAAGGCTGAAAGCCTGCCATCGCTGACCAGCGGGATTCCTCTCAGGAAATGTGCACATTCATCCCAGTTTTTTTATGTTACTTTTATGTGTGTCAAAAAATATTCTTTTAATCACAGTCACTTTTTGCTAATGCTGGCGCTATGTCTCCTTAGATTCTTCTAGTTGCTAGCGTTGTCTGGTCCTACGTCACATGTTCCAGTTTAGCA
Source organism: Aquarana catesbeiana (assembly GCF_042186555.1). Lineage (NCBI taxonomy): Eukaryota > Metazoa > Chordata > Amphibia > Anura > Ranidae > Aquarana > Aquarana catesbeiana. The sequence goes on along the minus strand of NC_133327.1, from coordinate 506,721,877 downwards.
CTTTATGCATTAGTTGTAATTTTCTTTTTTGATCATATCTAATATCATTTTAGTGATTGCAATTGTATTCTTCTTTTTTTTATATTTTAAATTTTTTCACAGATACACATTTATTTTCTGAGTGTGGTTTAGTTGCCAGCACTGCATTCATTCGTTTAACTTATTTATTTCCAGTAGCACTCAGTAGGAGGGAGGGACCGGATGTGAGGCTGTGCAGGAGCTGTGGCTGAGCCCGTGAAGCCCGCGATCCTCCCCCATGAGATGCCTGAGTAGGGCAAGGACGGCGTGCTCTCCTCCATTAGCCCGATCGGGATCCACCCCGCTGCATATGGCAGGCGTTCTTGCCACCCCCCCGCCGCTGACTCAGAACACTCTGCCACCCCGGGTGTAATAGACGGGAGGAGGATTCCCTTACTCCAGAATTACCGGCCCTTAACGCTAACAGCAAGAGGAGAGAGTGAGACGGCTGAGATACAGCTAACAGGTCGTGGCATCTTCAGCGTGGAGCGCTCGGAAGCAAGAGAAAGCGAGGGAGGTTGGAGCGAGGAGGAAATCTCTCCATCCACAAAACCGCAAGTACTAGGGGTATTACCCACAGACTATGGGACCAGACTGTGGAATTATAGAAGCTGTTAAGAATTGCTAAAATATTGTTATTATAAGAAGCTATATGGTAACGAGTGACAAGAGGTGTTCCCGGTATGCTACTGGTTCATTTGTAGATGAACTAATGAATATAAGGCTCCCAGGTCAGATACATGCTGAGACATAGACTGCTCTTAAGTTGGATGACCTCATTGGGCCTGTAAGCAGATGCGGTTGCGAAGACCTGTCGGAAACAGTAAATGAGTGGGGGATGGAGATAATATATGTTTAAATAAGATAACAAAAGATAACAAAATAAAAGAGGCTTTTGTTTATACCAGAACTTCCAGAACACAGCACACACTTTGGAGGTTGTGTGGTTTTCAGTGTACAGGGCTGACGGCGGAGGTTGGGGAGAGCGGTGGTGGTTAGGCTCTGCCAGGAGGAAGAAAGGAGGGCCAATCAGCTCTGACTGAAAGCCCCAGGAGGATTTAGAACCCTCCCCCCGGATAGGAGAGTGTGATGGGGTCACCCAAATGAAATATTTCAGTGGGAAGTCTTGTTTGAACGAGCAATGAGAGGCAAAACCGGGAGAGGATCTGCAGCGAACCCATCCCACCCCACTACCCAGCCTAGGATAAGCGCAAGTCCATGAACCATCAAAAAGTATATGCTGCAAGAAGGGAGCAGAGAAGGGAGCAGAGAAAGCCCAAATAAACAGGGGATGAGTAAAAGTAGAGTCACAGAGGGCACCCAAAAATCGGTGGTAAGAAAACAATTAGAAGCTACCGAAACTAACCAGGCGGGCGGTGACATGCTAGCGGCAGCAGAAGAGGAAGTTAAAATGGACTCTAAACAAAAAAAATTGCTTCCAACCAAGAGCGAAATGGCAGAGATGTTTGCGAGGTTGGAAACATTCATAAAAGGAGAGATCGCAACTCTGCATGAGGATATGCACCATATAATAGCAAGAGTGGAGAACACCGAGGGCAGGTTGGACACGCAGGGGGAAGAGATAAGAAACCTCAAGGCACAAGTAAATAAGATCCAAATGGATCAAAGGCACATACTATACAAAATTGAAGACCAAGAAAACTGGAATAGAAGGAAGAATCTTAGGATAAGAGGCTTGCTGGAGACACAAGGAGAAAAGGAGGATCTGCAAGAAAAAATGGAGGGCATTTTTGGTCACATGGTGAGAAGGGGGAGTAAAATCAGCAAAATTAAATTTGAAAGAATACATTGGATTAGGAAACCCCCTGAGATCACTGGGGACATACCAAGAGACGTCATCGCCAGATTTCACAACTTCCAAGACAAAGAGCAGATCAGAGTATGCCTGAAAAACAACCAACCGGTGAAGTACGGAGAAACCACCTTGCAGATCTTCCCAGATCTGGCAGCTGAAACTTTAACCAGAAGAAGAATTTTACAACCCTTGCTGGTGCAACTCAAAGAATGTAATGCCCAATATTCTTGGGGATTCCCTGCGTGCCTGACAGGACGCAAAGATGGACGCTCTGCTGTATTAAGATTCCCAGAAGACACACCAAACTTTTGTGAATGATTAAATATACCTATAATAGAGATCCCAGGATGGTGGGAGCGGACTAAGGATGCAGAGGGCCCTGAAGTAGTACAATCCTGGCAACCTGTTATTTACCCAAAAAGATCAACAGGAAGAAAGAAATAATATATAGGGGACTGTAAACTGGGAAAGAGAGTGGAGGGAATTGTCTTTTTTTTTTGTTTGTTTGTTTTCTTCTTCCTTTCTTTTCCCATTAGGGAATGATAAACAGTGCTTGCGGTGGGAGGATCGCGGGTGGATGGGGGCTAGTGTTGGGGGGAAGCGGGATGGGGGGGAGGGGAACGGGCTGGGGTACCCCCCAAAAAAACACCGTGGGGGGAAAGACAGCTCAGATCACGGCCTCGCCGAGTTCAACCTCGAGGAGATTTAACGGGGGCTCAGGAGAAGTAGGTGGGGCCTCGGTTTGCTAGATCACGAAGAGATCTAATTATCCCAGGGGGGGAGAAGGGGGGTTGGGGGGTTGGGGGGGTGGGAGGGAGGGTGAGAAGGGGAAATAGGATAGGATGGGGGTTTAGAACTATGACTCCTGCTCCCTTGTATGCTCTCTTAAAGAAGAAAGGAAAAGTAAGGAAAAAAAAAAAAAGGGAAACAACAATGTCTAGTGTAAAAATAATAACATATAATGTTAGGGGGCTGAATGCCCTTATTAAGCGGGCTAATATACTGCAAGAGCTGAAGTTTGTGGAGGCTGACGTAGCATTGCTACAGGAGACACACCTGTGGATGGGCAGCTATCAAAAAATCTACTCTAAATATTTCCAGTTTGGTTTTATGGAGACTCCCCGACCAGGGGTGCAAAAGGTGTCACCATAGAGTTTGCTAAGGAAGTAAAATTCGAGCTGGAGACTAGATTGACTGACCCCGAGGGGCGATATCTCTTTTTGAGAGGGAAGTTAAACGGCTTTGAATGCTCATTGGCAAACATCTATGGACCAAATAAAAAGAAAAAAAGATTTGTAATGGGTGTTTTGGCGAAGTTTGAAGAATTTAAGAGGGGGGCTATAATCCCAGGGGATTTTAATTGTTGTTTGGACCCAGCAAGAGATAGTATGTCCCATGCATGGGGGACAGGAGAAGGTTGGATGAATAAATTAAAAAAGAAGCTACACCAATATCAATTGGTTGATGTCTGGAGGACGCAACACGAGAATATATGTGATTACACATATTACTCCCCTGTGCATGGGACAAACTCGAGGCTGGATTTTTTTCTGATGGACCATAGGTTACTGGAAATGGTCACCTGTACAAGTATTGGTACCGTGACCCTGTCAGACCACAGGCGGGTGAGCCTCCAGATAAAGATAGAGGAACAACAGAAACGGGGTAAGAGCTGGATATTAAAAAAAGATTTACTTCAAGACAAAGACATAGACAAGAGAATAAGAGAAGAACTAGAGTTGTACTTCAAAGTAAACGGGTCAGGGGAGGTAGCCGAGGCAACGGTCTGGGAGGCTCACAAAGCCTACATAAGGGGTATTATTATGATGGTGGGGGCATAGAATAAGAGAAGAATGATGAAATTTAGGATAGCCCTGACAAAAGAAATCTATGAGTTAGAACAACAACATAAAAAAATTGGGGGACAGGGCGGTGTTGGCATGCCTTCACAGGAAGAGAGAGGACATGAAGGACCTGGTAGAGCAAGAGACACACAAGGTCTTCAATCTAACAAAGAAAGAAAGATATATAAATGGTAACAAACCAGGCAAACGTTTAGCAAGGGTCGTGAGAAAAAAGAAATCTATTAACTTTATTGAAAAAATAAAGGCAGACTCGGGGGAACTTTCAAAAGTACTATGGTGGGCTATATGCGATAGATAAGAATGAGTCGCAAGAGGCTAAAGAAAGAAAAAAGGAGAGAATAAAAAACTATTTAAAAGAGGCTCGACTACATAAAATCACGGATAATGAAAAGAATTTGTTAGAAACCCCTATTACCGAAGAGGAGCTTAGGAAAGCATTGCAGGAAACCCCAGTAGGTAAAAGTCCAGGGCCCGTTGGGTTGACCGTTGCTTACTATAAAAAATTCCAAGATTTACTTGTACCCGAATGTGTTCATATATGAATGGGATTGGGGACAAGTAGGCGATAAGGAGGGAAGCATTAGAAGCCAATATAGCCATCATCCTGAAAGAAGGTAAAGGTAATACGTTATGCTCCAGTTATAGGCCCATATCACTCCTAAACGTAGATATAAAGCTATTTGCCAAAATATTAGCAGAAAGAATGAAATCGATAATTAACGAGACTATTCACCCTGACCAGGTAGGTTTTGTACCAGGTAGAGAGGGGCGGGACAATGGTATTAAGACGTTATTAATGATCCAGGAGATTAATAAGAGTGGAGCCCCAGGTCTACTACTGTCCATTGATGCTGAAAAAGCATTTGACAGGGTAGACTGGGGCTTCATGTGGAGTACTTTGGAGGAGATTGGGTTGGGAGAGAGAATGCTTAACTGGATTAAAGCTTTATACTCCCATCCCACTGCGAAAGTAAAAGTAAACGGCACCTACTCAGATACATTTGAAATGAACAACGGAACCAGGCAGGGATGCCCACTTTCCCTGCTATTGTTCGTGATAGCCCTGGAACCCATGTTAAACAAGATAAGGAGATGCCTGGACATTGGCGGGGTTAAAGTGGGCAATGAGGAGTACAAATTAGCCGCTTACGTGGATGACATATTGTTTTATGTCACCCGCCCAAGGACCACCCTCCCAAACCTGTTATCGGCCCTAAAAGAATTCGGGAAGCTCTCTAACTTCCGAGTCAACCCAGATAAATCCGAAACGCTGGAGATCAATAAGAATGGGGATACTTCATATCAAAAATATTTCCCCTTTAGGTGGGGAATAGAAGAACTAAATTATTTGGGAGTTAAAATTACCTCAACAATAGAGTCAATATTCCAGGCTAACTTTATCCCACTCCTTAATGAGATCAAGAGAGAACTAAGTAAAATTTCAAGAGGACAGCTTTCATGGGGTGGGAGAATAAACTTATATAAGATGATAATATTATCAAAGATCCTTTACAAAATGCAAATGCTTCCAATTGCACTACCATTGGGTTACTTTAAAAGTTTGCGCGCTATGTTGGTGAGGTTTATCTGGAGAGGAAAAAAAACACGAATAAATTTCACACAATTAACTAAAGAGAAGATGAAAGGGGGATGGGGGGCATCTGATATTAGGAAATACCCTGTTTCCCCGAAAATAAGACCTAGCGCGATTGTCGGTGATGGCTGCAATATAAGCCCTACCCCCCAAATAAGCCCTAGTTAAAGTCCCTGTAGGTCTTATTTTCAGAATAGGGCTTATTTTCAGGGAAACAGGGTAGGGCTTATTTGGGGGGTAGGGCTTATATTGCATCCATCACCGACATTCAGGCTAGGTCTTATTTTCGGGGAAACAGGGTATTAGGAAGCAAATGCCTTCTCACGTGTATTAGAATGGGTAAAAAATAATAGAGAAAAAAACTGGGTGAAAATTGAGAATAGCAGGAGTGAAGTAGATTTGGGAAAGATTGTATGGATCCCACCACACTGTAGAAAATTAAGCACGGGAACAATGGAGAGCACTAGACACGTATTAAAAATATGGGATAATTTACATAAAAGGGAAAAATGGGAATTCAACTCCCCATTGATCCCACTTAAAGACACTGAATTTTTCACTCCAGGGAAGGAGGATATGTTTGGGAAGTTAATACTGAAGGAAGACGCCCAATTAAAAGATGTTATGAGACAGGGTAATATTTGTACATACCAAGAACTAAAAGATAAAGACGCATGGTTTATTATAAATCCTTGGCGCTATAAACAACTGAAACACTTTACTTACTCACTCCCATGGCCCATTAGGTCGACAAGGAACTTGTTACCCCTGGAGAAAATCTGCACCGAGAAAAAAGGGAAAGGGGGGGTCTTGAAGATTTATAGAGTCTTAACGGGCCTGGGGAGTGTAGAACCCCCTCCATTTTTGGTGAAGTGGGAGAACGAACTGGACTTCAAGCCTAATGTTTGGGAGTCAGGGCAGATCTTGAAAAAGGTAAACATCACCTCGGTGGATTGTAGGATAATGGAGATGAACTATAAATTATTGGCGAGAATGTATATCACACCTGATAGAGCACATAGGATTCGGCCAGGAACATCACAACTATGCTGGAGGGGATGTAACGACATTGGGACAATGGCACACATTTGGTGGTTGTGCCCGGAAATCAAGAAGTACTGGGATGAGATAAGGGGTATTATAGCGGAGATTACTGGTATCACCATCCCAGATGATCCCCGGGTATGCCTATTTCATGGGAGTGGAATACCCACGAAAATATATCTGAAATCGCTAGTGCCACACCTTATAAACACGGCCAAAGCCTTATCCCTAGACATTGGCAAGAGAAAAGAAGACCCTCAATACGGGAGTGGTTCAATAAAGTCAATGAAATATACTATTTAGAATACTTAAAGTGTTTGTAAAGGTGTTTTTTTTTTTTTTTTAAAATAACAAACATGTTATACTTACCTTCACTGTGCAGCTCGTTCTGCACAGAGTGGCCCCGAACCTCGTCTTCTGGGGTCCCTCGGCGGCTGTTTCAGCTCCTCCCCGCAAGCATTCACCACCTTAATGCGAGCTCCCTCGCACGGTGGTGAGTGCTTGCGGGCGCGCTCCCGTGATACAGCCGGCGGCTATAGCCGCTCGCTGTATCACTCGGCCCCGCCCCCCGGCGCGCCGCGTCATCGGATGTGATTGACAGCAGCGCGAGCCAATGGCTGCGCTGCTTTCAATCCATCCACTGCAGCCAATCAGCGGCCAGGGTGAGCGGAGGAACAGATGTCGGGAACGCGAAGCTGACTTTCGAGGCGTCAGGTAAGTAAAACGGGGGGGCTGGGGGCGGCGGTTCTGTCAGAAGTTTTTTCACCTTAATGCATAGAATGCATTAAGGTGAAAAAATTTTTACCTTTACAACCCCTTTAAGGTATAGCGAAGGGTTGGGTTTGGAAGTCTTTGAAATGACATGGAGGAAGTGGGTAAAATATAGATACTCAATAAGAGCAGCAGAGGTGTGCGGTATTTAGATAGTGACCCCACAATAGGGATAAAACTTTTTCGCAGAAGGGAGTTTAACGAGACTCCTAGCCAGTCATTAAAATTTTTTTTTTTTTTTTTTTATTCCACATCAGCGAACACTGTTAGAGGGCTAAATCAGCTTGAGGCTCATAAACTGTCGCCTTCTCAAATTCACATCATTGTGGTGATTGCATTATCTCATTTTCTTTTATAAAGTTTCCACATGACATTTTATTAAATTAACTTATAAACACAGCTTACTTTCCTTATTCTCGTATATCTAGTTACAATCAAACTGGGAGTGAGGGAACAAAGAGACCTCATCCCATGCAGAGTATAATAGCACGTATAAAACACAGTGGGAGTACAATATGCCATCTCATAAAGAAATAGGAAAGAAAGAAAAAAAAAGAAAACAAAAAAGGGAAAAGAAAAAACTAGTGGGCTCCCCGCACCCCCCACCTAGTGTCATAGCCAATATTATACTACATAATAAGTGTACCTCATTTCACCCTTACCACCCTCCCTCCCAGACACCCCCCTCTCCCTTCAAAAAACATCACATAATTTAAATGAATTCCCAAATACTATTCGCAAATTTGCTTCTATTAATTAACTAAACTATACTTAACATAACTACCACCTTAGGGCACCCGCTGTAGTCAAAGGTTTCTGTTGCAGATCAGCCTGTATTAAAACTATATCCCACTCCGCTGTTTTCTGCGCTCACCGTTGAGGGCAGCCCACCTTTTCCATCCACGGTCTCCACATTCTGTCAAATTCCTGGAGATTGCCTCTCTTAATGTACTCCAATCTTTCTCTGCCTAGGTTTTCGCTAAGTGTAGCGATCCATTCTTTCACAGTTGGGGGGTTCTTTGATTGCCATCTTAATGCTATAATTTTTCTGGCTTGAAACAGGCCTCTCGTGATGGCCAAAGTGGTACTCAGCCTCTCCCCCTTCACCCTTCTATACCCCAAGATACACACTATGGCCTCCCTCTCCACTAAGATACCAAAAATGTCTTCCAAACGTTTCGTCACTCCCTCCCAGTATCGGAACAACTTAGGGCACCTCCACAACATGTGGATAAGATCCCCAGTCCCCCGACATCTGGGGCATCTATCATTAGGCCTTCTGCCAAACCTAAAGAGATGTTTGGGTGTGTAATAGGCTCTATTCAACAGCATCAAATGCAAAATCTTCTGTGGAGGAGAGACCGAGACCAACGGCCCCAACTCCAGGATCCTCTCCCATTGTTCCTGGGTCACTACTCCTACGTCCTCTTCCCATTTAGTTCTTACCCCTTGGAGTAGCCCCCCCTTGTTATCAAGAATGCTTAATTGACCATAGATCTTAGCTATTAACCCCCTAGTGGGGACTACCTGAATTACGCTCTGAAGCAGAGGCATTTCTATCCACCTCATAGTCTGGTCCTTAAATTGTGCTTTGCGGGCATGTTCTAACTGGCAATACAAAAAAAAGGAGCTTTGTGGTAACTTAAATTCCCTTACCAACCCCGGGAATTTCTTTAACGTATTGCCAGTATAAAGTTGTCTTAACCTTTTAATACCAAGATTCTCCCACACTCTAAATATTCCTATTTTAAGGATTTCCTGTAGATTGCAATTATTCCAGATAGGGGTGTAATCTGTTAGGTCCTCATACCCCATCATTTTCTTAACTGTTTTCCAAAGTTTAATTATCAGTTTAATTGTTGGGAATTCATAATGAAACCTATCCGCCTCTAGGGCTTCAATTATTATATTATGTAGGGCGTTTGTTTAAAGGAGCCTACCATTTGGGGTGCCACCTCCCGGGGTCCCGCACCCCATTAGCTGCTGCAGTTGTGTTGAAAGAAAGTAACGCTCTGGGTGTGGGAGGGCGAAGCCCCCATCCCAAATGGGGAGCTGAAGTACTCGAAGCCGTATCCTAGCCTGCCTCCCTTTCCATATCAGTTCCCTAAATAAACCCTCAATTCTTTTGAACCACCTCTTGCAAATCCACACTGGTGAGTTGTGCAGGACGTACAACAGTTGTGGCATCCAGATCATTTTTATTAAGCTACATCTTCCTGCCACTGACAGGGGGAGGCGTCTCCATATACCTATCTTTTGTTTAAATTTTGTTAAGAGTGGAACAAGGTTTTTGCCAACATATTGAGCAGGGTCCTTCGTCAAAACGATTCCCAGGTACTTCAAAGCTTCCACAACTACCAACTGGGGCATTTCACGGGCTATTGGCCCACTAATGGGATCTAACGGTAAAAGCTCGGACTTCTCCCAGTTTATCTCCAGTCCGGAAAAACTACCAAATTCCTCCACTATTCTCATCGCCCCTGTCAGTGAATTACTCATAGCCCCCAAGAAGAGCAAGATGTCATCTGCGTACAACGCGATCCTTTCTTCACCCGTCTTTCTCTGGAAGCCTGTTATCTCATGGCTGTCTCTAATGGAGATAGCCAGGTGTTCCATCGCCAGTGCAAATAGCAATGGCGAGAGTGGACACCCCTGCCTCATCCCCCTCTCAAGCTCAAACCAATCCGAGAGCTCATTATTAATTTTTATTCTAACCTTAGGACAGGTGTAGAGCAATTTAATCCAACCAATAAAAGTTGGACCAAATCCGAATTTCTCCAGCACACGCCACATGTAGCCCCACTCCACACTGTCAAAGGCCTTGGAGACGTTGAGGGTCATTAAGGCTCTTGAGCCTACATTCTCAGTAGGGGACTGTAGATTCAAGAAGGCCCTTCTGATGTTCATGCTTGTAGATCTATTGGTTATAAATCCTGCCTGGTCCTTGTGGATCAGCTTATGAATGACTCCATTCAATCTTACTGCCAAGACTTTGGCCAATATTTTTGCATCGGCACATAAAAGGGAGATTGGCCTGTAAGCGGCCGCATCTAGGGGATCTTTCCCCTCTTTTTGTAATACTATGATTGTTGCCTCTAACATCGAGGCCGGCAGATGACCCCCCTTAAATGCCCCACCCAATGCTTTTAGTAGTTCGGGAATTAGTACTTCGCCGTAGTGTTTATAGTCCTCAATTGGGAGTCCATCGGGACCAGGCGACTAATGGCTTGCCATACTCACTATTGCTTGATGTACTTCTGCAAATGTTATTGGGGTTTCTAATAGGTCCCTTTCCACTTGTGCTATGGCCGGGATCGGCAACTTCCCCAGGAAGTCTTCTATCTCAGCTTCTTTTCCTATTTTCTGAGAGGTATACAGGTTTTTATAGTAGTCCCTGAAGGTTTGAACTATTTTTGGGGAGCTTGATAGTATCTCTCCACTCTGGGATCTAATGGCGAGAACCATGGATGGAGCAGTGTTGGATTTCACCAACTGTGCCAACAGTCTTCCCACCCTCTCGCCCTCCACCAGGGATACCTGTCTCTGGAGGAGACGCCTAGTCTCTGCCTTCTGCATTATAACTAGCTTATACGCTTGTTGTTTATCTTGCCATACTATTTCCTTCTCCAGAGTTGGATTCCTAATATAGTTATTTTCAGCCTCGAGTGCTTCCCTTAAAGAGTTCTCTTCCTCGCTCCTAGCCTCTTTATTGAATTTGGCCATCTATTGTATTAGGACCCCCCTAAGGAAAGTCTTAAGGGCGTCCCATAACACCGTGGGCGATACCGTTCCCTGGTTGATTTCCACAAACTCTCTCAGAGTAGGGACAACCCCATCTGATTTTTTAATTACTTCAAACCAGTATGGACTTATCCTCCACTCCTTCCGAGGTCTGAGCTCTCCTAGATTCAATGTAACCACTACGGGGGAGTGGTCTGAGATACCTCTTGGCCAATATAAAATTTTTTCTACTATCTGGAGCGCTCTGTCATTCCCCAAGACCAGGTCTATCGTAGCATAGAATGTGACGCTGAATGACAAGAATATTGTAGCACCCCCGGATTATGGACTCTCCACAAGTCCACTAACCCCACTTCATCCAGAAATAGACTTAAACGACTCTTCTCTATACCCTCGGAAAGGGTTCATGCGGGGAATCTATCCAGCCTTCTGTCTAGAGTCTCATTAAAGTCCCCTACTACTATAATCGGCACCTCTTTTTTATCTATCAAAAATTCATTCAGTTTAGGCATAACATCCAGGGTAAAGGGCGGAGGAATGTATATATTTACCACCACATACATAGCACTGTCAATAGAGCAGAATAGAAAAATATATCTACCCAATTTATCTATACTGGACTGTCTGCAGGAGAATTTCACCCCACATTTCACCAAGATGCTTACCCCTCTACTGAATGAGGAGTAAACCGCGTGAAATTGATATTGAAATTTTCACGTCTGTAGATGCTGAATTGCATCCTTGGTTAGGTGAGTCTCCTGCAGGCAGACCAGATCTGCCCCATACCTCTCCATCAGAGAAAACACGGCCTGCTTTTTGAGCAGTGTCCCCAGACCCCTAACGTTCCAGGATCCTATTTTCAATGTTTTAACTTGCATCGGAAAACTAAGAAGCATAGACTGCCCTGACGAGTACCACTTTGTGAACTAAATTTTAATATAAAAAAAAAAAATTTTTTTTTTTGCACCCCTCTATCAAAAGTGATTTTATACTAATAAATGTTGTGCCACTTCTACCCCCATAAACCTTAGAGTCTCTAGCCACCGGGCTCAACCTAGCCATGTCAACACAGCCTTACGTGAGAATTTGCAACAGAAAAAAGGTGCTTTCATGTGCCAGTTTAGAAACCAATTTCCTAAAATCATATCTAAGTGGAAGCCTGGGTCCAACCAGAGTGATTTCCAATAGTATACATACTTGCTATAAATAATTTGCTCCTGATGCCACCCCCACCCCTTTCTACCCCCCCCCATAACCCCCCCACCTATCTAGGTGAACCCCCTGGGGGTTTATCATGACCATTATCCCATCTACCATTACCATACTTTTACTCCTGAAAGCCCAACCCATTCACCACTCCTCACTCAAACAACTGCGTGCACCTGTCCCCTCCTCCCCCCACCCCATGTATCAGAGAACACAAATAGTAAACATGGAGGCAAGAGAAAAAAAAAATCCACAGAATACATTATACCTCCCAATAACCTAGTATATCTCAAACCAATTACTCCTCCCCCATCCCTCTACGTGGAACCTAAAAATGTCTCTTTATTATCTTCAAGCCACTTCTCCACTCCAGCTGGAGAGTCGAAGAACAAGGTTCCCCCAGAGCAGTTACACATAGCCTTGCCGGGTAGAGAAGGGCATATGACAACTTAAATTTTTGCAATGTGCGCTTAACCTGAATAAACTCCTACACCTCTGTAAATCTGGTGAAAAATCAGAATAGAATGATATTTTAGCACCCTTGAAGAAAACATCTCCTGTCTCCCTTATTTTGCGAAGCAGCGCCACTTTGTCCTTATAATTAAGGAACCTCAAGAGTAGGGGTCTAGGATATCCTCCTGCTGGCGGGTCCCTAAAGGGGACCCTGTGGGCTCTTATTATAGCAAATGAGGATGAAAATACTTCTTTCCCAAACAGCTCCTCCAACCACTTTTCTAGGAACTCAATCGGGTTGGCACACTCACTTTTTTCAGGAAGCCCCACCAGCCTCACATTATCTCTTCGACTCCTATTCTCCATTTCATCCAATTTGGAGGCTTGCTTGGATATCTGTTCCTTCATCCATTTTATTTCTTTAATTAGTGGGGACATGTCATCTTCGAGAACGCTAACTCTTCCTTCCAGGGCTGTTGTCCTCTCTGCTGTCTTCTGTAGGTCCTGCCTGACCAAAAATAGGTCTGCTTTAACTCCCTTCATCTGTTCACAAAGTTCTTTAAGCGAGCTATTATACACCGTAACTGCCATAAATACATCTGTTAACGTTGGCTCTTTCTCTGGGGACATATTTGAGTCATTTGTTACTTCTGTATCTACGTTTACATTTTGATCACTAGACTCCGGTCCTTTATTATGTGTATTATGCTATGTGTTTTAGATGGCTGAATGGTCGGAGCAGCACCAGATGACTGAGAGTGAGGCTGGCCCTGGCTTTTCCTATCCAGAGCTCCCCCTGTTGTGTTTTCAACTGTGACCCCTTTTTTGGGGGAGTCAGGGCAGGGGTATGAGCATATTGCTCCAGTTTCGCTGCTGCTTACGCAGCTGCTGTAGACTGCGGATTTTTGTCTTTAGAAGAACGTAGACTCTGCATCATGTACACTTTAGTGATTAAGTAGTTACCGTCGATATTTCAATACAAGAAGAAAAGGGGGGAAGAAAGGCTCTATACCTGTCCGCACACCATGCAAGTGGGGCACTCCAGCAAGTTAGGATGAGCCCGTATAGGCTAGAACCCGCCACTCGTATGCGCCCCAGCTGGGTCAGAAGTCAGTGCTGCCCCCCAACCAGTCACACAGTTAGCACAGGTTATGGGTCAGGATATAAGACCCCCTTATATGGCCCACTGTTATCAGGGCACCACTGACTAGGTGCAAGAGGTGAGTGGAATAGCCGTACCAAATTCCAGCAGTGTGGGACAAGTAGGGTATGCACCTGAGGGTATCCCGTCTCTCACCCACCCCTACAGCCCCCACAACTACCGAAATTGTCCAGGACCGCTAGCCAATCCACAATCAATATTTTCTCTTTTTCTTTCCCTTTTCTCTCTCTTCTTTTCCCTCCTCCCCTTTTTTTTTTCCTTCCTTTCCTTCTTTTGGGGGTGCCCACACCTAGGGATAGAAGATCTAGCCGGTACTAGCTGATACTTAAGGGCGCTCATAGATTCTCCCCCACAGTCCCTGAGCCCAGAGTCAGTCACTGCACAGGAAAAGCAATATTTTTCTTTATGCACTGATGCTTTCTGCTTCCAAGCCCTCTAGGACGGTCAGAGCTACTGAGGCAGGACACTGACATAGGTAATGAGCTTATACTGTACAAAGGTGTACTGTCACTTTACCAGGAACTGTTCTCATCCATTGGCAACCAAAGTTTCTAAGGTATCATATGCATATACAAACTGATGTCCGCTTACTATACCCGCTCATGGGGCCTCCGATTCAACAGCTGGCTTTGTGCTTATAAACGGGTAAGGGCCAGTAAATATAATCAGCCAGATCCCCCCTCGCCAGAACCGCTTGCAGAGTACCTCTCATCGGCGTGCAGGGAGTGACGTCATCCCTGAGGATTTCTTCAGCGTTCCAGCCGTGGGAATGGTGAGGGACCGGATCCCAACCTCCTCTCCACGTCCTTCAACCGCGGCCACCCACCGAGCGCACCCTGCCACAGAGAGCTCTCACCGCCAGGTATGCGCCGCCAGGTAAGTTGCCCGTGTATCTGAGGGAGAAGGGGGAGCGAGGGCGGAGGAAAGCACACAGCGACCGCTCGCTCACTCAGTCCATGCTACCTCCCGGCTCACATCCGTCCATCCGGTCACGCCCCTCTCCCTTCCCACTCATTAAAATTAGAAGAAAAGAGGTTTAACCTTAAACTACGTAGAGGGTTCTTTAATGTAAGATCGGCAAGGATGTGGAATTCCCTTCCACAGGTGGTGGTCTCAGCGGGGGGCAGTGATAGTTTCAAGAAACTATTAGATAAGCACCTGAACGACCGCAACATACAGGGATATACAATGTAATGCTGACATATAATTACACACATAGGTTGGACTTGATGGACTTGTGTCTTTTTTTTAATCTCGCCTACTATGTAACTATGTAACATTGCCAGGGTGGAGAATTGGTAGGCAGATTTTTCTCAGCAGACATATTTACCCAGGGAATGGTCTCTCTAGTAGTTCTTGTACATATGCCAGCATTAGGGAATACCGAATGTGGAACTCCTATCTTCTTGGTTCAACAAAAGCTGGATAGATTATTCAGGATCAGGACACGGGTCCCTACAGTGGATAGAGCAGATGCACTGGTAGTGCCGTGGGATCAGTATGTCTATAAAGGGACAGATGAGCAGCCCTGGATGCAATTTGTCTGTGGCCAGAGCCACTCATCCATCCCTGTACATATCTAACTGTACAGATGTGTAGTGGTGGCATCTGTCAGCCTGTCCTTGATTTCTATAGACTGCTCTCCATGGCTTTATGCAAACACCTGGGATTCGCAAACCCCAAAACTAAAGAAGAGATTGTTTATTGACATAGAACTGGGCAGGACCAACAAGCCTGAAAGAACTGTATGCAGTTTGAAACATGAAGCTTGGCTGTATTTTACTGTAAACAAACAATAATAGGTATGGATACAAAATCTGTCCATGGGCAAAAAAGGAATAGCTTGTAATAAGTATTTACTTAGATTTGTAACTGAAGTATGATCGCTCTGCTATGTTTCAAAATAGAAATGTTGAAACAGGAATAAAGGTCTTTTTGTTTTCTACCAAACCATCTGTTGGAGCTGTTTATTATGTTTATTATAGATTATCAAAAAATATTAGATGAGATAAGTAAAAAGCGCACATTCAACTTTCTAGATTTATCTCAACGTGGAATGTAAATCAGGGTAGTGATAAAATTACTGCTAGGTACACCTAAAAACAGCTAAAATCTTAATTTGCAGGCCATTGAATGTTTAGTAAATATATACAACTGTAAACAATCAAGAGATCAAATACTTAACAGGAATTAGTGTTTGAACCACTGATAAAATCAATCACTCTACCTACTTTATTCTACTTTATATGTAAAAATAAGATCAGATCCGGCATATTATAACTATAGCAAATATAATTGAAACTTGGATTTACTACTGAAAAAGAATAAATCAAATTCTATAGAAAATTAGACTTGATTCAGCTAACATACAGAGAGCACATTTGTTTTATAACCTCAACTAAAAACAAATTCTGTGAAAAAAAAAATATTCTTAACACCTTAATTCCTGAAAGAAAAACAAATCTTAACAGCTGAATGCAGTTTTGCAACTTTATTATGCGTTAGTAAAACTGTAGGATTGCAAATAATGTACTTGCATATGCAGGTAATTATTCATTGATTTTTTTCTGAATAAATTTGGCCTTCATTTGGTGGTAAATGTTAATTGATATCTTTTTTTCAGGAAAAATTTGGTCACTCTGTTTTGCTGTTGAAATGCTTAGGGAATGGTGGCCACACAGGATCAGAGATTCTATAAGCTTTGTAGGGGCAGAACAGAGATGGTTAAACCCACACTGTCTTATGGTAGGAAAGGTTATGTGTGACTTTTGGCAGGCAAAGTTTACACACAGGCTTGCCTGGCACATGTCCTCAACCTGGTGGTGTAGCAGTTACTAGTTAGTTACACCAACTTACAGAATCTTCTGAGGCAAGCCAGAAGAATGTGTAGACATTTCACACTGTCATACCCAGCCAGTGTTTTGATGGGTGAAATTTAGTCACAACATCATCTGCCCACAAACTTCCTGATATAAGATATGCCCACCCAGTGGAACTTGACTTTGGCCATGCTGCAGCAGCTGCATAGGTTTCAGCTAGTCATAAATGGATACGTTTAAGAGTATGTTTTTTTTCACCAAGTTATTCAGGATGCATATACACTATTGTCACCATTTGAGGAGGAAACAAGAATAGTGAATGGTGACCATACATGCATCCATGATGCTATTCTTATAGTGTTCTTGATGAAGCACACATTACATGGTGTAATAGGCTGTACATTAAAAGTACAGCAGCAGGAGGAAGGGGAATACTTACTAGTGTCTCAGGGCCACTTTATCCTGACTCTGACTCTGGGGGCGGATTAACTATTTTCATATTACTGGGTTTAGTAATAATTTAAAGAAGGAAAGAGTCTATGGGGGTTATTTACTAAAGGTAAATCCACTTTGCACTACAAGTGCACTGAAAGTGACCTTGGAAGTAAAGTCGCTGTAGATCCGAGGGGGACATGTAAGGAGAATAAAAAAAAGCATTTTAGCTTGCACATGATTGGATGATAAACTTAGCACAGCTTCCACTTATTTCAGATCTACCCCTTAGATTTAGAGCGGCTGCCCTTCCAAGTGCATTTTCAGTGCACTTTCAAGTGCACTTGTAGTGCAAAGTAAATTTGCCTTTTGTAAATAACCCCCTATGTGTCCCCACACTCAGCCAACTTCCTGACCTTTGTAAAAATGAACCATTCCTTGATCAGTGATAACTGTTAAGCCCCTACTGCAGATACTACAGATTAAAACTTGTTTTGGATTGTGATCCAAGCAAAACACTTTTAAAGTACAACCTAAGCCTCTACTTCCACCCTTGCAGGGCTGAAACAAATACAGGCATACCCCACTTTTAAGTACACAATGGGGTTTATTTACTAAAGCTGAAAAGTGCAAAATCAGGCTCTTTTCTGCATAGAAACCAATGAACTTCTAACCCCAGCTTGTTCAATTAAGCTTTGGTAATAAAACCTGGAAGCTCATTGGTTTCTATGCAGAAGTAAGTCTGATTTTGCACTTTTCAGCTTTAGTAAATAGACCCCATTGTGTACTTAAAAGTGGGGTATACCTGTAGCATCTTCTGCTACCATTGCCATCTCCTGCTTCCATGAGCACACCCTGCTGTCATAACCATCACCTTCTACCACTGCTGGCCTGACACTTTAACCCTTTCCTGCCACCTCTGTAGGCCTGCCACCATTACTATATCTCCCCATTTTTAATTTGCTACACCACATTTTTCCACAGCTGTTTCCCAGTTGCAACAAATGTAACACTTTTGCCGAGGTTAATCCCGTGCTTGGCATGAATTTTTGTGTTGGGTTACAGTGCTTTGCCACTAAGAATACCCAAAATCTAAATTTTCCTCCTGTTGCTCCTCATTTTGTGTGCTTTGATACAGGCTACATTATATGTTTGTATTGATCTTTTGAGCCTAATTGAATAAACTGTTTTGTCCAGATTTCTTGAGGATACAGTCTATATAAAATAGTATGGCCTAACAGAGAATGCTTAAAGTGATATTAAACACAAAAACGAAAATGTAATATAGCA
The DNA here is from genome assembly GCF_042186555.1 of Aquarana catesbeiana. Taxonomy (NCBI): domain Eukaryota; kingdom Metazoa; phylum Chordata; class Amphibia; order Anura; family Ranidae; genus Aquarana; species Aquarana catesbeiana. Next base: position 506,703,666 of record NC_133327.1, on the reverse strand, counting down.
ATCAGATGTGGTGGCTAAATTAGTTTTCTTTTTAAGCTCTTTTTTCTTTATTTTACCTGGTAATTCGGCAAGTAACACACTTTCTGTCTAAAGCTGGCCACAGATGGATCTTTTTTTAAATCTGACAGCCGGCTGATCAAAAAAACAAACAAAAACAAATAGATTCTCCCCATCCACAGAATTGAGGTGGATGAAGGTATCCCCCCCACTGCACTATTTTATTCTGACAACAGAACTCCTCTGCTGTCAGAATACACCGATCAGCTTTGCAGATAATTGGCTGAAGTGCTGATCAAACAAGAATTTTCAAACATTCCTGATTGTGAGAAGCCGATCATTAGAGAAACTTCTCTCTAGTGGGAATGGCCATAGATGGATTGAAATTAAGCTGGTCCCTGCTGATCCGGTAAATTTCAATGCATCTATGGCTAGCTTTAGGTTTTTTTACATTCTGGATGAAGTAGCATTGTCAGTTTGGGGGGGGGTCTTGTTAGACTGACACCTTTGGACAGTAGCATTGTCAGTCGGGGGGGGGGGTCTTGTTAGACTAGCAGATTCACTAACAAATTGGAGCTGAACTCCAGCTAAAACTTTATAAGCAGTTACAGTAAGCATTTATTTTATGTTTTTAGCTTTTGAGATAAAGGTTTTACATAACACCCCTGTCAGTGGTAAATGGCGTGTCTCTTCACTTTAACTGAAAAGCTTGGTCTAGTAAAGTAAGTTTAAAAATAGCAGACTTACTGGCAGGATTGCCAGGTAAAAATAAAAGAAAAAGCCTTAAAAAAAGAAAACGAATGCAGCTACCACAACTAAGAATTGGTAAGCTGCAATTTAATAAATTATTGTTTCAGGGTTTAATACACTTTTAAATAGAAACTGACTAGTTTAAACTCTCGGCCTCTGAAATTGTGATCTAAAAAAAGGTTTGGAACATTTTTCAGATAATTAGCATAACATTGAATTGAGAAAACACATATGTGAAAGATACTACAGCTGCACACCCTCCCCCGCCCCAAAAAGGGATGGTTTCATGCACACTAGCAATACAGACAGTCACAACATATCCATGGTGCAATAGCTTATTATCTTTTTTGCACCCTGCAGTTGGGCATCAGTTCACATTTAACTGATGGCTCACACTAGTTACATCCATGGTTAAGGTGTCCTTCCCTCTGAAGGTGTCAAAAGCTTGGCTTCTTGCAAGCCCCTGTGGGCTGGATCTCTTTCTAGGGAGATGAGGACAAATCATGGACTCTTCTGGATCATTCAATTGCTTTTACATATTCTGGTTGTAGGATTTTAAAATTAATAACATTTTTCTGTTTTAAATTTAAAATATATATATTTGTTTACATTTCTAGCTATAACATGCCTGCTCTCTTGCTCTCTTGCTGCATATCTGTCAACTTTTTCCTTCAGTTTGGGAAAAAAATAACTCATTCTTTTATTGCAAGATGCAATCTGCCTGCTCTTGCCCTCAGAAACAACTGTGCAGCAAATGTGGTTTTTTTTGTCCGTTTCAAATAAAAAAAAAAAGACACAAATTTTTCAATTTTAGATACAATATGCTTGCTCAATCCCTCAGTAAATTCAGCATGGGCAATTAGGCTTCATAGCTGTGGTGAAAATCTGTAATATTTTTCGTTTTTTGTTTGGATTGTCAGATGTAATATACTTGCTCTCTCCCTTAGAAATTGGCCTATCCAAAAAAGGATAAAAAGTTGTGCTACAGATCTGTAATTTATTTCCATATTCAATCTGTGTAAAAATAATCTATTTTTATTGTAGGGTATATGAGGAAGTCCGTACAGACTTAAAAGCTCTGCTGTAAATCTGCAAAATTGTATCTTCTTGCTCTCTCCTTCTACAAAGGCATTTGATATAGATAGCCTATCAAAAATGATTAATGACCATGTTACACATTTGTACAATTTATTTGTAATTCATTTCAGAAAAAAAGACCCAATTTTCCTTTTTTCCAGATTAAATCTTCTCTCTTCCTCCATCTGAAATAGCCACCTATTAAAAAGAATGAAAGTATGTGCTGCAAATCTGTACAGTTTTTGTATCTTTACTTCAACAAAAGAGACACACTTTTTACTTCCAGATGAAATCTGTTTGCTTTTCTCTTCTGAAATACAAGCCTTTATCCATCCACCCACATCGGCATGCATCCCGTCTGACCCATGTACATAAACGGCCAGGTGGGATGTATGCCAGTGCGGTTGGACGTTTCTGAATGTCCTCCCGCATCAGAGGCCCCTGCGTGGCTCACAGAGTGCGTACCCAAGAGCCCAGATTGATGTGTCCCCCGGACATAGCAGATCCCATTATTGCTGTGTCCGCATGATCACGTGGTCTTGGCCCATGGTCCAATCACAACAATCACATGGTAAATAATAGAAACCATAAGTAAACACAACAATAAAGAATGCAGCCACCCCCTGTCCCAGTGTCACCAGTGCTCACACTAACACCACCATACACCATACCAGTGTCCAGTTTACCACCATAACATGACCCTCATCACCGCCATATGCCATACCAGTGCCTTGATCACTGCCATGCACCATACCAGTGTCTTGATCAGCATCACATCCTACCAGCATCCCGATCACTGCCATACATCATACCAGTATCCTGATCACCACCATTTGCCATAACGGCATCCTGATCACTGCCATACCTCACAGCAGTTGTCTGATCACCTCATATGTCATACCAGCGTTCTGATCACCGTCATATGCCATACCAGTGTTCTGATCACTGCCATATGCCATACCAGTGTTCTGATCACCACCATATGCTATACCAGTGTTCTTATCACCACCATATGCCATACCAGTGGCCTGATCACTGTCATACCCCATACCCACACCCTGATCACTGCCATAACCCATACCAGCATTCTCATCACCACACTACACCATACCAGTGCCCTGATTACTGCCATACACTATACTAGCATCCTGATCATTGTCATAACCCATACCAGTGTCTTGATCACTGCCATACACCATACCAGTGTCCTGATCACCATCATATGCCATAACAGCATCCTGATCACTGCTATACCTTTTACCAGCATCCTAATCACTTTTAGAGTTAGGTTGGGAGTATGCTATCCATGAGGCCAGATTCCATTGGGACCAGATTTTAAAAAATTTCCCAATGGATATATAGCTGTCATTTTTTAATTAGTCATTGTCCCATTTAAGTATGCTTTAACATTTTGAAAATTTAGCACAGGGAACTATGAATGAGCTATGGTTTGTTTGTTGGTATTGTATGTGAAGCTGATCAATTTAACTAATTCACATGGGATATTTTGGATAAGTTTGTTAACGACTTATACATATGATACATATACATATGATAGTGCTGCCCAAATGAGTGTAGGTACTAAAATTGTGACAAATAACTAAAATAAACACATTTCATATTAGATAAAGTGCTAGTGCAAACAATGGATCAGTGAAATAAAGAGAGACAATAAATAGATAATTATTAATAATAACAAAAAAATAACTTAAAGACAAATAATAAATAAAAGAAAAAAGAAAGAAAGTATGGTTTTGACCAAATGATCCACAATGGCTCCAAATCAATATGTTTCAGAAATATTTAGACAGAATAAAGGTGGATAAAGCACCTGCACCAGATGGCATACACCCACGGATCCTAAAAAAATTAAGCTGTGTCATTTCAAAGGCATTGTATCTAATTTTTAGGGACTTGTTAATGTCTGAAATAGCACCACTGGATTGGCGTAAGGCCAATGTGGTGCCTATATTTAAAAAGAGTTATGATGTACATGTTTGGTGATCACACCAAAGGATACAAATGTTTTGGATTTAGCACAAAGCATTTGGATTTACTCAATAATATATGTAATTCTAAACTGTAGCTTATACAACATTTTCATAGACGTTCCATTTAACCACTTGAGCTCCGGAAGGCTTTACCCCCTTCATGACCATGCCATTTTTTTCTATTTAGCACTATGCTACTTTAACTGGCAATTGCACGGTGATGGAACACTGTATGAAAATGAAAATTTATCATTTTTTTCACACAAACAGAGCTTTCTTTTGGTGGTATTTGACTGGCTTTTTATATTTGCAATATAAATTTTAAAAAAGATAGAATTAAGAAAAAATAAATATTTCCTACTTTCTGTTATAAAACATATGCAATAGAATCAAATGTTTTCATAAATTTAGGTCAAAATGTATTCTGCTACATGTCTTAAATAAAAAAATCCCAATAAGTGTATATTAATTGGTTTGTGTAAAAGTTATAGCATCTGCAAACTATGGTATATATATATATATAGGTTTTATTTTTAGCCTTTTAAACATATTGCCCATGGGAATACACTTTGCAGTGTGTTCACGTACAGTGCTTTTGAAGAATTCTCATTTCTGTTCTGTGTTCATCGGTGCAAATATTTCCTCCCAGTCTAAGTCTTGGAGAGCAGAACTCATCCTTGTTTTGGCCACTGCTAACCAAGTTCTTATTTGAACATTAATAATGAGCTCTGCATGGTTTGAGATTATCAGGTCCAGCAGAGCATTATTCCTAGTTGGGGACTCTATAAACTGTACCATAAAAATGTATTTTTTGCCCTTTAACTGTTCCTGTAGTGCCATTATTCCAGTCAATTTCCATGTAGCTAAAATTTCCAGTTATTTTTACTTTCCCAGCCCTTGCAGCCCTTTCTATCTGTGCAAGGAGCCGAATCTCCACCTCCTCATTAACACTGGGTGGTCTATAACAAACTGCAATGATTACCTTTGTAGTACACACACCCATGTGTAGTTTCTCCCATAATGCTTCAGCCTCATCACACTCTCCATCAACTAGGTCCTCTTTCACACTCGCTTTGAGATCACTTCTCACATCAGAGTCAGACACTGTTAAATTTGTTTTTATCCTGTCTTTCTGAAAGAGAGCATAGCCAGGAATATAAATAGCCCAGTCATGTGAAGAAAGACAAGATTCAGCAATACCAATTACATCATAATTCTCTTCATGCACCAAAGCTTTCAACTCACCTATTTTGCTTGACAGACTTCTGACATTGGTGAACAAACACCAAGGTCACTCCACACAGACAGAATGGAGATCTGTCAATGTAAATAAACAGATCTCTGTGCTGTCAGGGGTGAGGAGAGCGATCTGTTGTTCATACTAATTATGAACAATGATCGGTCTCCTCACCCAGTCAGTCCCCTCCCCCCACAGTTAGAATCACTCCCTAGGGAACACAGTTAACCCCTTGATCGCCCCCTAGTGTTAACCCTTTTTCCTGCCAGTAACAATTACACAGTAATCAATGCATTTTTATAGCACTAGTCATTGTATAAACGCCAGTGGTCCCAAAAATGTGTCAAAAGTGTCCGATCTGTCTGCCATAATGTCGCAGTCCTGATAAAAATTGCTGATCACCACCATTACTAGTAAAAAATAATAATAGTAATAAAAATGCCATAAATCTTTCCCCTATTTTGTAGATGCTATAAAGTGTGCGCAAACCAATCAATATATGCTTATTGTGATTTTTATTACCAAAAATATGTAGAAGAATACATATCGGCCTAAAGTGAGGAAAAAATTTGCTTTTTAAATAAAAATTGGGGATATTTATTATAGCAAAAAGTACAAAATAAAGTGTTTTTTTCAAAATTGTTGCTCTTTTTTTGTTTACAGCGCAAAAAATAAAAACCGCAGAGATGATCATATACCTGTCAGAAACCATGACATCAGACTGAGACAGAAGTACAGTTAAATCACACTTGTTTAACCACTTAAGGACCGCCGCATGCCTATGTACGTCCAAACTTTAAATGGGGATATCATTGTTATGGCAGCAGCTAGCTGCCATAACCCAGGTAGCCCCATTTTCGTGCAGCGGGCAGCTTTCAGATAAAAGTGGTCCCTGTGGCGGATTCGCCGCGAGATCACTTTTATCGGTGGCGGGAGAGGGGCCCCCCTCCCGCCGCGATCCGGTGCCCTCCGCCGCTTACCGGAGCCATCGGTAGCGGCGGAGGTGATCACGTCCTTCCCTGTGGTGTGTCTGGAGACAAGTGAGGCTAAGATGGTGCCCACTCATCTCCATGACACTGCTGGGCGGAAGCGACGTCAAAACGCCACTTCCGCCCACGCCTCTTAAAGGCACATTTTTTCAAATGTCATTTTTCTAAATGACTTTTTTTTTTTTATTGCATTTTAGTGTAAATATGAGATCTGAGGTCTTTTTGACCCCAGATCTCATATTTAAGAGGTCCTGCCATGCTTTTTTCTATTACAAGGGATGTTTACATTCCTTGTAATAGGAATAAAAGTGACACCATTTTTTTTTTAAAACCATGTAAAAATAAATAAAATATTGTAAAATAAATAATCAAAATTAAAAAAAAAAATTTTTAAACCCCCCCGTCCCGACGAGCTCAAGCGCAGAAGCAAAGGCATACGCAAGTAGCACCCGCATATGAAAAAGGTGGTCAAACCACACATGTGAGGTATCGCAGCGACCTGTAGAGCGAGAGCAATAATTCTAGCCCTAGACCTCCTCTGTACCGCAAAATATGCAACCTGTAGAATTTTTTAAACGTCGCCTATGGAGATTTTTGAGGGTAAAAGTTTGACGCCATTGCACGAGTGTGCGCAATTTTCAAGCGTGACATGTTGGGTATCAATTTACTTGGCGTAACATTATATTTCACAATATAAAAAAATTGGGTTAACTTTACTGTTGTCTTATTTTATTATTCAAAAAAGTGAATTTTTTCCAAAAAAAGTGCGCTTTTAAGACCGCTGTGCAAATACGGTGCAAAAAAAAGTATTGCAATGACCGCCATTTTATTCTCTAGGGTGTTAGAAGAAAAACCATATGTAATGTTTGGGGGTTCTAAGTAATTTTCTAGCAGAAAAACCTGTTTTAAACATGTAAACACCTAAAATCCAAAACGAGGCTAGTCCTTAAGTGGTTAATAATAAAAGTAAAATGAACAAACATAGTCAAAACATAGCCAAAATTCAGTAACTGGAATGGATAGTCAGCCAAGCCAGAAGTGAGGGATCAAAGTAATGGAACAGCAAGCAGGATCTGGAGCCAGAAGGGATGTCAGCAAACCAGTCTTTAAACAGGAACGCAGAAGATAGTTTCTTGTGATGTGACCAAGGCGAAGACAGGACTCCTCTGGACTGGACAGCTTAAGTAGGCAGGACTGACAAGCAGGATCATCAACAACTGAGTAACTGTGGAGAGAGATGGGAGCTGGCAATCAGCCGACAGCTGAGCGGCCAGCTTAGAGAAGGAAGGGCTGAGCCCAGCCCTGACAATACCATCAAAAGAAAGCGCTATTTGTGGGAAAAAAGGACGTCAATATTGTTTGGGTACAAAGTCATACGACCACGCAGTTGTCAGTTAAAGCGACACAGTGCTGTATTGCAGAAAATGGCCTGGTCATTGAGCAGCCAAATCTTCCGGGGCTGGAGTGGTTAAATACTTCTCCAGCCTTCCCATAAACCTCTCCTCCAGCACAGCAGGCTCCCTTTCATTTAGATGCAAACCATGTTTAACATGTAGGGTGTACCCAAATGAAAAGTCATCTCAGTGCTCTAGAAACCAAAATCCTTCCCTCTTACACCAGGTCTTTAGCCATGCATTCAGTCTAATCTCCCCCTGTCTTTCCTGTGTTGCGCATTACACAGGAAATATTTCAGAGAATATCACCTTGGAGGTCCTTCCTTTGAACTTGCAGCCTAGTTCTTTAAATTGATTCTTAAGAAGCCTCCACTTTCCATGTATTCTGTCATTGGTTCCAGTATGAACCAAGACAGTTGGGTCATGCTCAGCCCCTCCCAATAATTTATCAACCCTGTCCACCACATGTCAAACCCTGGCACCAAGGTGACAGTAAACCATTTGGTTGAGGTAATCCTCTTGACAAATGATCTGCTTAAAACCAACTGTCTAGGCCTTCTTGCACTACCCTAACCACACCTTGTAGATGGGCTGCTCTCCCAGCTGTTAGGGGTAGAAGTGAAATCTAGGGCTGCCATCTCTGAGCTTGCCACCCTCACATCTTCACCCAAATTGGCAAATCTGTTTGGGTGCTCAAACCCAGGGCTGTCCTTTCTTTTCTGTGCACCTCTACCTACTACTCCCTCTGACTACAGTAGCCCATATTCCTACCTGATAATCCTGAGTTACCACTTCCACCCACCCCCTTTCAAAGATGTCAGTTCTGCCCGGTGTTGCAACTTGCTCCTCCAGATCTCTACTAAGCTTCTAGAATGGCAGCTGTATCCATCCTGTAGCTGTTTCTCTATTGTTGTATATATGCAGCACACTGTGCACTACACAAAATGTCATCCTTGCTAGCAGTCTTTATCCCAGTTACAATATTATTATTGCTAACAGGAAATTTCAGATGTTACTAACAGGCTAAAAGACTCCTGTTATAAGCTCCTTTTTAAACTCCAGTTTTTAACTCACCACTTAGCCAAATTTCCCACTAGGTCAAAATTCCAGCAAGCAAAGAATAAGCAAGCTCAGAGTGAGTTCTGCAGAAAGTTATATAGAACCTGGAGCACCTGTGACCAATTAACCACCCCCTAATTATCAGACTCAGCCTTGGTTCACATTGCATCGATTTGGAATGCGATTTGGCAGCAGTCAAAAAGAAAACTGTTTTTTATTCTCCGCTCAATTTCCCACTCTTCAGCTTTCATCCAGCAAAATGTGACAAAAATCATTACCTAGTAATGATAGGTGCAGAGAGATAAGGTCTTCTTAGTAATATTGAGTCCACACTTTAAGTGAATGCATCAAGGAAGGGCTTAAAGTCATTGACCACAGTTGGGGTAATAACCAAATAAAGATGCAATTGCTTAATTCTAAATTTCATGACTAAACCTGCCAAGTATCTCCTTTTACAATGGAAATTAGTAAAAACTCTTACATGCTGTGTAATATTTCTGTCCAATTACCAAATTCCTGGCTGCTGTCCTTGAAATAGCAAAATGTAATTGTTGTTTCTAGATAAAAATGACTCATCTCTCTCTTACATTGATGCCCAGTGCCTAATCAAGCTGCTTATGTACTGTCCAGCCACTGTGCTATATGTTTGACTGCTTCTGAAACATAGCACTGCACTTTATTTCACATAGCAACTGTCTAATCCTTTTGAATTTGTGTTGATGATATTGAGGTATTTTGTGTGTATTTTCAATGTTGCCCTATTAGCTGCCTGAAAATACCCTCTCCTCCTAAACCATATTTTTAAAAACATTTTTGGATTGATACATGTTCCCCCAAGGCAGTTCCTGGCTCCCCATGCCCTTTGTTGTCAACCCCTGCCTATTGGCCAGAAGTAATTTTTAAAGGGGTTGTAAAGGTATTTAAAAAAAAAAATAACAAACATGTTATACTTACTTCCACTGTGCAGCTCATTTTGCACAGAGTGGCCCTGAACCTGGTCTTCTGGGGTCCCTTGGCGGCTGTCTCAGCTCCTCCCCACAATAACTAAACACCTTCATGCGAGCTCTCTCGCATGGTGTTTAGTTCTTGCGGGCGCGCTCCTGTGATACAGCCGGCGGCTTTAGCCACCGACTGTATCACTCGGCCCTGCCCCCCCGGCGCGCCACGTCATTGGATGTGATTGACAGCAGCGTGAGCCAATGGCTGCACTGCTTTCAATCCATCCAATCTAGTACCCTTTGTGTGTGTGTGAATGTAGATGTGCTTCCAATCTTTGGGGGAAAGGGTCCTGTCAATGTCTCGTTCCCATGCTTTATAGGCCTTTCCTGTAGTAGAAGGTCTGTTTAGAAAGGGCATGGATTGAGGAGATAACATGTTGTTGGGGTGGGTTCTCAGAACACAAGTTTTCACAGGGGGTGAGGGGTTTAGATACTGCGTTCAAACAGTCTAAGGATCGAAGAAAATGGCGAACCTGCAGGTATGACCATTGTGGTATGAGATTTTTTTGGCCATTGTGAAATAAGGTCTGCTCTGTCTAAAACCTTTCCATTGCAATAAGTGATGAGCGCCGAGAAATGGGTTGGGAGTTACCCCCAGTAGGAACTTTTTAGACATTTCAGGAGGGAAGTCTGAGAAGTCTTGCTTCCATGTAAAAGGGACGTTCTGTTGACATTGTGAGACAATTGAGGTGGGCAGAGTACGGTTAAGAGTGTGGGATTTATTGAAGTTAATTTTGAAGTTGGAGATATAAAGAGAATACTCGAAGTCTTTCAGTAGATTAGGGAGTGTGGTCTGAGGTTTTGAAAGAAAAAACAAGATATCGGCGAATGACACTAGTTTATACGGATGATTCCTCACCTCTAGGCCTATCATTATTTGCTCGTAAATGTCGGAGAAAGGGATTTGGATATTAGTGTTTGGATATTACAATAGAGACGCCTTTAGTTTTTGCCGATGTGTTTGTAGCATGGTATACTGTAGAGTAGTGGTGGTTACTTAACTACTTACGGACCAAACGCTGTCATTATATGGTGGCTCTTTGAAGAGGGATAGCGTCCTTATGGCAGCAGCTAGCTGCCATAACCCCAGTATCTTCTTTTTCAGCGGGCAGTCCACTTTCAACTAAAAGTGGTCTCTGCAGCAGATTCACTGCAAGATCCCTTTTATCGGCAGCGGGAGAGGTGCCCCCCTCCTGCCTTGCTCCGGGGGTCTCCGCCACTTACCGGACCCGCCAGTAGTGGCGGAGATGATCGCATCCTTTCCTGTGGTGGCCTGGCTGCTGAGTGAGGGGAAGATGGCCCCCGCTCGGTTCCATAGCATTGACTGGTGGAAGTGACGTCAAATTTCCCTTCTGCCCAATGCTCTTAAAGGAGATTTTTAAAAAAAAAATTCAAATTACATTTTTTTTTACTGCATTTTAGTGTAAATATGAGATCTGCGGTATTTTTGACCCCAGATCTCATATTTAAGGATGTTTACATTCGTTGTAATAGGAATAAAAGTGACACCATTTTTTTTAAAGGACAGTGTAAAAAAAAAAAAGCAAAATAAATACGTGAGTAGCACCCGCATTTGAAAACGGTGTTAAATCCACACATGTGGGGTATCACCGCCCCCTGTGACAAAGTCTGAAGTGACTATGCCCAACGCGTTGGGCCGTAGGTACACGGCAACACTGAGATGGTGACTCCATGTGTACAAAGGAAGCTATGAGGAGATTGCAACAGTGAGTCACCTGGCATGTTTGGATTTTTAACAAGGCGATTTTTAATATTTTATGATGTAAGTGCATTGCTTTTAATTAACCGATTACCTTAAGGTGTTTTTACACTATTGGAGGCTCTGTCTCAATTTCTTTCCCCACATTTGGAGAGTGTCTTTATTAATCTGGCTGGAGATTGGCGTGTAAAAGCGGCTCTTCAATAACATCTAATAAGGTGATATTTGCCAGACACGAGAGTGAATGGCAACAGCATCTGGTGAACTTTATTCTTAAGGGAGTGGAATTGGCACACATCACTGGTGAAGGCTTTTTGGTGGATCAACGAGATTTTGTTTCACTACTTTTTTCACTTTAAGTGGGACTGTATTACCATATTGATTAGCATATGTTGGAGCATATATATTTTTTATATATGCCATATGGACACTTCTCATTATGTATAGGTGTTTTATGTTGATCATTTCGCAATCTTAATATTTAGGAATTTTATAGATTCATTTAGTGCGCTACCGTGGAATTTTTTGTCTCTTTCTTTTTTACATTGACATTTGTTTCACCTCATTTACATATTTATTAAATATTAAGTGGCAGCACAGATAGGTGCAGTGCGCACACATATATAGGTGATATTTCACCAGAGAGATCTTGTGGCAAGATAGAGAAGGGGGAAGAGGGAGGTAGATGAAGAAGAAGGGAGGGGAGACCAAATAGGTAAAAAAAAAAAAGGGGGGGAAAGGGGTAGGGATTGCAGAAGAGTGGGGTTTAAGGGAATGAGTTGAACTGAAATATAGTTATGGGGGAGGAGGGGATGATGGGAAATACTAGTATCCGGAGGTAGGAGTAGGCTGGCTATCCCACCCAAAAAAGGGGGGAAGGGAAGGGATAGAGAGCTCCAAGAAGTTCAGATTCTGGATTCGTCAGTGTGATTAATGAGAATTGGCTGGGTGGGGGAGTGGTAGAGAGCAGAAGTGTTTAGTGGAGGATCTCCAACACCTTAGAGGTCGAAGGCTGATGGAAAAATGGGAAGGGGTGACAGAAACATCTTATAGGGAGAGGGATCAGGAGTTTAACAACTGGAGCTGAGTCTATTAGCTAGACAGGGAAGAGGGAGAACAGGACATGAATACTTCAAATAGGCTCTTTAGGAAAGATCAGTCAAATGTATATGAACATGTTAAAGAGAAAAGAGAAAAAATATATGTGTCCAATGTTCAGATTAGACCCATAGTTTAAAAAATAACAGTATTAAGTAAGGTAATTGTGGGATGTTTGGTGTATCCCACATTAGTAATGTTAAACTGTGCATATAGAAACAGTATAAAGTACACAAACCAAGGTGCAGTTACTATTCTCCTATCAATTAACAATAACCAAACTTCTCGTTGTACGCTAAATTGCCCTTGTACATGTAAAAGAGGGATATGGGAGAGGGAGGGGAGGGAGGGAAGTGGATGATGGAGAAGTGGGGGTGGGGAAATGGGGGAGGAAAGTGTTAGTGTTAACCAGGCAATGGGGAGTATTATCAGCTGTCAGCTTTATGTAGGTTATATTATATGACTAGCAAAATTAAGCCAGTAATTCATAACTAAAAGATATGGCACTAGGGATATCTATTTCAGCAATGTAAAGTATTTGCTAGGCACAAATAATAGACAGGTCTGTACAAGGAAATATATCAATATGAATTCTGAAAGCAAAATTATCTATAATCTGGCTGTTGGGGAGAGGACAGTTAGCTAATTATAGGAGAGGTAACTATATATATACCTTTATGGAATAAGGGAAGATGTCAGAAGGATAATTCAGTGGTACGAGGTATGCTCAGAGATTGTTGTTAAACCGCATTAGCAGTTTATTATAGATTATTCATTTTAGGAGATGAGAAGTGTCTCTTGCTTGTTTTAAATTGACTTAAGGAGTGGAATTGGTTGGCATCGTCTCTTGGGCAGTATCTCGCTCATGTGGGAAGCCTCTGACAATAAAGTCGTAGTGTGTTTGCAATTACTTATAGCAAGGTAAAACACCATTAGAATTTTTGACTAGTAGTAAGGGTTGAATAAGGGTAGGGGTAGGGAGGAGGGTAAGGGGAAAGTGAAAAGGAATGGTAGTGGGAGGAAAGGGAGGGGAAGGGGAGACAGAAGATAGCAGAGGTATCGGGAAAGGCTTTAGGCTTGCCAACGATCACTTGTGTAGTGGTCATTTAAAAGTCTCAAACATAGCTCGAAATAGTGATAGTCATGATAGTGTTATGGCTACATAACCCGATCTTTGTTTAAGCACAACGGTCATTCATCCTGTGAGTCTAGATAGCATGTAGCTGTATACTATAATTAGTGGTTTATGGAGAAACAATGGAAAGCATTATAGATGATTTTAAGAGCATTCATCCAACCTCTATAGTGGAGGGTGGATGAATTTAATATTTGTAAATAAATGGGAGGTTAGGAGAGGGATATCAGCAGAGGTTAAAAAAAATTGAGCAGTGGAATAGCTACGTGGACTCGCAGGAGGAAAAAGTATAACTTCCCTCAGTGGGAGGAAGATAATAGTCTCTAAACCGAAAAGGTGTGTTTCCTTGATACCTTAAATTAAAATAAAAAATAAAAAGGGGGTATTGGGAATAGGAGAGAGAGGTTTGAGTGGGTTAGCTGTGGCTTTCATTGCAGCAGTAAATGATAGTCATTAGACTGGGCAGGGTGAGGTGTCATGAAGATAGTGATGCTTGGAATAGGGACTTGGGATAGCCTGGCATTTTAGATCTGAATTCCAGCAGCCAGATAGTCAATAAGGGATGATAATCAGAGTTGTACCCAGTATACAGTTACAGTGCTTGTCAAGGGTCAAAAACAGAGAAAAAAACTGTCCTTTAGTAACAGAATTGAACAGCATGAAATTCTTTAAGTGGGTTTAACTGAGTGGGAAGCGAGGTTCCATCATTCTCTTGAAGCGGGTAAGTAAGAAGGGACACGCTTTAGGGAGATCACAGTAGGAGAACACATTTCACTTTCAATCTTGTTGTGGTTTGCGGTGGGCAGGAGAGGCAAGAAGATTTTCTCTGCCTGGACGTCGGCCATCAGCAAGCTGTGGGGAGACAGATCTATGGCGTCTGGTGTTGGAAGGGCCTTGCGGAAGGATGTCTTCCATGGACGTTGCTTGTTGTAGGGGAGAAGGAGCTATACCAATCAGGCAGCTCCACCATGTGTATATCCAGGCTTTCACAGAATGACTGTAATTCCTCTGGGACCTTCAGGTTAGCTGTGCAGCCCATTGCCGTGGCAGATAGGCAGAAGGGGAATTTATAGCAGTAGGGTATTCTGCGTGCACGAAATAGCTCAAGTAAAGGAAGAATTTCCTTTCTGTGCTGCAGTGTTATGTGGGAAAGATCTTGGTAAAGCTTAATCTCTGTACCATTAAAGACAATACGTCCCTGGTTTCTTGCTCTTCTTAGGATTTCTTCCTTTAGGCTGGGGGGGGTCAGCATCTCTGCCTCGGGGTCTAAGTGCCCTATGCATGTCTTCTATTTCTATTGGGGTCTCGTGAGACCTCTCCAGCATGTCATTGAAGATGGTGAGGATCGCTGTTGCTAATTGATTCTGTTCTACAGACTCAGGGAGCCCTCAAACACATAGGTTATGGCGGCATCCTTGGTTATCCTGGTCCTCTAAGTGATGGTGTAGTTCTCGGATCTGCATGGTTTGTGCAATTAAACTTACTAATCTGGTAGATGGCATTCTCATGTCGGGCACTCACATCTTCTACCTCCTCTAGGTGCTGGGATTTCCCCTGTATGTCGATGTGTAGTTCTGAAATGGTCACAGATAGCGTGTTTTTGATGTCAGCTGCCATGGTCTGGCGGTCCCCCAGACTTAGTGGCAGGTAAGGCTGTCTGATGTCTGCATTCGGCTTCTGGGAAGGGAGGAGACTCTGAGGGTAGTCTGCTAGGTGAGCACAATGTGTGCTCAGAGGCCTGGGAGACCTGCGATGAAGCCGCAGTGTCTCGCAGCTGAATATGTCTGGGGAGGTTTCGACTGAGCTGCTTGTTCGAGTCGCAGGGTGAGCAGGAGCGAGGTGTAGAGGAGCTCCTCTCAGGTTTCCCCATTTTTGTGTGGATGGATCCCATTTGGTAGTGGTGAGAAGGACCTCATGGTGTGGGAGCATAAGGTTTAAGCGTCCATCTTGGTCCGGGTCTTGGCCATTCCCCCAGTCTCATTTTTAATTTAATTGAATTTTATTTAATTCTGTGGCAATGGCCCAGCTGTACATTGATGTTATCCCAAGTTGGTTGGGGTATTACAGCCATTGTACTAGAGACTGCCTAATATTTTATTTATATTTAAAGTAAAAGTAATGAGCACATACAGTATATGGTAAAACGGTGGTTAAACAGTTATTGTTGAATAAACCAATGCATGCCAAAACTTTAATATTTGGTCTGCTTACAAATGTTTTGGTTACTTTTAAACATAAATGGGTCGTTTAAGACAGTGCATTGCAACCATTACTAAATTCTAACAATTACGGAAAAGAGTGGTAAGCCATATGAAGCACCACATTCTTTAAGAGCTTAGCCTTGCACCCTTTTACTTGTTGTTTTAATTTTTACTCAGAGATGAGCTTTAAAAGAGCAGTGGTTCAGACTATTATTCACTAATGTAAGCATAGATAAGGCATTCTTGGAAAGGGGAGTAGGGTGAGTTTTGCTGCTGAAATGACTGAATGACCTCAGTGCTTCTGCTCTGAACTTTGAAGAGTTATTGTTTAGAGCTACAGAATCAGCGAGGGTTTGTTTTGAAGCTCATTAATTGCTTGTTAAGAATATGTAAATATGTGAATGCCCATGGTATTGTCATATGTTCACTTTAAAGCAAATTATAAATAATACCTAATATATAATGCTATGCTATTGCCACCAGTCTATTTCCCCCTTACAATGGGTATTTTCTGAAACGGAATAGAAAGAAAACCCTCATATGCGGGACTTTAAGTGGCAATAACTCATAATATATAGTACATTGTATCTTGAAAGTTTTTATTATAAGAATATTAAAAGTTCTTTATTCATATCACAGAATACAAAAGCATGTTGTTGGCTATTGGAGTGGAGTGGCTATTCTAAGATGTAGTACAATACCATGTATAGTAGAGTTCCTACTTAAAAAAAAACCAAACAGAATGCTCCAGGTAGTGAACTTTTGTAATCTTCTTCAGGTGTGTATCCACGCTAGAAACAAGGAGTTACACTCTATAATGAGAAACTACCTTGATGAGGATCAACCTTTCCACCAGACCCTATTATCCTTGGTCTTCATAGGTATTTTTGTTTATTTATTTATTTTTTAAGATTCCATCAAAATATTTTTACTTTTAACATTGGGGCTTCATGCTTTTCTTTATAGACATATGGTAATTAAAATACCTGCAGGTCAATTTGTACTTGTGTTAGTAGAAGAATATACATATCCTTGTCAGAAATCCTACAAGTAGGAATATTCTTACATAGGTTCATGATAAAGAGCATCTATGTCAAACCATTTTGGATTATTACTTCCTTAATCTGCCTCTTAGAATGGACTACCACCCTTCTTTCAGAACATAAAGAAATGTTTGTTCTGGCTTACAATAGACATATGAAAGAAAACATAATGCAAGGTAAACATTTATTCTCAGGATATTTCTGATTCTGACACATATACCACAGTGTGGAATGTCTTCAAGTAATTGACCAAAGGGACTTTTCATACTGTGCATTACAATGCATGGGTGTGGAACTGGAAGGGTAGAGTGACAGATTTTGAAAAACAAAGATCATTTCTTTAACTAGTTCAAGACTTTGGGCATGCTACACACATCCAAAAAAAGTCATCATAGTACGCAGGTTAAGCGTAGCACATCCAGCAGTCTAATGTTCTGTACACACGGTCGGACATGGATCGGACATTGCGACAACAAAATCCATGGATTTTTTCTGACCGATGTTGGCTCAAACTTGTCCTGCATACACACAGTCACACAAAGTTGTCGGAAAATCCGATCGTTCTAAATGTGGTGATGTAAAACACATATGTCAGGACTATAAACAAGGCAGCAGCTTTCATTTCTTAATTTATTCTGAGCATGCGTGGCACTTTGTGCGGTAGATTTGTGTACACACAATTGGAATTTCCAAGAACGGATTTTGTTGTTGGAAAATTGTATAGCAAGCTCTCAAACTTTGTGTACTGGAAATTCCTGTGTAAAATGTGTGATGGAGCCTACACACGGTCGGAATTTCCAACAACAAGGTCCTATCACACATTTTTCATCGGAAAATCCTATCGTGTGTACAGGGCATTAGTGTTGATCAACAACACTGTTCAGACTGAAATATAAAGATACAAAGTAACATTGTTACTTTTGTATTTATTCTGTCCATTCATCTGCAGATACAGTGGGGCAAAAAAGTATTTAGTCAGCCACAATTTGTGCAAGTTCTCCCACTTAAATAGATGAGAGAGGCCTGTAATTGTCATCATAGGTATACCTCAACTATGAGAGACAAACTGTGGAAACAAATCCAGACAATCACATTGTCTGATTTTTAAAAGAATTTATTTGCAACTTATGGTGGAAAATAAGTATTTGGTCACCTACAAACAAGCAAGATTTCTGGCTCTCACAGACCTGTATCTTCTTCTTTAAGAGGCTCCTCTGTCCTCCACTCATTACCTGTATCAATGGCACCTGTTTGAACTTGTTATCAGTATAAAAGACACCTGTCCACAACCTCAAACTGTCACACTCCAGACTCCACTATGGTGAAGACCAAAGAGCTGTCGAAGGACAACAGAAACAAAATTGTAGACCTGCACCAGGCTGGGGAGACTGAATCTGCAATAAGCAAGCAGCTTGGTGTGAAGAAATCAACTGTGGGAGCAATAATTAGAAAATGGAAGCCATTCAAGACCACTGATAATCTCCCTCAATCTGGGGCTCCACACAAGATCTCACCCTGTGGGGTTAAAATGATCACAAGAACGGTGAGCAAAAATCCCAGAACCACACGGGGGGACCTAGTGAATGACCTGCAGAGAGCTGGGACCAAAGTAACAAAGGCTACCATCAGTAAAACACTACGCCGCCAGGGACTCAGATCCTGCAGTGCCAGGCGTGTCCCCCTGCTTAAGTCAGTACATGTCCAGGCCCATCTGAGGTTTGCTAGACAGCATTTGGATGATCCAGAAGAGGATTGGAAGAATGTCATATGGTCAGATGAAACCAAAGTAGAACTGTTTGGTAGAAACGCAACTCGTCGTGTTTGGAGGAGAGAGAATGCTGAGTTGCAACCAAAGAACACCATACCTACTGTGAAGCATGGGGGTGGCAACATCATGCTTTGGGACTGTTTCTCTGCAAAGGGAACAGGACGACTGATCCGTGTACATGAAAGAATGAATGGGGCCATGTATCGTGAGATTTTGAGTGCAAACCCCCTCCCATCAACAAGGGCATTGAAGATGAAACGTGGCTGGGTCTTTCAGCATGGCAATGATCCCAAACACACTGCCCGGGAAACAAAGGAGTGGCTTCGTAAGAAGCATTTCAAGGTCCTGGAGTGGCCTAGCCAGTCTCCAGATCTCAACCCCATAGAAAACCTTTGGAGGGAGTTCAAAGCCTGTGTTGCCCAGCAACAGCCCCAAAACATCACTGCTCTAGAGGATATCTGCATGGAGTAATGGGCCAACATACCAGCAACAGTGTGTGACAACCTTGTGAAGACTTACAGAAAACATTTGACCTCTGTCACTGCCAACAAAGGATATATAACAAAGTATTGAGATGAACTTTTGATATTGACCAAATACTTATTTTCCACCATAATTTGCAAATAAATTCTTTCAAAAATCAGACAATGTGATTGTCTGGTTTTGTTTCCACATTTTGTCTCTCATAGTTGAGGTATACCTATGATGACAATTACAGGCCTCTCTCATCTTTTTAACTGGGAGAACTTGCACAATTGGTGGCTGACTAAATACTTTTTTGCCCCACTATAATACAGATGACTTTAGATATGCAGATGATGTCAGTCAAAGTATCTTGACAAGTAAAATTTTTTTTTTTTTTTTAATACAATGTTCCCCTGTTTAATCCCTTATTAACACCAACATTAACTCTAATCAGCGCTAATGAACTCTGTATTCTCCTTCTCTTTTTTTCAATTTTTTTTTTGTTCATTTTTCTTTTCTTAAACATTAATATTTAAACTTTTTTTGTTTGTTTTGTTCAATAATGTTTTTACACATTTAACATGCATTTCCACATTTCACATTTAAAAACTGCAAAACTAACAAAAAAAATTTAACTCATCTGTAAATAACTTTGCAATGCTTTGTACTAGAATCATAATTTGAATGTCATTTTCAAAAGGACAAATTACAAAATACAATGTGCTCTTTTTATCTGCAGTAACATCCATTATTTTTAAACTAATACTGGTTAAAAAAGAAAAAGTGCCTTAAGTTAAATAGGACTTGAAACAACAGTTCAATAAGAGTTTAAGGTGGAGCCTGGCTTAACATTCTTTATCTTAGCTCATCTGAATGGATACAAAATGGCATATATGTCGGGGCAGTCTCAGTTTTTTTTTTTCCTAGAAGGATGGAAGTTACTAGTGTTACCAGCAGAAGCAGAAACACCCTCATTAGATATACATCATATAGTATTTCATTCAAAATAATAAACTAATACTGGTCAAAAGATGAAAAAGTGCATTTAGTTAAATAGGACTTGAAATAACAGTTCAATAAGAGTTTAAGGTGGAGCCTGGCTTAACATTCTTTACCTTAGATCATTTGAATGGATACAAAATGGCATCTATGTTGGGGCAGTCTCAGTTTTTGTTTTCCTAGAAGGATGGAAGTTACTAGTGTTTCCAGCACAAGCAGAAACACCCTCATTAGATATACATCATTTAGTATTTCATTCAAAATAATAAAGGTTGCATTTGTACAAATCCATTAGATATCTACACTGTGGTTTCCGCTTTCTTTTAGAAACTTTACTTCTCTGAATCTAAATAGTACAGTATGTACAAGATCTCTAATAAATTAGAGGAATATAGGCAGTATTGGCGTTTTATCCTGTCCTGACTGATAACTTCTTAAAATGTATCTAAAGACAAATCCTTTTTTTTTTTTCATTTTGTATAGAGTTGTTTTTAGATTTTAATTTGTCATCTATGTCTCATTAGGGAGATGATTATCATGGTGGCATCCATAAGATAAGGACCAAGATTAATCTGGTGCCCCACACTGATATGGATTATGTCCATAATCTGTGCTCTGTGACCAATAATTTCACCAAGCACATCACCATATACTAGGGAGCCTGTCTGGGATTAAGAATTTCTCTTTACAGAACTCACTGTTATAGTGGTTGCATTTGCCTGTTCTGCAGACTCATTTTAAAGGTTTCATTCATATCAGCTGTCCACATAGAGGATGAACACTTGCATTAGCTTCCATGCTTTAATCAGGATTGACTTCCAGCATGGACTATAATTATACTTTTATGGTTCTCTGAACAAGAATAATTATGCCTCTGTGGTTCTATGAACAAGATATCTCCTTACATGTAATAGAGGACAAGGGCTTGTAGAGCTACTGTATGTTTAATATGAAAATGTATTCTCAAGGTGAGTATGATCAGTTTTTGAAGTTCGATTGGGATCACCCCTTGTAAGATCATTGTTCCATTTTTTGAGTCCCATTACTCTTTTCTAGTATGAGAAGAGTGATCATAACATCCAATAACTTGGGTAACAAAACTTTCATCCTTTGTGTGGCATATTTAATTTGATATATGAAAGTGATTCCCTGATAAAGATTACTTCTGTATCAAAACTTGTAGGTATTAAAAACTGTAAATGCAAGGAAATCGGGTCCAGACGGAGTCTTGAGGAAGGTTGTCAAGACACACGCAGAATAAATGACAGAGGTTTTCGTTAAGATCTTTAATCCATAATTATTGTCACTATTGTTTCATCTTGCTTAAAATCTACCATTATTAGCCCCATCCCCAAAAAGTCAGTTGTAGGTGCCTGGATGGTTATAGGCCAATAGCGCTTACTTCAGTGATTATGAAGTGTCCAGAGAGGCTAGTCCTGAGGTATGTTAAGGAAAGTTTACCAAGCAGTCTTGACCCCCAGTTAATAGGAGTTAATAGGAGTACAGAAGATGCCATTGTGTAAGCGTTGGATATGGGATTGAGGCATCAGGAAGCCCAGAGGAAACTATGCGAGGATGTTGTTTATAGATTACAGCTCAGTCTTTAATACTATTGTTCCTGATTTACTGTTTGAGAAATTGCTGAAGCTGGGTCTGCTGTTGTCCATCTGCCTTTCGATTAAGGATTTTTGACAAACAGATCTCAGGTGGTCAAATTAGTAGATACAGTATTAATCTTCTGAACAACAGTTAAAAATTGGATCTCCATAGGGCTGTGAACTGAGCCCCCTTCCTTATGCACTTTATACTGTACCTAATAAATGTATTGTAATGAATCTGTGCTGTGTAATAACACGTGGCCGCTGGCAAACAAACTTTGATATACCCAAACCTTAACATCTATAATATCATGAAATGATGCAGGGCCAGTTAATATAATAAAAAGTACAAAAAATAATTAAACAAACCGCGTTGCCAAGTGTTAACTCAAAGTCCATTAATATTCAAATAAAATAGATTTTTGTCTATTTTTGTTGAACGAAACTAGCCCTGACTATTGTTTTAACTAGATAAATGGTTCTGATCTACACTAAACCTTTATTTAAACTACTACACTGTCACTGGCTTAATGTTGGCTCCTTGGGGAGCTCTATCTGGTGAGCTGCATCATTTCATGATATTATAACACTTCACTATACTTATGACTGTACCCTGTACGATCATACAAACAGCATTATTAAATTTGCTGATGATACTATGGTAGTCAGTTGCATTAAAGGAGGGGATGAGGATTTTTTAGATCAGGGGTTGGAAAGGTAGAGAGATGTGCAGCACATAACTTAACTTTAAACAGGAAAACCTAAAGAGCTAGTTGTTAATTTTAGGAAAAACAACACTGAAATAGCTTTACTCTTTATTAAGGGTGAATGTGTGAAGAGGGTCTTTGTGTTTACGTTCTTTGGGATATACATTTCTGAGAACCTTTTATTGTGATAAAATTTACAGTATCTCACAAAAGTGAGTACACCCCTCACATTTTTGTAGATTTTTTTTTCATGTGACAACACTGAAGAAATTACACTTGCTACAAATTAAAGTAGTGAATGTACAGCTTGTATAACAGTGCAAATTTGCTGTCCCCTCAAAATAACTCAACACAAAGCCATTAATGTGTAAGCCACTGGCAACAAAAGCGAAAACACCCCTAAGTGAAAATATCCAAATTGGGCCCGAAGTGTCAATATTTTGTGTGGCCACCATTATTTTTCAGCAGGTCCAGACGCCTTAGCAGCTGATTTATGACTGTTTTTTAACTTTTTATTGTAAGGTCCAGACACCTTAGCAGCTGATTTATGCCTGTTTTTTATTGTAAGAGTCCAGTTTAAATCTTTGGAAAAAAACCTTTATACTTATAACATACTACACTATTGGAGCTTTCTCTCTCTCCCACCCTTATCCATTTCTCCCCCCCCGTACCCCCCCCCTAAGCGGAGGATACGAGGCCATATGAGGACGTGGATGTGGAGTCTTTATTCAGGTGATCTACTTGGTGGAGCAGAGGACCCCCTGGTGGTGGATATTAATATAGCGGAATACATTCCTGTATATGGGTTTATGCTGGTACTTCAGGCGATTGAGGACTTACATATAGTGGAACGGAGGACCCCCTGGTGGTAGAAGTTGGAGTAATGAAGACGACCCCCGTTCATTACTACATGCTGATATATCAGGATATGAAGGTGAGGCTTCTGTGAGCTCATTCTTTGGATCTAAAACTTCTCCCTGTCCACTGAGTTTTTTATTGGAACTGCTTTTGCACAATTTCCTTCTTTTGGACATTTTTTAGATGACTTAATTAAGAGACTATTATCACCCTGAATCATATGCCCTGGGATTGATTTACCAATGTATGGACTTATCACTTTTTACACTTGCACTGTTTTTTAATTACTGTATTAGATTTACACAAAGCTTATTCATCTTATTTAGTGAAAAGTTTGTCTTGTATTTTTCTGCTGGAGCGCGGGATCACTTTAGGATTATTATTTTTCAGCACTGCCTTAACCCTCTTGGACATGGAGTTCACCAGAGCTTCACATGTTGCCACTGGAGCCCTCTTCCACTCCTTCATGAAGACATCACAGGGATGGTGAATGTTAGAGACCTTGCGCTCCTCCTCCAATTCTTTTTTCAGAGTCTCAGAGAGTTATTTGCCATGAGGTGCCATGTTGAACTCCCAGTGACCAGTATGAAAGAGTGAGAGCGATAACACCAAATTTAACACACTTGCTCCCCATTCACACTTGAGACCTTGTAACACTAACGAGTCACATGACACCGGGGAGAAAAAATGGCTAATTGGGCCCAATTTGGACATTTTCACTTAGGGGTGTTCTCACTTTTGTTTCCAGTGGTTTAGACATTAATGGCTGTGTGTTGAGTTATTTTCAGGGGACAGCAAATTTACACTGTTATACAAGCTGTACACTCACTAATTTACATTGTAACAAAGTGTAATATCTTCAGTGTTGTCACATGAAAAGATATAATAAAATATTTACAAAAATGTGATGGGTGTACTGACTTTTGTGAGATACTGTATGTGTCATTGTTAAAAAATCCCAACAACGATTATTCTTTTTTAGACTACATGGGGGATATGGCATAGGGTAGAAAGTATTAGAAACTTTTTATCGCTATTCAATTTATGTTTGTGCTATATTTTAAAATGCTACCCAAATTGTACCATGGTTGACAGAAACGCTCCTCAGAAAATTCTCACTGTGCAGGAAAATGTAGGTTGTAAAGTTTCATCCCTATCAGAAATATCTGACTCCCACTGTCTTGCTAGATCAGAGAAAATAATAAATGATTCATTCCATCCTGGCTATCATTTATTTGAATGATTACCATCAGGCAGACGTTACAGGAGTATTAAAGAAAGAACAAATAGGTACAGAGAAAACTTCTTTCCACAGGCTTTTAAGACAATAAATTGAAAAAATGTATTTAAGTTGGGTAACATTTGGATAGGGTTAGTGCTTTGCCATTTTAAGGGATTGTTTTTTAATTATTTATGTTTGTGTATGTATTTGTGTATATTTGAGTCAGATGGACTTGTGTCTATTTTCAGCCTTACTAACGATGTAACAATAGACAAACATTTTTATACAGTATACTCAAATTCTGTGAAAATTTAACATATCTCCCCATACAGAAAAAACAAAACTGACAGTGGTTTAAACCCCTAAATAATTTTTTTTTAACCATAGATTTTTATTGTAAATTTGCATTAGATACATAAAATACAAAGCTTTGTTTACAACAAATGACATAGCAAGGTGAATGATAAATGTCAGATGTAATTCTACAAAGAGATATGTCCACCTGAGCCACCCATATCTACATAGTTTACAACCTCAACAGGAGGTAGGACCTGTCACCCCTACTGGGTACATACTGTGAGCAGGAACCTCTGATTGTCTTGAACAAAGTAGCTCTCTAGCGACCTTAATGAGGGTCACTAGTGGCTGTTTACAAGATAAGCTTAATTTTTACTTTGTAGATAACTATCTTAAAAACTTCAAAACGTGATACTGTCTTATTATAGTAATAACATAAAACACATACTTTATAGTGTAGTCACAACCTATTAAAATCCGTCTAGGTTCTGCTGATGTGACTACTGTGGAATTGTTATTTGTTTATTGGTTTACTTATCATTTTCTCTACTTATTTAAAGTCTTAAACCACTATCTGCCTAGTTGTTTTACTACCTATCATGAAAAACAATTCACATTTCACAAGTGAGAGGGAGCAAACTGAGAAGATTTCCAGACATCCCAGTGTTTATGGAAGGCCTGGGTTCTTCTTTCCTTATATGCAAGCATTTTTTCCATTGTGTAATGGGCATTCACTCTAGAGATTACTTCCTCAATTTTTGGGAGTGTTTGAGAGCGCCATTCTCTTGCTAGTGATATTCGTGCCGCAAATAGTATATTAATAACAACCTTTCTCGTCAAGTGAGGAAAGTTTTCTATGCCCAGACTTAGGAGGGCAAGTTCGGGGTTAAGCGTGACCATAATATTTGTGATTGTATGAATGATGGAAGCTACTTCCTGCCAGAATTGTTTTATTATCTTACAGCTCCACAAAATGTGTAATAGGGTACCTGTGTTGTGACTGTTCCGCCAACAGAATGGTGGAGTGTTCGGATTCATTTTATTGATGCGTAGAGGTGTAAGATACCACCTGTGCAGTATCTTCTGTGCGTTTTCCCAATGATCTATGCAAGCTGAAGATTTGCCATTGCTTTTTACAGCTAGATGCCATTGGTGCAATGAGAATTCTTTGTTTAGTTCCCGTTCCCACTTTCTCATATTGGGCACCTTAGTCTGCATGTATAGGGGGGTAGCCCCTAAATAATTTTAAAAAACGTTGCCATCATCAAAATGACTTCATAACCGAGAGGCATACGTTCATTATTATTCGGAAATTACACAATTTACATTTAAAACAGAAAGGCTTAGCCCCCTTGGTCCCCACTGCACTTGGTGGTTTGATCCTATGGCCCCCTACATCACTGCTCTATCCTGTAGTGATGTAAGGACTGAGTGCAGCAGGGACCAAGAAATTAATGGATGTCAAAAGTGTTGCATTCTGAAGATTCTTCAGACAGCAATATATCTGCAATACAGCACAGACAATGACATGGGCAGTGGCAGATGCAAGTATGGACATTTTCCGGGAGCACTTAAGCAACAGGATAACTTAGAATATTTTACCAGCTTTAATGCAGTATGCAGTATAGGGGTTTCGGCCAGGGCTGCCCCCCCCCCCCAATTTGCTCTGGCTCTTAGGCCTGATTTACAGATATGCAGGTTGCAATTTGCATATTCCAGGTGCATTTTGCGTTTTTTCAATACACATTTTTGATCCATTGAAGTCTATGGAACCAAAAACCAGAAAAAAATCCCTGGCCCTTTCCATAAAATGCACAGATGTGAACTACATCTGTAGGAAACCATGTTAAATGGACTGTAGTGTGTTTCTGCAAAACTGAAAACGCACTAAAAATGCATAGGCCTTAAACTCCTTGCTAAGGTAATTAGGAAATCTTTTGTGGAAGGTCTCCCAGCAGAGGTTTTAGAAGAGAAAATTGCTCTGAAGCCTCTCAAAAAACAAAAACAATAGCCTGTGGCATAGACACCACAATATTTATAGAGGTTACTTCAGTTGACTCACATGTATTATACTAAACAATTGCAGAGCACAAAAATAGATTTAATTTTATAAATATAAATCAGACTGTATATCTATTACCACAAACAAAATAAAAATACAACATTGTCTTATGTACACACACTAGCATCCTGACATCAAAAGGCTACTGTAAAAACTCATAACAAAATGGGTGCTAACAAGGCCAATATTGCAGTGCCTTGAAAAAGTATTCATACACCTTGAAATTTTCCACATTTTGTCATGTTACAACCAAAGATGTAAATGTATTTAATTAGGATTTTATGTAATAGACCAACATAAATTGGCACATAATTGTGAAGTGGAAGGAAAATTATAAATGGTTTTCAATTTTTTTACAAATAAATATCTGAAAAGTGTGGCGTACATTTGTATTCAGCCCCTTTTACTCTGAATACCCCTAACTAAAATCTAGTGGAACCTATTGCCTTTAGAAGTCACCTAATTAGTAAATAAAGTCCACCTGTGTGAAATTTAATTTCAGTGTAAATACAGCTGTTCTTTGAAGCCCTCAGAGGTTTGTTAAAGAACCTTAGTGAACAAACAGTATCATGAAGCAAAGGGAACACATCAGACAGGTCAGGGATAAAGTTGTGGAGAAATTTAAAGCAGGGTTAGGTTATAAAAAAATATCCCAACCTTTGAACATGTCACAGAGCACTGTTCAATCCATCATCCGAAAATGGAAAGAGTATGGCACAAATGCCAACCTACCAAGACATGGCGGCCCACCTAAACTGATAGGCTGGAAAAGAAAGCATTAATCACAGAAGCAGACAAGGGGTCCATGATAACTCTGGAGGAGCTGCAGAGATCCACAGTTTAGGTGGGAGAAACTGTCCACAGGACAGCTATTAGCCATGCACTCCACAAATCTGGCCTTTATGGAAGATTGGCAAGAAGAAAGCCATTGTTGAAAAAAGGCCATGAGAAGTCCCTTTTGCAGTTTGCAAGAAACAATGTGAGGGACACAGAAAACATGTAAGGGGCTCTAGTCAGATGAGAGCAAAATTTAACTTTTTGGCCTAAAAGCAAAATGCTATATGTGGTGGAAAACTAACACTGCATATCACCCTGAACACACCATCCTCACCATGAAACATGGTGGTGGCAGCATCAGGTTGTGGAGATGCTTTTCCTCAGCAGGGACTGAGAAGCTGGTCAGAGTTGATGGGGGATGGATGGAGCCAAATACAGGGCAATCTTAGAAGAAAACCTGTTAGTCTGCAAAAGACTTGAGACTGGGACAGAGGTTCACCTTCCAGCAGGACAACGACTCTAAACATTCAGCCAGAGCTACAATGGAATGCTTTAGAAGATCAAAGCATATTCATGTGTTAGAATGGCCCAAAGTCCAGACCTAAATCCAATTGAGAATCTATGGCAAGTCTTGAAAATTGCTATTCACAAAAGCTCTCCATCCAATCTGACAGAGCTTGAGCTTTTTTGCAAAGAAGAAAGAGCAAAAATGTTACTGTTTATATGTGCAAAGCTGGTAGAGACATCCCCAAAAAGACTTGCAGCTGTAATTGCAACAAAGGTGGTTCTACATGTGAGTGTCAGTATAATCCATCAGTAGCAGGACTGGTTCTTGCAAACCTTTTCTACTCGACAATTGGGTTGTGGCATAGGTAGAGGTCACCTATATGTTATGATTCTCCAGGGTCTTACCTAAATTATTTTCTACGCTATCCGAACTAGGGATGTCCCAATGTTCGAAACAAACGTAAGCTCAACTCGAACATCGGGTGTTCATTTGACCGCAAACAAACTGAACATATGGGGCGTTTGCAGCAAATATGAGTGCCACTGAGCGCCCCATAATGCACTGCGAGATTGCAGCTCATTGACGGCTCCTGATTGGCCAAAGCATGCACCTGACCTGGCCAATAACAGCGCAATCTGCTGGGAGAGCCTTGATTGGCCAAAGGCAGGGTGCCTTTGGCCAATCATGGCTCAGGGGCTAAGTCCACACTCCACACTATATAAGGCTGCTAACCGGCCGTATGTAGTGTGATAACGTGGACAGGTTGAGAGAACTTGAGCTAGATTAGTCAGGTTAGTTAGTGGCGTTCAGGCAGTTTAGTATATATATATATATATATATATATATATATATATATATATATATATATATATATAAAAATACAAAAACAGGGGATTGCTGCACAAACCGTATTTATTTTGAAATTTTCAAAAGGACATCACCATGACATCCATAAAATCAGGCATACATAATGAACGTTTTCGGGCTATTGTAGATAACGCCCTTCCTCAGAAAATCATACCTATCTAATGAATATACATATGGTAATATATATACTCAATGAACCTTCAATTAACAAGCTAATCATCTGGAATCAATCAAATAATCATTTATGTTTAACCAAACCTGTTATCACATACACATACAATTTTTATCATCAAATGCGAATATAATTTTTTACAATTTAGGAATCTGAGTCACAGGTAGAAAGAAGATTTCACACTTTATGGAGTATGGACACAGAAATCCTGAAATTAAAATAGAAAAATAAAAAAATGAAGATATAAAAGTTAAAATGTCACATCTATGAAGATATGTATTTAAATGTGCAGATTTAACCTTTATTATATGATCTTCAGTGGATACCTATATCTTATATGTAAAACTATGCATAATCTCTATACCTCTTCAGCAGATTATGCATATTCAATCCCTGTACTAGACCATACACACCACAACTAGCACCAATCTGATTGCACGGAATACCGATAAATGTGAAAAAAAATAGACAATAATAATTGTAATAATATAAATAACGCAAATAACATTAATGACATTGACCACCTCTCCAAAAACTATTTCAAATAACTCTAGAATTTCAGAAAAAAAAAAATATTTATCTGCTATAAAAATAAATACAAATCGAAATCAGAGTTTAACCCTTTCGGCAGGAGCGTATCCAGCCCATGGATCCAACCCACTTCTTTCTTTCTTAGAGACTTTTCTCTGTGTCCACCGCGTCTGTTTATGGTGACACCATCTATCACCATAAATTTTAACTTTGACACCATGTGTCAGGTTCATTGATGACGCCTTCGCTGTATGGACAGGCGATTTAAATTCATTATCTTTGTTCAATTTCTATTTAAACTCACTAATACCTGGTTTAAAATTTAACATTATGTATAACAATGTTGCTGTTCCATTCTTGGATACTTTATTATCCATCAAAGATGGACATATTGTAAGCGACTTGTATCGAAAACCAACGGACCGCAACGAATTGTTGTTGTTTTCTAGTTTTCATCCTCCTGGGGTGTTTAAATCAATCCCACGGAGTCAATTAAAACCTGTGACCAGGATCACGAGTGAGGTAGATATTTGTAATATGAGATTGGATGAGATGGAAGGCAGGCTGCGACAGCGAGGATATCCAGCAGATTTAGTACATTCTGAACGTGTTAATATACACAATAAGACCATATCAGTTAAAAATCAGGGTTGCAGAATGACTTTCACCTCACAATTTCATCCATTTTCACATAAAATTAACACTATTATTAAAAAATATTGGTCTATGTTACAAAGTGCTTATCCATTGGTTCCAGAATTCAATAATCCCCCATTACCATCTTACCGACTAGGCAGGACGATACGTGACAGGTTGGTGAAGTCTAATCAATTTTCAATACCAAATCTCCGGGTAACCTTTTTGGGTCCTAAAAACACTGGTTCATTTCTATGTTTAAGTTGTATTCAATGCTCTAGCATGATAAAAGGGAAAAGTTTTTCCCATCCACTTAAGGGTTATGATATTTTGATCAGAGATCACTATACCTGTCAGTCATCCCTTGTGGTGTATATTATAAAATGTCCTTGCGGTCTCCTTTATGTGAGGGAGACCACACAGAAGGTTAAGGACCGCATAGCTCGTCATAAGTACTCAATTCGGGACAAATTAGTTAAACTTCCCCTGGCTAGACATTTTGTCGAGCGGGGACACACGGTGTCACAGCTAAAATGTATGGTGATAGATGGTGTCACCATAAACAGACATGGTGGAGACAGAGAAAATTCTCTAAGAAAGAAAGAAGTGGGTTGGATCCATTGGCTGGATATGTTCCAGCCGAAAGGGTTAAACTCTGATTTCGATTTGTATTTATTTTTATAGCAAATATATATAATTTTAATTATATAATTATAATTTTTTTTTCTGAAATTCTAGAGTTATTTGAAATAGTTTTTGCAGAGGTGGTCAATGTCAATAATGTTATTTGCGTTATTTATATTATTACAATTATTATTGTCTATTTTTGTTCACATTTATCGGTATTCCGTGCAATCAGATTGGTGCTAGATGTGGTGTGTATGGTCTAGTACAGGGATTGAATATGCACAATCTGCTGAAGAGGTATAGAGATTGTGCATAGTTTTACATATAAGATATAGGTATCCACTGAAGATCATATAATAAAGGTTACATCTGCACATTTAAATACATATCTTCATAGGTGTGACATTTTAACTTTTATATCTTCATTTTTTTATCTTTCCGTTTTAATTTCAGGATTCCTGTGTCCATACTCCATAAAGTGTGAAATCTTCTTTCTACCTGTGACTCAGATTCCTAAATTGTAAAAAATTGTATTCGCATTTGATGATAAAAATTGTATGTGTATGTGATAACAGATTTGGTTAAACATAAATGATTATTTGATTGATTCCAGATGATTAGCTTGTTAATTGATGGTTCATTGAGTATATATATTACCATATGTATATTCATTAACCACTTCCCGCCCGCCCTATAGCGGATTGACGTCCGGGAAGTGGTTGTGTTATCCTGACTGGACGTCATATGACGTCCAGCAGGATAACATGCCGCAGCGCGCCCCCGGTGACGCACATCGCGGCGATCGGTGGAGCGGTGAGTCAGTCTGACACACCGCTACACTGATCTTGGTAAAAAGCCTCCGGCGGAGGCTCTTTACCACGTGATCAGCCGTGTCCAATCACGGCTGATCACGCTGTCAATAGGAAGAGCCGTTGATCGGCTCTTCCTCACTCGCGTCTGACAGACGCAAGTAGAGGAGAGCCGATCGGTGGCTCTCCTGGCAGGGGGGGGTCTGCGCTGATTGTTTATCAGCACAGCCCCCCCTCAGATCACCCCACTGGACTACCAGGGATGCCACTAGGACCACCAGGGAAGGGGCAACGTGGATGGCCAGGTATGTACCCCATGACCATCCACATGTGCCCAATCTGTGCCAATCAGTGCCCACAAATGGGCACTGATTGGCACTATTATGTCCATGATATGCCCAGATCTGCCCAGCAATGCTCTATCAGTGCCACCTGTCATTGCCTATCTGTGCCACCTGTCATTGCCCATCTGTGCCACCTGTCATTGCCCATCAGTGCCACCTGTCAGTGCCCATCAGTGCCCATCTGTGCCCATCAGTGCCCACCTATCAGTGCCCATCAGTGCCACACATCAGTGCCACACATACGTACCCATCAGTACCACCCATATATACCAATCAATGCCACCTACGAGTGCCCATCAGTGCCGCCTATGTGTGCCCATCAGTGCCACCTATGAGTGCCCATCAGTGCCGCATACCAGTGCCACCTATCAGTGCCCATCAGTGCCACCTATCAGTGCCCATCAGTGCCGCCTATCAGTGCCCATCATCAGTGCCCGTTAGTGCCACCTCATCAGTGCCACCTCATTGGTGCCACCTCATCGGTGCCCATCAGTGCCGCCGTATCAGTGCCCATCTGTGCCGCCGTATCAGTGCCCATTATTGAAGGAGAAAGCGTACTTATTTACAAAAAAATTTAACAGAAACAAGAAAAACTTGTTTTTTTTCGAAATTTTCGGTCTTTTTTTATTTGTTGCGCAAAAAATAAAAACCGCAGAGGTGATCAAATACCACCAAAAGAAAGCTCTATTTGTGGGAACAAAATGATAAAAAATTTGTTTGGGTACAGTGTAGCATGACCGCACAATTGTCATTCAAATTGCAACAGCGCTGAAAGGTGAAAATTGGGCTGGGTGGGAAGGTGTCTAAGTGCCTGGTATTGAAGTGGTTAAATAGGCATGATTTTCTGAGGAAGGACGTTATCTACAATAGCTCGAAAACGTTCATTATGTATGCCTGATTTTATGGATGTCATGGTGATGTCCTTTTGAAAATTTCAAAATAAATATGGTTTGTGCAGCAATCCCCTGTTTTTGGATTTTTACTATGTGGGCCTCTGGGAGGGCTTGATTGCTAAGCACGGCCATCTGAGACTGTAGTGCACTTCACCCTTCTGATTATTTTTATATATATATATATTTATATATATATATATATATATATATATATATATACAGTGCATTCAGTGTAGACTATATATACAGTGCAGGCAGTCTAGTGTGTATATATATATATATATATATATATATATATATATATATATATATACAGTGCAGTCAGTACAGAGTATATAATACAGCGCATTGAAGTGGTTAAGGGGAACCCTATGACAGAATTAAGGAAAAAAACGATATTGGGGCCCCCCAAAATCCATACTAGGCCCTTTAGGTCTGGCATAGAATTTAAGGGGAACTCCACACCAAACTATAAAAATATTTGGTGTGGGGCCCCCCAAAATCCATACCAGACCCTTATCAGAGCAAGCAGCCTGGCAGGCCAGGAAAGGGGGGGCGAGCGAGCGCCCCCCCTGAACCATACAAGGCCACTTGCCCTCAACATGGGGAGGGCACTTTCGGCTCTTCCCGACAACCCTGGCCATTCACCAAAAAAGTGTCAAAAAAGTAAAAACCACAATAGACAGTTTTTGACAATTTCTTAATTAAATAAGAAAAGGAAAAAAAAGTGTTCCACGATGTCCATCCATCTTTAACCACTTAAGCCCCGGACCATTTAGCTGCCCAAAGACCAGCGCGTTTTTTGCGATTCGGCACTGCGTCGTTTTAACTGACAATTGCACGGTCGTGCGACATGGCTCCCAAACAAATTGACGTCCTTTTTCCCCACAAATTGAGCTTTCTTTGGTGGTATTTGATCAGCTTTGCGGTTTTAATTTTTTGCGCTATAAACCAAAAATAGCAACAATTTTGAAAAAAACGCATTATTTTTTACTTTTTGCTATAAAAAATATCACCAAAAAATATATAAAAAAACATTTTTTCCCTCAGTTTTGGCCGATACGTATTCTTCTACATGTTTTTGGTAAAAAAAAAAAATCGCAATAAGCGTTTATTGATTAGTTTGCGCAAAAGTTATAGCATCTACAAAATAGGGGATAGTTTTATGGCATTTTTATTATTTTTTTTAACTAGTAATGGCGGCGATCAGTGATTTTTATCGTGACTGCGACTTTTTGGTGGACAGAATGCGACATTATGGTGGACCATTCACATTTATACAGCGATCAGTGCAATTAAAAATGCATTGATTACTGTGTAAATGTGACTGGCAGTGAAGGGGTTAACCACTAGGTGGTGCTGTAGGAGTTAAGTGTGTCCTAGGGAGTTATTCTAACTGTGGGGGGGAGGAGCTATGTGTGACACGACACTTATCACCGCTCCCGATTACAGGGAGCTGTGATCAGTGTCACTAGGCAGAACGGGGAAATGCTTGTTTACATCAGCATTTTCCTGTTCTTCCTCTCCGTGAGATGATCGCGGGTTTCCCTGTGGACATCAAGTCCGTAGGACCCACGATCACACTGACGGGGGGCACGGCGGGAGCGCGCTCGCAAACCGCTTCTTAATTCTGCCTGTATGTGCCCTTCTGCCGACGTATATCGCCGTGAGCCGGTCAGCATGCAGTTAATCATGCCGCCCGACGGACCCGAAAAATAGAAAAAAAGTTCTGCCTCGATGGGAGGCCTCCCGGCGACTGCTGTCTCTCGGCTGTGCTACCTGCTGATGTAAGACGGGGCGGGGTCATCCTGTTATTTTAGCAGCTGGCTTTGCCCTTGCCTATATAACAGCTGTCAAACCCAAAAAACAGCAGTCACCGGGAGGCCTCCCACAGAGGCAGAGCTTTTTTTTTAGATTTTTCGGGTTCGTTGGGTGGCGTGATTAAAGATGGATGGACATCGCGGACACTTTTTTTTTTTTAATTAAGGAATTGTCAAAAACTGTCTATTGTGTTTTTTACTTTTTTGACACTTTTGGTGAACAGAGGCAGAGTTTTTTCATTTATTTTTTCTATTTTTCAGGTCCGTCGGGTGGCATGATTGACGATGGATTTACATCACGGGACTTTTTGACACTTTTTTTGGTGAATGGGTAGGGGTACAATGTACCGATACCCATTCACATAGGTGGGGGTGGGATCTGGGGGCCCCCTTGTTAAAGGGGGCTTCCAGATTCCAATAAGCCCCCCATCTGCATATCCCGACAACCAATAGCCAGGGTTGTTGGGAAGTGGCCCTTGTCCCCATCAATATGGGGACAAGGGGCTTTGAGGGGGACCCCAAAGCACCCTCCCCATGTTGAGGGCAAGTGGCTTAGTAATGTTAAGGACTCGCTTGGCCTGCCAGGCTGCTTGCTCAGATAAGGGTCTTGTATGGATTTTGGGGGGGACCCCACACCAATTTTTTTTCACATTTTGGAAATCCCCTTAAAATCTATGCCAGACCCAAAAGGCCTGGTATGGATTGGGGGGTGGGGGCACGCTGTTTTTTTTTTTAATTTTAGCATGGAGTTCCCCTTAAAATCCATACCTGAAGGGCCTGGTATGGACCCACATCAATTTTTTTCTTGGATTTTTATCTATATTGCTGGGGGCCAGCAATACATTACAGCCGCAAGCAAGTTTGAATGACATTTGCTTTAGAAATGTCATTTTGCTGTGGCACTGTTCTCCACATTGCACAGATGTGCCACTTTACAGGCAGACTAAGGGGACCCCCCAGGCATGATATTTAAAGGAATATTTCATTTTTATTGTTTCACCTTAAGCATTATTAAAAGCACTGCTCCTGAAAAAATGGTTGTTTTAAAAACTTTTTTTTGCATTGATACATGTCCCCCAGGGCAGTACCCGGGTCCCCATACACTTTTTATTGCAATAACTTGCATATAAGCCTTTAAAAATGCACTTTTGATTTTTCATGTTCGTGTCCCATAGATTTTAATAAGGTTCGCATGTTCTGGTGCAAACCTGGGGGTATTCGGCTCATCCCTAATCCCGACACAGTCACTGACATCTTTCAGTTACATGCCCCCCTCAAAGAAATCTATATTTCTTCCTGCCCACAGCCCTCCTTGACCTCTGCTGTGGGCTTCAGCGTCTCTCCTGTCCTCTTCATACCTATTACCTATTTTTATTCTACCTTCAACCTTTGTTATACCATTACCTTTGTTCACTATCTTTCCTGTATTCTACAATTTTCTTTTTCTTATTTCCCCATCTTGTCACCCTCCCTTCTTCCCTTCTTCAAGGATTTGCCTTGATACTTTTCCACCTTCTACTATAATATCTAATAATTGGAGTCTCTTGATATCTAGTGCCAGTCGATGTGCCAGTCAATAGGAAGTTTCCTATTTCTATTTAAAGTTTCAGCAATAATCAGCTGTTCATTCTATGAACATAGTAGAATGTAATTAATTTAACCGGTTCCCAACCAGCTCACGCAGATATACTGCGACACAATGGCTCTCCTGGGCGAAACCCCGTATGGGTACGTCCTTCCCTTTTACAGCCCCCAGAGGGCGCATGCGCACGCCGGCTTCACGCATGGGGACCTGATGCTTGTGGCCGGTGGGTGCCATCACCACAGGCCATGCGCGATCGCGTGCACGAGCACCAGCATGGGGACTTGTGTGTGTAAACACACAAATCCCTATTTTGTCAGGGGAGAGGAGACATATCATTTGTTCCTAAGTAGGAACAACAATATGTCTCCCCCCCGTCAGTCCTATCCATTCACAGTTAGAACACACTGAGGGAACACACATTTAACCCCTTGATCGCCCCCTAGTGTTAACCCCTTCCCTACCAGTGACATTTACACAGTAATCAGTGCATATTTATAGCACTGATCGCTGTATAGATGTCATTGGTCCTAAAAATGTGTCAAAAGTGTCAGATCTGTCCGTCGCAATGTTGCAGTACCACTAAAAATCACAGGTCACCGCCATTATTAGTAAAAAAGTAAAATAATAAAAATGCTATAAAAATGCCATAAATATTTACCATAGTTTGTAGATGCTATAATTTTTGCTCAAACCAATCAATATACGCTTATTGCAATTTTGTTACCAAAAATATGTAGAAGAATATATATTGGCCTAATCTGATGAAGAAATTTGTTTTTTTTTTTTTTAATTTGGGGGATATTTGCTATAGCAAAAGTTAAAAAATATTTTTTTTTTTTCAAAATTGTCGCTTTTTTGTTTATAGCGCAAAAGATAAAAACTACAGAGGTGATCAAATACCACCAAAAGAAAGCTCTATTTGTCGAAAAAAAGGACGCAAATTTTGTTTGGTACAGCATTGCATGACCACACAATTGTCAGTTAAAGTGACGCAGTGCCAAATTGTAAAAAGTGCCCTGGTCAGGAAGGAGGTAAAATCTTCTGGGGCTGAAGTGGTTAACAAACCATTGTTCTGATTCAGAAGAGGAGATGCTTTTATTAAGAATGTTCTAAGATGAATAATGCGTTCTCTGACCCTTAAGTGATGCCGGGCGGAATGCTGGCAGCACATATAGCAGTCATCCTGAAAGAGGGCAAAGACCCTGCCCAAATCTCGAGCTATAGGCCAATATCTCTACTGAGCGTGGATATTAAAATCTACGCAAAAATCCTGGCCAACAGACTACTCCCCTGCATACCCAATCTCATTTCCTTGGACCAGGTGTCCCGGGCAGGGAAGCAAGGGACAACACCATCCGCACTTTGAATCTCCACCATTGGCTCACATCTTCTAAATCCCAAGGTTTTTTCCTTTCCCTTGATGCTGAGAAGGCATTCAACAGAGTGGCATGGGGCTACATGTGTGAAACATTCCTAGCTATTGGCCTTGCACCCCGTATGCTCTCACACATAATGGCCTTATATTGGAGTCCTTCCACAAATGTAAAAGAGTAAATGGCCAGCTGTTGAATGCCTTCTCCATCAGCAATGGTACACACCAGGGATGCCCCCTTTCCCCCTTAATCTACATCCTAACCCTTGAGCCCTCCTCAACAGATTAAGAGCTAATTCTGATATTCGGAGACTGACGATAGGAGAAAGGAAATTTAACCATGCAAAGTCCCATTCCCTGAAAGTCACTCTCCCTCCTCAGGAAGTGCTTCACTGTCAAGAAGCCTTTCCTTTCTGGTGGGTGAAGGAGGCAATCACATACCTGGGCATTAGAATTACCGCCGGATTGTAAAACCTTTACACGTTTAACTTTCACACGGCTCTAACCAAGGTCCAAAACCACTTTAAAGAATGGATGAGTCTGAACGTATCATGGTTTGGTCACTTGGCACTGATTAAAATGATCATCTTACCATGATTACTTTATCTAATGCAAACTATCCCTATGCACCTCCCCCCCAGCGCTTTTCTTGACTTATCGGAAGGCATGCTCCGTCTTTATATGGAGAAACTCCCCACCTCGTTTAAAATACTCCCGCCTCACACTACATAAAAAAAGTGGGGGCATTGGTCTACCTGACCTACACAAGTATTACCTGGCATGCCGCCTTACTAGGATCGCAGATTGGAACATACATACCACTATAAAGGCTTGGGTGTCCTTAGAAAAACCGGTCACGCTGGGCATATTACACCTACTTCCCTGGCTTCCCCCCAAACACTGGCCACAAACGATCTCAACACATTCTCTCATTTATCCCTCCCTTTTAGCATTCGGTAGAGCAACAAGATCTGAGTTATCTGCTTCGATCCCAGGACCATTGACTTCATTAAGAGGGAACCCAGCCTTTAGTGGGTAATTCCCGCTCTTTCTTGATCCACGAGTGGTCATTTGAGGACATGCTAGCTCTTCACCCTCTCTCTCAGGGATCCCCTCGATCCTTTGAAAACCTAGTAAGCACTTCCAAGACCAACTCATTCTCGTTCTGGATGTATAGGCAAATCCGTCACTTTCTTTCAACCCACTCGCACCAAGCTAGTTGGACTAGGCAGCTCACTCCTTTTGAATCTCTATGTTACCATAAAACAGCACAAAGACACTTGATTTCCTTCTTGTATGCTCATCTATCAGTTGCGTCGACCCCTACTCTGCCTCCCTCTCAATCCCCTTGGGACAGAGACTTACAAGTACCTCTCTTCACAAAGGCCTGGGATACCGTGCATGAATTTGCCCACAAATGCTCCCTAAATGTGGCCATCCAAGAAAATGGATACAAGATCATCACTAGGAGGTACAGGACCCCCTCCCATCTCCATAAATTTTCACCTAATATCGCCAACACTTGTTGGAGATGTGTGGAACAAGAAGGCACCATGCTCCATATATGGTGGGACTGCAAGTGTCTCCGACCCTTTTGGAGGGAGGTTTGTGATCTCATTGTGCATGTTACTACATTTACTCTAGATTATAACTGTGACAGACCTAGCCGGGACAGAGGCTGTTGGAGAGGACTGAATGCAAGCCTTTTGATTATGGGCCCTGAATTTTCAATGGAACAATACTCTTTGTGAGGTGAATGAGAAATCCAGTCTGAACTGTACTAATTGGACTCAGTCATGTATATATGTATATATTGTATGTTGTTTGATTCTGTTGGGGACTCCTTGCTGTGGATTTGTGTCCCTGAAGAGGGAGGGGGGATTCCTCCAGCAGCCCCCTGCTGATAAGACTGATTCATTCTGTTGGGACACATCCTGTGAGGAGATGCTGGTGTCATCAACTCCAACTACCTGTGTTTATGTTAATTGAATGAGCTGATTACATTGTCCTCTATACAATGTAGGAGACGGGATGACTCCTATTGGAGCTGCTGCTATTGTGAGAAAATGTCCTGTGATAATTAACTCAGTCTGGGCAATAGGTCATGTCTCAGTCACCTAGGCTGTATAAAGGATTAGTTAATTAGCTCATGTTAATTATGTTAATTAGGTTACAGTTGTATTGTTAGAGGAGGTTCCAACAGCATATAAAGTCTTCTAATTTTGATTCTAAATAAAACAGTTCATGTTAGCAACAAGCAAGTGTTGCCTTGTTTTGTGCTCAGAGAGGTTGGAATATCTGATATCTGTATACAGACTGGGAGGAAGTGGTATATGACGGAAGCACTCAAGCAGAGTGTGGGACGTTCCGTGACAATACCCCTGCACAATTTCTGCTTCACCATATGTCCCTGTCCAAAAAGGATCTGCATCCCGATACATTGGTGATCCACACACACACTCCAAAGATCCAGGAATAGTTTGCGAGGCTATCCAAAATAAAGGAAATTGAGGAACTGATCCACATATCTCAGGAAAGAATGCACAAATTCTCATCTACATGGGCATGTTGGACCGACTTCACAACCACAGAACGCTATCGCCAATACGTCCCTTAAAAGAGGACAGATGGCTATCAGCTCTTCCCATGGGCCTACCTCGGGCGGCGAGGAAGTGGTGGGGAGCGGACCCTCTGATGGGTGTGAACCGGGGCATCCATTCGTCCCTTCCCTTTCCCGATCCCTTGTCCCTGGCACCTTCCTTTCCCCTCCCCTTCTCCTTTTCTACCCTACGTCCCCCCCTCCCCCCTCTCCTGGCCTGCTTTCCCTCTCTCCTCCCCCTTTTCTTTCCCTACTCTTTTTTCTCACTCTCTTCTTTTTCTCTCTTTTTTCTCTTCTTTTTGTTCAGTCGCTTTCATGTTGGCTGACTCTCATTCACAACGCTATGAGGCACCATGTACCTACACTTTGGGATACATTGTCCCTGCTACCTTGACCTGGGCCAAACCCCTCTACTTCCTTGGTCAAATCACTAACACTGGGGGGAGGGGAAAAATGAAAAGTGCTCCTCCGACTCGCCTCTGCTATATTTGTTTTCCTGGTTTACTCCCAGTTACTGTATTCCTGCTGTATATGCAAGATGTGTCCTTTATTATGCCTGTTCCAACCCTGCTTGTTTAATGTTTTATTGTGACATATGTTGTGATTTGTCTACATGCTTCCTTTTACTTTGAATAAAAATCTTTGTGGAAAAAAAAAGAATGTTCTAAGATGAAATATGATTTATAATAGGAATAGGAATAGGACAATAGCATTCTTGAATGACATAACCAAAATAAAAAAAAATATACAACCAGCATAAACCAAAGCTATCCCTTTTCACTATCTAATTGTCAAGTCCTCTCTCAATCCATACAATGGTACCCTGATACATCCTCCAGACCCCCCCCCCCATTCCTCTCCCTGGCACTAATTTTTCATGAGACAGGGACACAAAATATTGCCATGTGCTGAGAAACTTAAGGTTTTTTTTTTTTATATTTGCCCTACTATGTACTATTTAAAAACAATGTTATCAATGCAGAGTCAAATTATAATGTGGAGGAAAGCTTAAGAGCCATGCAAGATAAACTCGATAAAGTAATGAAAAACATCTATTTAATGCAATATGTTTTTGACATGCATGACAGTTTTTTTTATTACAGCTTATCTCTATAGTAGCAAGTACCAACCTAATAAAGAGGATAAAAACAATTGGTATACTTGTTATTGTAAACCCACTGAGTTATTCTTATCTTGAAAAATATAGCCACACACTTCACATCATACCAAGAATTTGACTTATTAAGCAAATTACTCCCAGGGGTTAAAGACTTTCCAGAGAAAAAAATGCTGAGCAGTATATTATTTTGGAAAGTGTTGGGATTTTTACAAAGTTTCTCCATGCTTTTCAAAGAGTCTACAAACTGAAAAACACAACAAGCAACCAATTAACATATGTTGTGAATCCATCAGGGCAGTGCTACCTCACAGACATCTAAATGAATGCGCCACCACACTTATGAAGCGCTAGATTTCTGTAGGTAATGCGACATAGCAGTACAGCATAGGAAGGCCAGATTTTTTACAACAGTTTGGACCTGCAGCGTCCAAAGATCTGCCTGCTAGATAGTGGTGGCCCACTTTTTAGAACTGAGCTTGTATAAGGACTGGGTGCTTTTCAAGCAAAAGCTTGTTAGCTATGTAATTAGCAAAGTGGTATACAGTACATCTTATGCCCTGTACACACGATCGGACATTGATCAGACATTCCGACTAGGGATGAGCCGAACACCCCCGGTTCGGGTCGCACCAGAACCTGTGAACAGACCGAAAATTTGCACGAACGTTAGAACCCCATTGACGTTCATGGGACTCGAACGTTCGAAATCAAAAGTGCTAATTTTAAAGGCTAATTTGCATGGTATTGTCCAAAAAAGGGTTTGGGGACCTGGGTCCTGCCCCAGGGGACATGTATCAATGCAAAAAAAACTGTTAAAAACGGCCGTTTTTTCGGGAGCAGTGATTTTAATGATGCTTAAAGTAAAAAAAAAAAAAAAGTGAAATATTCCTTCAAATATCGTACCTGGGGGTGTCTATAGTATGCCTGTAAAGTGGCACGTGTTTCCCGTGCTTAGAACAATCCCTGCACAAAATGTCATTTTTAAAGGAAAAAAGTCATTTAAAACTGCTTGCGGCTTTAATGTAATGTCGGGTCCTGGCAATATGGATGAAAATCAGTGAGACAAATGGCATGGGTACCCCCAAGTCCATTACCAGGCCCTTTGGGTCTTGTATGGATATTAAGGGGAACCCCGCACCCAAATTAAAAAAAGGAAAGGTGTGGGGCCCCCAGGCCCTATATACTCTGAACAGCAGTATACAGGCAGTGCAAACAGGACAGGGACTGTAGGTTTGTTGTTAAGTAGAATCTGTATGTAATTTTGAACTGGTACATTTTTAACGTGTTTAGCTCCAGCCAAAAAATCTTTTTTAAGCTTTTTGGAAAAACTAGGGAAGGGTTATCACCCCTGTGACATTTTTTTTGCTGTCTGTGCTCCTCTTCAGAAGATTTCACCTCACTTTTTGTCCCAATGACAAAAGTTTTTTGAAAATTTGTTTTTTTTGTGATTGGTGATAAAGCATCAGTGGAAAGGAGAAAAGTTTTTCTCATATTAACTCTTACAGGAGAGAATTTCCCTTCCTAGGGGTAGATTTCATCTCACTTCCTGTTGTCTCCTTCCGTTTGCAAGTAGGAGTCGTTTGTAAGTTGGATGTTTGAAAGTAGGGGCTTGCCCTATATACTCAGCAGAAATTTGGGCCTTAGGTATTGTTGTGGCCACAACACTGTAAGCCCTCACAGGGCCCTGCTGTGAAATATTAGATCAAGAATTGTAATTACATGCCCCTGTTGAACAGGGGCAGAAAAATTGGGCCTTTGGTGGTGGTGGTGGTGCTGGTGCCACAACACTGTAAGTCCTCACAGTTACTCTTGGTGGGCACAGAAACGGGCCCTGCTGTGAAATATTAGATCAAGAATTCTAATTACATGTCCCTGTTGAACAGGGGCTGAAAAATTGGGCCTTAGGCACTGGTGCTGGTGCCACAACACTGCAACCCCTCACAGATACTCTAGTTGGAGTGCAGGAACTAGCCCTGCTGCAAAGAATTGCATCAAAAATTGTAATTACACGCCCCTGTTAAACAGGGGCTGAAAAATTGAGCCTTAGGCACTGGTGCTGGTGCCACAACACTGCAACCCCTCACAGATACTCTAGTTGGAGCGCAGGAACTAGCCCTGCTGCAAAGAATTGCATCAAAAATTGTAATTACACGCCCCTGTTAAACAGGGACTGAAAAATTGGGCCTTAGACACGGGTGCTGGTGCCACAACACTGCAACTCCTCACAGATACTCTAGTTGGAGTGCAAGA
This sequence comes from Aquarana catesbeiana, assembly GCF_042186555.1. Taxonomy (NCBI): domain Eukaryota; kingdom Metazoa; phylum Chordata; class Amphibia; order Anura; family Ranidae; genus Aquarana; species Aquarana catesbeiana. The sequence goes on along the minus strand of NC_133327.1, from coordinate 506,660,091 downwards.
ACTAGCCCTGCTGCAAAGAATTGGATGAAAAATTGTAATTACATGCCCCTGTTAAACAGGGGCTGAAAAATTGGTCCTTAGGCACTGGTGGCGGGACTGGTGGCGCCCAGAACCAAAAATGTTCTTACAAGCTATCATCATGATCATTGCAGAGGAAGAGGATAATTACTCAGTATAACAGGATAGTCACTCAGCATCAGCATAGGCAGTCTTTGAAGGGATCTGACATTTCAAAAAAACTTATTCGGTTACATCAGCATCAGGTGCTTGGTAGCTGGTGGTGATCCAAGACTGATTCATTTTTATGAAGGTCAGTCGATCGACCGAGTCGGTGGACAGACGCACCCTGTGATCAGTTACAAAGCCTCCAGCAGCACTGAATGTGCGTTCCGAAAGAACGCTGGATGCAGGACAGGCTAGTAGCTCAATTGCATACTGTGCAAGCTCTGGCCAGTGATCCATCGTCAAGACCCAGTAACCCAGAGGATTTTCAGTGGGAAAGGTGTCCAAGTCAGATCTTGCCCCTAGGTATTCCTGCACCATATAAAACAGACGCTGGCGATGGTTGCTGGAACCGATCATACCTTGGGGCTGCGGACTAAAAAATTGTCTGAACGCATCAGTCAGACGGCCACTTTCTCCACCGCTCCTTCTTTGACTGACCGAAGCCTCAGCAACACGTTGTCCAGAAACAGGAGTTTGCAACCTCCCAGTCTCTGGGAACGCGTTGCACAGACCTTTCTGGAAGGCCTCCCGAAGACGTTTCATCCTCTACTCCCTCTGCGACGGCAAGATAAGGTCCGCAACCTTACCCTTGTAACGTGGATCAAGGAGGGTTGCCAGCCAGTATTGTTCCTTCTCCTTGATACCACAAATACGAGGATCCTTCCGCAGGCTTTGCAGGATCAGGGAGGCCATGCAGTGTAGGTTTGCTGAGGCAATCGGCCTGGAGTCCTCTGGGTCACTAAGGATGACATGATCCACAGCCACCTCCTCCCAGCCACGTACAAGTCCATGTGTTTCTTGGGACTGTAAATGATCCCTTAAAGACTGCTGCTGATGCTGAGTGCCAGGCTCCACCTCCATACTGACACAATCCTCCTCCTCTTCCTGTGTGATCGGCGGGCAAGCAGGAACACTGTCTGGATAAAGGGGGCCTTGAGAGCTAAGGAAGTCCTCCTCTTCCTGCCTCTGTTCTGCCTCAAGTGCCCTGTCCATTATTCCACGCAGCGTGCGCTCCAACAGGTGGACAAGGGGGACAGTGTCACAGATGCATGCACTCTCACTGCTAACCATCCTTGTGGCCTCCTCAAATGGTGACAGGACAGTGCATGCATCCCTGATCATGGCCCACTGGCATGGGGAAAAAAAAACAAGCTCCCCTGACCCTGGTGCCATAGTCGCACAGGTACTCATTGATGGCCCTCTGCTGTGTGTGAAGCCGCTGCAGCATGGCCAACGTTGAGTTCCACCTGGTGGGCATGTCACAGATTAGGCGGTTCTTGGGCAGGTTAAATTCCTTTTGGAGGTCTGCCAGCTGAGCACTGGCATTATATGACCGGCAGAAATGCACACAGACTTTCCTGGCCTGCCTCAGGACATCCTGTAAGCCCGGGTACCTGCCCAAGAACTGCTTTACCACCAAGTTAAGGACGTGAGCCAAACAGGGCACATGGGTCATTTGTCCCTGTCGGAGGGCAGTGAGGAGGTTGTTGCCATTGTCGCAAACCACCATTCCTGCCTTAAGTTGGTGTGACGTCAACCACCTCTGAACCTGCCCCTATAGGGGCAGGGAAATTTGCCTGGTACAATCTGACGTTGGTGTACCGAAAGCAGATTGCCCACAAGTACTTGGCTGTGACACACCTAATTCTACACCTTCATTCCTCTCAGTGTAGGTCTCAGAGAGGACTGAAGGTATAGTGGGGTTGGAGATCTCAGCTGATGAGAAGCAAGGAGAGGTCCTCTTTGTTCTTTGGTGTGGGTCTTTTAGATACGCTTGCCAACGAACTGCATGGCAGGTCAACATATGTCTGGTCAAGCATGTGGTGCCCAAGCGGGAGATGTTTTGGCCACGCGAGATACGCTTGAGACATATGTTGCAAATAGCAGCGGTGCGATCTGATGCACTCGTCTCAAAAAAGGCCCACACCAAAGAACTTTTGGAATAACGTGCAGAGACAGCAGCGCCCTGCACATGCGGAGCTTTGTGGTGTGATGCAGTCAGTGTGCTGCGCTTAGGCTGACCACTGGAGGGCATCCTGCCTTGTTGGTGATGTGCCTCCTCCTCCTCCTCTCTCCTATCAGGCACCCACGTTGAGTGAGTGACCTTATCATCCCCTCCCTCCTCATCACTGGAGCAAACCTGGCAGTATGCTGCAGCAGGGGGAGCATGACTGCCAGATTGCTGTCCTTCTTGGGCACCCCCCCTGTCCGTGCTCACGTTACTGCCTTCATCTAGCTCAGTATCATCATCAGAGCCTTCTAAACGCTGGGCATCCTCCTGGAGCATGTACCCAACACTGTGGACAAACAGTTCGAGGGACTCCTCAGGAGGACATGGTGGGGCTAGGGAAGGAGTTACTGATGCCATTGAGCCGAGGGAAGAGGCCGCGTTGGCAGCTGCTTTGCCAAAGTACCCTGAGCATGTGTGAGAGAGGAGGAGGAGGATGAGGGCGGCTTGGTCATCCACTCGACCAAGTCTTCTGCATGTTGCGGCTCAACACGGCCAGCTGCCAAAAAAAAGGCCAAGCATGTCCCATGGCCACGTGCTGATGAGGATGCACCGTCTCCACGACCAGCACTGTTGCCTCTAGACACAGAGCCTGCTTGCCCTCATTTATTGGCTTGTGACTGTCTGCCTCTCCTTGTTGGCCTTCCAGACATACTAATGGCCTGCAGTGAGATGTAGCTGCACAGGATATATAAGGGATAAGCTGGGATATATATATATATATATATATATATATATATATATATTCTGATACTGCAGTTAGCAAAATCGACTGCCTGCCTGTAGTATGAGAACACCACCAATCTTCTACAGGTAGCTTTAGCTGAACACTGTGCAGAGGTCGCACTACACTAACTTGTAGCTTTAGCTGAACACTGTGCAGAGGTCGCACTACACTAACTTGTAGCTTTAGCTGAACACTGTTCAGAGGACGCACTACACTAACTTGTAGCTTTAGCTGAACACTGTGCAGAGGTCGCACTACACTAACTTGTAGCTTTAGCTGAACACTGTGCAGAGGTCGCACTACACTAACTTGTAGCTTTAGCTGAACACTGTTCAGAGGACGCACTACACTAACTTGTAGCTTTAGCTGAACACTGTGCAGAGGTCGCACTACACTAACTTGTAGGTTTAGCTAAACACTGTTCAGAGGATGCACTACACTAACTTGTAGCTTTAGCTGAACACTGTGAGGAGGACGCACAACACTAACTTGTAGCTTTAACTGAACACTGTTCAGAGGACGCACTACACTAACTTGTAGCTTTAGCTGAACACTATGCAGAGGTCGCACTACACTAACTTGTAGCTTTAGCTGAACACTGTGCAGAGGTCGCACTACACTAACTTGTAGCTTTAGCTGAACACTGTTCAGAGGACGCACTACACTAACTTGTAGCTTTAGCTGAACACTGTGCAGAGGTCGCACTACACTAACTTGTAGGTTTAGCTAAACACTGTTCAGAGGATGCACTACACTAACTTGTAGCTTTAGCTGAACACTGTGAGGAGGACGCACAACACTAACTTGTAGCTTTAACTGAACACTGTTCAGAGGACGCACTACACTAACTTGTAACTTTAGCTGAACACTGTGCAGAGGTCGCACTACACTATCTTGTAGCTTTAGCTGAACATTGTGCACTACACTAACTTGGAGCTTTAGCTGAACACTGTGAGGAGGACGCACTACACTAACTTGTAGCTTTAGCTAAACACTGTTTAGAGGATGCACTACACTAACTTGTAGCTTTAGCTGAACACTGTGAGGAGGACGCACTACACTATCTTGTAGCTTTAGCTGAACATTGTGCACTACACTAACTTGGAGCTTTAGCTGAACACTGTGAGGAGGACGCACTACACTAACTTGTAGCTTTAGCCGAACACTGTGAGGAGGATGAACTACACTAACTTGTAGCTTTAGCTGAACACTGTTCACTGCACTAACTTGTAGCTTTAGCTGAACACTGTTCAGAGGACGCACTACACTAACTTGTAGCTTTAGCTGAACACTGTGCAGAGGTCGCACACTAACTTGTAGCTTTAGCTGAACACTGTGCAGAGGTCACACTAAACTAACTGTACATAGTCTAGCTGCCTGACTGTGGTACTAATAGGATCAGAAGAACACCAGCAATTTTCTTCAGGTAGCTGTAAATACTGTAACACAAGCCTGCCTGTAGGAAGATAATAACAGGAACTGATCTAGCTAAACTGAATACAGTGTTTATATATATATATATATATATATATATATATATATATATATATATATACATACATAAAACACCTGGGATGCATATATATACACAATACACTGTAAGTGCAGCTAACTGACTGACTGTCCTGCTTAATCTATCTAACTTAAATCAAATGACACTGTCTCTCTGTCTCTCAATGCCGGAACACACTTCACAGGGCCGCCATGCAGGCGGCCTTATATAGTGTGGGGCGTGTACTAAACCCCCTGAGCCATAATTGGCCAAAGCCACCCTGGCTTTGGCCAATTACAGCTCTCTCTACAGACGGCGCTGTGATTGGCCAAGCATGTGGGTCATAGTGCATGCTTGGCCAATCATCATCCAGCAATGCACTGCGAGTGAATTATGGGCCGTGACGCGCCACACGAATTTGGTGCAAACGGCCCATATCGTTCGCAATTCAGCGAATGGGCGAACAGACGATGCTCGATTCGAACATGGGTTCGACTCGAATACGAAGCTCATCCCTAATTCCGACAACAAAATCCATGGATTTTTTCCGATGGATGTTGGCTCAAACTTGTTTTGCATACACACGGTCGCACAAAGTTGTCGGAATTTCCGAACGCCAAGAACGCGGTCACGTACACCATGTACGACAAGACTATAAAAGGGCAGTTCAGTACCAAGAGCGGCACCTTTTGGGCTCCTTTTGCTAATCTCGTGTTAGTAAAAGTTTGGTGAGAGACGATTCGCGCTTTTTCAGACTCGTGGTGTTCAGATCGTATTTCTGCTGTTCAGTTTGTGCTTGTGGGTTTGTATCTGGTCTTCAGTGCGTGCAACGAGTTACCCTTGACTTGTCATTGTGTTCTTGTTTGTTCGTTACTGATTTTCAGGTCGCTCTTCACAGGCCTTGCTGTTCTTCAGTGCATTCTGTTACTTTGTTCTGAGCAGCCGACCGTTTTCTAGCCATGTTGCTTATATGTACTCATCATAGAGTTTGTATTGTGCGGGGGCTTGGTGTTGAGGTTCTAACTTTGACACAAACCCAGTCCATGAACATTGTGGGGAGGAGTTCATGGACCAAGAATTGGTTGCTCCAGTGTGACCAATTCTCTCACATGCTTTTGCTCAATGAGATCTGTGAGAATAATCCTGATGATTTCAGGAACTTTCTCAGGATGACGGACCCCGTATTTCACCGTTTGTTGGCTTTGTTGACCCCCTATGTCAGCAGGCAGGATACCTGCATGAGGCAGGCCATCACTCCGGAGCAGAGGCTTGTTGCCACCCTGCTGTACTTGGCGACGGGAGAAGCATGCAGGACCTTAAGTTCTCGACAGGCATCTCCCCCAGGCTCTGGGGATCATTATCCCAGAGACCTGTTCTGCCATCATCCAGGTCCTGCAGAAGGAGTATATTAAGGTAAGATTTTTATCCTTTAACATCACACTTTATTGTATATAATGTTTGTTAATGTATTGTATTTCTTTCCTCATTCCTTAATTACCATGATTGTAATATGCTGTGAATGCCCCCTTTGTCCTCATGCATGCTGGATTTTTATGTAATTTTTTTTGCCATTTATACATATTTGCCTTCACTTACCTCCCCAGCATGCTCTCCTGGGCCTATATTCACCTTGTCTAGTCACTTAACAATGTATTTTGTCAGCTCCATAGTAGTGCTTTACCCTAAATACCCCCAAAAATGTTTATAATTGTGATGTGTGCTTTAAATTCAGGCAGAGTGCCAGAGGCTTGTTTTTTTTGGGTACCAAAATCATTTGGAACCCTCCCTCCCCCCAACTGCTAACTCAACTGATACCAATCCTCTATCCGCTGACTTTGCCAAACCCATACACACTATACCCACCTCTTTTGTGGTCAGATTTATGGATGAATTCCCCAAAGCATGTAGTGCAAGGGCCTGCCTGAATACTTTCAAATGGTACTGTTTAAAGTTTTTGTATCCTATTATTATCTTGATAGGTAATAGCAGAATGTAAAAATGTGCTCAAATGTGTACAGTGTGTATTTATCTCTTTGTATTATGACACTTCTTACCTGTCCAGTGGGCTGCCAATAGTGTAAGTAATACACATTATTTAGGCATTCATTTCTCAATGAAGTAGAGAGGGTTACCTGTCCAAATCATCTCCCCCCATAAAATTTCTAAAATGGCCCATGAGAGGGGGGGGGGGGATCTGATAGGTGAACCTTATACCTTTGTCTTTAAATAGTCCCTAACAGAAATGTTATACTGATGTTGGTCAAGAATGTTTGTGTCTAATCTGCTTTCCATGTTTATGTGCAAAATGAATACATTTTTATTCTTGTTTGACTCCACAGTTTCCTTCCAACCCACAGTAATGGCAGACTGTGGCCTCCCACTTTGCCCAGCAGTGGGACTTTCCTAACTGCGGAGGGGCAATTAATGGGAAACACGTCCACATTGTCCCACCACCCAACTCGGGGTCATACTATTACAACTACAAGGGGTTCAATAGTATTGTGATGTTGGCGGTGGTGTCGGCTACTTACGAGTTCCCATATGTAGACGTTGGGAAGAATGGCCGGATGTCAGATGGTGGAGTCATCGCCCACACGGAGTTCTACAGGCATCTCCAGAATGGCATCTTGGGCTTGCCACCTCCAGAAGACAATGTGGAAGGACTCCCATTCATCTTCGTTGTGGAGGAAGCGTTTGCACTGAGGGACCATCTTATGCGGCCATTCCCTATGAGGACCCTCACCCCGGACCAGAGGCTTTTTAATTACCGGCTGGCCAGAGCCCGAAGATTGGTGGAGAACACATTTGGAATAATGGCCAGCCGGTCCTGCATATTTCTTACACCCATACACATGGCAGAGTATAAACTGAATCACATCATCCTGGCTTGCTGTGTTCTCCACAACTTTTTAAGGAGAAATTCTGTGAACTATGCTGGCTCAGTTGGGCCTGAATCCGGAATTAATCTAAATGAACCAACCCTGGCGGCGCTTGAAGCTGGCCGTCCTGGCTTGCCCCCCCGCGAGGTCCATCTAAGATACATGGAATACTTTGCGGGTCGGGGGGCCATCAATATGCCAGACAATGTCTGAGTCTTTAAAAAAAAAAATTTACTTCAAAAATATTTGCTTACATTTACTGCTTGTGTTTCTCTTAGATGACCATGACATAAATTTGGGCAGGCCTGAAAATGGCGTGATTGTGTAAAATTATAAAGCACTGTTGGGTGTTATTTACTAAAGGCAAATACACTTTGCACTACAAGTGCACTTGAGACTGCACTGAAACTGCACTTGTAGTGCAAAGTGGATTTTCCCTTAGGAAAAGGATTTACTAAAGGCAAATACACTTTGCACTACAAGTGCACTTGAGACTGCACTGAAACTGCACTTGTAGTGCAAAGTGGATTTGTCACAGAAAACACCAATTTTCACACAAAAAAAGTTTAGGAGCATTGAAAGAAGAAGCCACACATTGTTGATTCTCAATATTTTTAATCCAAGCACAATCACATGTGCATTTATAAAAACTTTTTAAAACAAACCAACATGTTTGTTGTATACAATATTTATAGGTGACATTAATAAAAGTAGAAATGTCCTTTTAAGGTAAAACAAGCATGTTTAAAACCAACAATAAATACACAAATCTGGAACTTACAAATTTCAACTTGTAGAAATTGAAGGCAATATCAGACATGAGTATTTATAAACTGTGTTTGATATTGCATTCAGATGGGGTGAAGTCACCCCTGGAAAAGTAAAATTTTGAAGATGCACACAAATTGACAATGTCATAATGTGCTAGCTGGGGGATCAAGGGATATGTTTTGTGGGTGCAACCCCTTCCTCTCAGCTACTTTATTATCGAGGAAGGGGTTGCACCCCCAAAACGCCTACATTGATCTCCCGTGATGGCAGATAGCACATGTTGACACAGTGTGTGCATCTTCAAAATTTGGCTTTTCGAGAATATTTTAAAAAAGGTGCAAAAAATATTAGGAAAAAAAAGCCAAGTAAATTAGGGATTTCGAGGGGTTTTAAACTCTCCCTAAAACATCAATGATGTTCTTCATTTTGTTTTGAACATCATTGATGTTTTGCTTGATATTTTCCAAGTCCCTATTACACCCCATGATCTCCCCGATCAGGATCTGGGCACTTTCACTGGTGAAATGACCTTTATCCACAACATCACGATCACCTAAAAATATAGAAACAAAAACACACCATGTATTATAAATATGCTGGCATCCATCTCTTACCTGAGCCTGTGGTCGCAGACACTCACCTGTTGTGGTGACAATTTCTATAACGTCTCCCTCCTCCTCCTCTGCTTGGCTTTGTGAGATTTCCCCTTCTTTTTGAGGTGGGGGGTCTGTGGTCTCCTCTGATGAGTGGTGTCCTCCAAGTCTTTTCTCCACCATGGAAAAAAAAATAGGTATACTAAGCACACAGATATCTGATGGCAGAAATATGAATATGAAACATTGCTTGGAAGTGGGGTACAATTGTCTGTTTTGGCAGAGTTCAAAGATAAAGAAATATTTTTGTCCTTTGTCAAGCTTGAATACTTACCTGTTTTGTACAAGCTTCACAGATGGAGTCACCCCTATAGTATACACTGGAGCACCTGTGTGGGACCCCCTAATAAAAAGGGTGTTCTGGTGTCCCACACTAGTGCTCCTGTGTCCAGATGTGTAAACAGCTGCTGAGTGTCCTCTCCTTACACTCTCGTTTGCATTTCATTCTAGTTACAAACCCATCTAGACAACAAAATTATTTTAAGAGAAGTAGGCTATCAAAAATGTATTGAAATGCATCTGGCCAAAACATGGTGTTTTCTAGGCCGAACGAACAATGTTTCCTACGAATGAATAATGTGTCCATGAACACGAAAGTTGTCATTTTAAACTGTACAACAGTAAGGAAAAGCACATGGAGCAGCACGCATGTTTTAAAAATAAAGAACAGGAACACAGGACAACTACTTACTTTTTTGCAGCACTCTCCTGAACCTTCTATACTGATTGTGCTCCCTTAATTTGAGGTCCGACCACCATTTCTGGAGTTGATCCTTGGATCGACATACCCCAAAATTCTTCAAAAGACTCTTCACAACTTTCGCCATGATCTTGGCCTTTCTGACATTGGGCTAAGGTCCATACTTCCTATCATATTCGGCCCTTTTCAGTATGTCAACCATCTCCAACACAACATCTCCCCAAAGGACATATTTGAGGCCTTAAATCGTCTTCTCCGGGATCGGGACGTTTCTGGCTCCAGGTTTTCCTCCTCCTCCTCCTTGTTGCTGTAATTAGCACGCACCTGCTCTGTCTCCACCATGTGCTCTTCCGCACTGCGGTGAACGAGAAGGGGCGGGGAATAGACTAGAAAGAACGTCAGGGGCAGGCGGAGTTTCATGCATGCGCAGTGTATATAAAGTGTAACACGCGTGTGTAGTATGTACGATCTGTGAACGGAGGAAGGAGTATCGGAAGCACCGATCGTGATAATGAGGGTAACATTTAAACTTGGGCCTATACTGCTTAGAATTTGAGGCCTATATTGGGACAAGATTAGGAGACATTAGCCTGACATTAGGGTTTGTCTTGTGTTGTGTCTTGCAGAAAAAATGGATATATTGAAGGATCAGGACTTTATCAGCATATTCATAGATATGTTCAGGGAGCTGCCCTGTCTGTGGCAGGTAAACCACTCCGAATATAAGAACCAAACAAAGAGGAAGGCAGCGCTGGATAATTTGCTGCAATTTGTGAAGCCAGTGATCCCCACGGCAGACATCACCTATTTGAAGGCCCTAATTGGTGGCATGAGGAGTACTTATCTAAGGGAGCACAAGAAGGTCCAGGTTTCCCAGAGATCAGAAGTAGCAGATGACATTTATGTTCCTAGGCTGTGGTACTATAACAGACTGCATTTTCTGGCAGGTCAGACTGAAACCAGGCCAGCACTCTCCACTCTTCCTTCCACGCTTCCTTCCCCCTCAGCTGAGGCTTCTGATGTCCAACCTGGGCCTTCCAGGCAGCAACATGTGGAGGAGCCCAGCTTGAGCCAGGTATAGCATTCTTCAAATTATTTCTGGTTGTCAAATTAATGATGTTAAATATATGTTAGTTTGGAGTACTAATTTATGATTGTGATTGATGAACCAAAAACTAAAACGATGTCCCTTTTTTATACACAGGAAAGTCTCAGTCAGGAGGTGGCTGGGCCAAGTAGGCTGCCCGATACCCAGGTCCCTCCCCTCCGCATTCAAAGAAAAAGTAGCAGGAAGAGGAGTAACCTAGAGGAGGCAGCAATTGGGCTATTTTGGAAGGCTACTGAGGCCCTCAGAACACCCCACAGTGTGGAAGAGGATTTTGCTGACCTAACAGCATGCAAAATTCTGCAAATGGAGGAGGGCCAACGCCTCTTATGTGAGTTTCTCATTTTAGAAGCACTAAATAAGGGGTTGAGGGGCCAATTCACATGCCAAAGCCACATTTGTTCGCTCACCCATGGTGCTCCTCCTCCAGGTCCTCCTCCTCCAGCCACACCTCCAACACCAGAGCCACAGCGTGGAAGGAAGCATCTAAGGAAGACCAGAGAGTGATGACCTGGGTTCAGTCTGGTCTGGTAAAAGAGGCAGGCTCTTGTATGACCACAGCCTGGAGACATACATGTCATCTGCTGCTGTTTATGATCTCTTGGACTCCTGGACCAGATTGTACTCCCTTATATATGGACTCCTCAGGCCACCAATTTTGCAGCAAAATAATTGATTTGTGCCCTGGGGGCCAAAGGCTTCACCAATTTCTACTGTTTCTCCAGCGTTGCCTCCCCCTTTGTTTGGTTATGAGCCCTTAATAAAGGAATTTTGGTTTCAATTACACTCGCCTATGTGTGTTTTCCTTCAAAAAGGACAGTTTGTTTGTGAGGAAGCAGGTACATTTCAAAAATACAATGTGAAATTAACAAGAGACACCAACACCAAACAATCTCCTTGAGATTAAATAATACAAGATAATAATGGTATTGTGGTAACTTGACACACAAAACACACCCAAAACTATTCTGGAGTAAAAAAAAATAACAAAAAAAAACACAAGATCAGGCTTTAAAAAAATACAAAAAAAATCCCAAAATGATAATTTTTTAGTCAGATGTGACAAATAAAAATATATTGATGAAATCACGATAAATAATAAAGAAAGAAGTTTGTGAGAACTCTGTGTGAATATGAGCAGCAAAACAACTTAATTCCTCTAGCATTATAAAGAAGAAGAGAGTGCGCTGCATTAAACAATTTAAAACATTGTAGCCTGACGAAAGTGCTAGATCCATTGCAAACGCTAATTTTACCAGACCGATCAGTTCCGTCTGGGAATTTATTCTGAGCATGCGTGGCACTTGGTGTGTCGGAATTGTCCACACATGGTCGGATTTTGTTGTCGGAAAATTTTATAGCCTGCTCTCAAACTGTGTGTGTCGGAAATTCCAATGGAAAATGTCCGATGGAGCCCACACACACGATCGGAATTTCTGACAACAAGCTCCAATCGCACATTTTCGGTCAGAAAATCCGACCGTGTGTATGGGGCATTACAGGCGCAAATTATAGTAATTATCAGTCTAAAACCATTAACAACAAACCTGAGTTTCTTGCATTAGTGCTTTGCTCATCTACACAGTGGTGGCTTGATGTTTTTGTTAAATGTGTGTCTGTCCGCCAATTTGAAAGATCAATATGCTGGTGCACAGACAGCTGCTTGAACTGACAGTTAGAGGTGCATGCAATATACATTTGCCAGAACTGTACAAAGGAATTAATAAAGGCTGCCATTACTGATTGATCCTGATTGATCCTGCCCACTCTGGCATGTTGTCTGGTGCTTTGGAAGCAATGCTGTTTAGTTAGTAATCTGTAACAAATATGGAGCTAACATAGAGAGATATGCAGAAGCAGCACCCACACTTCTCTCATCAGTCACTTGGGATAAGCTGGGCTATCAGAGTACAACTGTAGGCTTTTCAAGAGGTTTGTTATTTTTCTTTCCATACAAGTGAAACCTCCCACATATAATAGTGCTACATTCTGGAGTAATTCATTGTTGCTTCATACAAACAAAAATCAACAATTGTCCAGATGCCTTACTTTTTTGTAAACAATGATTACCATAGAAAGAGTGGTGTGGTATTTTCTGGAAGCTATGTACACCATCTTGCTGGACTCTGACACCAGCCATGATCGCCCTGTATTGTAGAGAAAAGAATAGGACCCAGTGATGACATTGAATCTAAAATGTATTAAAGGCATTGGTGTTTTTTTCTTTTTCTTTTTGTGGACAAGACTTTCATAAATACATGGCAGTGTATGGATAGACTGACCCTGCCCATACTGGAGTGTTGAATACAATATCCATATATATCTAAAGCCATTTTTGTTCCCTTTTTTTAAATTGAGAAGGGGATGATTAAAATCTCTTTTTTTATATTTTCAAGGATTTTTTTTAGACTTAACAGGAAGAAAAAGGAAATATTTGCAGTGTGTTGGAGATCCCTTCAAGACAACTGTCACCAGAACAAGTTTCTACTCTATTCCTGTTCTGGTGGCAAATACAAATTTTGGATGTAAAGTGGAAGGTATGTGAAAATCTAACTAAGGCTAAACCTACTCCCACACCCCTATGCTAAGCCTATTCTGTCTAACACTGTAAAGAAAAGATCTGTAGATTTACCTATTCTAAAGCTTCTCTGGTCCATCACATGATCTCTCCAGTGTCGGCTTTTGTGTTTAAAATAGTTTTATTACATTTAAAAATACATAACATGACATTCAAAGATCACTATATACATGACATTCCTAAAGTATATTAATTACTTAACATTCCCAACCCCTAAAATATACATACAATGCTAGGGTTCTCCCAGCCATCTTCCGCATTTTTAAAAAAAAGAAGAGCCAGACTACCCCCTTCACCCAAATCTTCCCCCAGGGAAGAGAGAGAAAGAGGAGAAAATAATGTCCTTTCCTTTTCCTTCCCCCCAGTCTTAAAGGATTTTAGATTTAGTATCTTATACAGATAGTGCCTCCCCTGTATTCTACCCTTCCCTACCCCTTCCCTCCCCCCCATCCTCTAACCAAGCAAACACAAAAACATAACCACGTCCTCCTTTTAACAGTGAAAAACCTAACGCGTTGTAAATTCTTTATTTAATTAAGAGGTGGGTCTAGAGATGGCTGCAAAAAGCCGCTGCCCTAGTTCCACCCTAGTCTCTGTGTACCCGAATCCCGCCCCTCATTACTTCCCTAATTTTATCTATATATAACCCCTTCTTCCCCCTATTTAAACTCCACACCCCCAGTGCACTACAAATGCCCCCCCCCCCAATTGACAATTGACTTGTGTGTTTATTTAAGTTAATTTAATTAAGGGGCGCATCTAGGGACAAAATAGCCATGTATACCACCATTCCTATTCCACCCTAAATTTCTGTGTTCTCTTACCCCCCCCATCTCTACCCCTTTTAACTATACCTTTCAACCTAAATACCTAAATCCCTAAACCCCCCCAAAAAAGGAAGAAACCCTTCCTTTCCCCTTCTCCTCTTTCCCTCCCCCCACCCCTCTCCACTCTCATCCCTTCCCCTCAAACAATATTTTGGTTACCCATACAGCTTAAATAAGTCAAAGATTGTTTGAACTCAAGCCGACCTCTCCAAGTTCCATACAATCTTGATCCAGAGTCATTTTGCAAAGATATTGCAAAGATATTAGTTCTTCCATTAATCTAGTTCTATTTCCTTAGAAATACATGGGGTAGTGGTGCATCCTGTGATATATGTCCACTGTGTCAGGAAAAGACTTGCAAGGGAAGTGGAAGCCACGCTGCAAACATGTAAAAAAGAGTGAAAGACACAGGCGCCTCTGAGTAAGGACTGTAATATTTAATGGCAAAGGGTGCATTAAAAACTCACATTTGAGGTATCTGTATGTAGGCACTATAATGGGCAATGAACCGCACTGTCACTGTCCAGGCTATCTGCAGCAACCACGTCTCACTAGTTCACATGGAGCCGGCGTCCTGTTCAGCAGGAATCTTTGGCGCTCGAGCGTTATCCAAACCAAAGGTTGGAGCGCAGCTGGGGACCGAAGGAGAGGGCTGAAGTGCATCGCAGAGTGGGATGGCATCACATATGTGCTTGCAACGCATTTTGGAGCATGCGCACTGGAGAGATGTGCACAGTGCGCACTCTTTTGTCAAGCTACCTACTTAAACCAACCCTTTATTGTCTGTATTTTCTTTCATTTCCAATATCTCGGAATTAATGCTTTTGCTGCATTTAACAGAAATGGGACAACAGCTACTCTATATTTTTTTCTTACCTCTCCTGTAGCATGGAACAAGCACTGCCAGGGGTCTTGCCTGATTTCAAAATTACAATCTGCTTAATTACCTTCAATATTTCTTTCCAAAATGGCTGGATCAAGGGGCAATGCCACCATATATGGGCATGTGTTCCCTCAAACCCACAATCCCTCCAACACAATGGTGATATAAATTGACGGTGATCTGAATTGACCCTATGAAGTTTTGCTGTTTAAGTTTAACCATTTAGTTAACATTTAGTTAACAGTTTATAGTTAATTTCCCTTATCCTCGTATCTTTTGAGGTTGATGTATATAATCAATAACCTTAAATTTTGAGATGGAATGTATATAATCAATAACCTTACATTTCAATTGTTCTCTGAAAGAAATTTTGCCTTTTATTCAAAAAACAGGATCACAAAATACAAGCCACAGCAGGGCGGACAGAAGAACTGATGCGTTTAACACTACAAACAGTGCTTACTCATAGCTAGCAATCACAAAAATGAATGTCAAATATATACTATTTGCTGTAGACCATGTGGCTAAACAATTATTCAATCAACCAATAAATTAATGAAATCAAATTGAATTAATCACCTGGGGTCTCAGCAAATGTCATGAATACAATCAAACCATTAAGTTTAAGTTTTTAAGGGATATCAGTCAATACACATGAATAAGATTACGGCATGATGACATGCATTATATACATATGCATGTATCTTTGGTCTGATATCTCTTGAAAACTGAGGTTCGGTGCTATTTTCTTAAGGGCTCAAGTAAAATAAATCTGTTGATCTAGATTCCTATGTATCAGTTCATCGCTATTATGGCCATTCCTGGATACCATTCTCTGATATCGCTGGATGGAATCGGCTGTTGTGCAATCGTGAGATGTATGACGATTTACATTGCCTTGAAAACCCGATTAATCAATTAAGTCTCTAGTAGGTAACCTGTCAGTATATATGATCACAACAACAGCATGATGACACGTGACATACATATATATGTCCGTGTATCTTGTCTGGCATCTTATGCAATGTCACTATTTCTATTTTAGGTAGAAGAGATTAGTCAGCTTAGTTCTTTGTGTCTTGGGTTGTTAGCATTATGGCCATTTACCATCACTGCTTAGCCGTCATTCATTAATTTATATAAAAAATCTTTTCCATATATTATAAAGGTGTTTACATGGGTGGCTTCTAGCTTCTGAGTGAGGGTACTACTTTGATTTAATTGGGTTTGATTATTATTGATCATATTCAATTAAATTCTACATGGACATTTCCCCCTCGTTCCGTTCAGGTCTCTGACAGGAACATTTACGATATTGAACAAGTCTACAGTGCCTTGCAAAAGTATTCACCCCCTTGGCTTTTAACCTCTTTTGTTACATTACAGCCTTTAGTTCAATGTTTTTTTTTAATCTGAATTATATGTGATGGATCAGAACACAATAGTCTAAGTTGGTGAAGTAAAATTAGAAAAATATATACATAAAACTATTTTTCAGAAATAAAAAACTGATAATTGGCATGTGCGTATGTATTCACTCCCTTTGTTATGAAGCCCATAAAAAGTTCTGGTGCAACCAATTACCTTCAGAATTCACATAATTAGTGAAATGATGTCCACCTGTGTGCAATCTAATTGTCACATGATCTGTCATTACATATACACACCTTTTTGAAAGGCCCCAGAGGCTGCAACACCTAAGCAAGAGGCACCACTAACCAAACACTGCCATGAAGACCAAGGAACTCTCCAAACAAGTAAGGGACTATGTTGTTGAGAAGTACAAGTCAGGGTTAGGTTATAAAAAAAATCCAAATCTTTGATGATCCCTAGGAGCACCATCAAATTTATCATAACCAAATGGAAAGAACATGTCACAACAGCAAACCTGCCAAGAGATGGTTGCACACCAAAACCCACGGACCAGGCAAGGAGGGCATTAATCAGAGAGGCAGCACAGAGACCTAAGGTAACCCTGGAGGAGCTGCTGAGTTCCACAGCAGAGACTGGAATATCTGTACATAGGATGACAACAAGCCGTACACTCCATAGAGTTGGGCTTTATGGCAGAGTGACCAGAAGAAAAACTTTCAGCAAAAAATAAAATGACATGTTTTGAGTTTGCGAAAAGGCATGTGGGAGACTCCCAAAATGTATGGAGGAGGTGCTCTTGTCTGATGAGACTAAAATGTAACTTTTTGGCCATCAAAGAAAAGGCTATATCTGGTGCAAACCCAACACATCACATCACCCAAAGAACACCATCCCCACTGTGAAACATGGTGGTGGCAGCATCATGCTGTGGGGATGTTTTTCAGCAGTCAGGACTGGGAGACTGGTCAGAGTTGAGGGAAAGATGGATGGTGCTAAATACAGGGATATTCTTGAGCAAAACCTGTACCACTCTGTGCGTGATTTGAGGCTTTGTGTGATTTGAGGTTCACCTTCCAGCAGGACAATGACCCCAAACACACTGCTAAAGCAACGCTTGAGTGGTTTAAGAGGAAACATGTAAATGTGTTGGAATTGCCTAGTCAAAGCCCAGACCTCAATCCAATATAAAATCTGTAGTCAGACTTAAAGATTGCTTTTCACAAGAGCAAACCATCCAACTTGAAGGAGCTGGAGCAGTTCTGCGAGGAGGAATGGGCAGAAATCCCAGTGGTAAGAAGTGGCAAGCTCATGGAGACTTATTCAAAGCGACTTGGAGCTGTGATAGCCGCAAAAGGTGGCTCAACAAAGTATTGACTTTAGGGGGGTGAATAGTTATGCATATTGACTTTTTTCTGTTATTTTGTCCTATTTGTTGTGTGCTTCACAATAAAAAATAAAAAAACATCTTCAATGTGGGAATGCTCTGTAAATTAAATGATGCAAATCCTCAAATCCGTGTTAATTCCAGGTTGTGAGGCAACAAAACACGAAAAATGCCAAGGGGGTGAATACTTTTGCAAGGCACTGTATGTTACATGGTTTTGAGTTCAATAAGTTTTTATTGTTTTGTTTTAACACAAGTTTAAACAGAAAAAAAGCATGAATAAAACCGAGGGCCTGGCATCAGGCATACCGGTACACCAATTGAAAATACACGTTTGTAATAAGGAAATATAGTGTATTCTATTACAAGTGCTGAGGTAACTTGGAATTGTGCTTATTAAATCAACAATTAAACACATGACCAACATTAGTTTCAATGCTATGTCTCTTGGTCTGGGCACCCCTTCGGGAACTTGCTGCGTCCAGAGGTCAAGGAGACAATTATTAAAACATATAAAATCAACAGGGTCATAATGGTGAGGTAGTTCCAGATCTCATGAGAAACGGAAGAACTCATGTTGAAAAATCAGAATACAAATGATTATTTGGTGTGGCCAAGAATGGCCTAGAAGGGTAAGCCAGAGTAGGCTAGAAGCGACAGTAGAAGAAAAGAAGAGAGCTAAGAATAAGAAAGATTGCAGGGATATAGGGCGGGAGAGGGGGGAATGGGAGGGGGGTATAGCTATACATGGCCGAGTATAGCTTGACATGGCCGATTTGTGAGTGAAAAGGAAGGCCTTACCCCAATCTGCTTCTGTTATGTCTCTCCAGAGTTCCTCTGACCAGGTTTTAGTGTATTTAGGTAAGGACCTGTGAACATGGTCCAAAATCATTTTGAATATTAGCGATAAGGTGTGTCTAGGAGTCTCTGAGAGCATGCATAATTTCTCAAAACCAGTCAAGGGTCTGTGGATTTGTTTGGAGTCGTGGAGTTGTTTACAATAAGAATTTAAGTGTAGACGTGTAAGCCAGGTTATCTTAGAGGATGTGATATTTTGGTTGGTAACGAAGGTACTTAGGGTGGTGTTCACAAATTGTCGGGCTGTGGGCCAGGAAGCTCTATTGTAGTCGTCTAAGGTGTGAGTGGAGTTGCCTTCAGGGAGGGCGGGGGTTATCGAATAGGGGGGTGAGAGGACTCGGTTCTGAGGATAATGAGTGACTCTCTCTTCTGCGATACCAGATTGCCATAGCATCTCTGGTAAGAGGGGACATTCCTGCTAACGATTTGTATGTCTGACCATAGCCCATAAGAGAGCATAGAGAGCAATTGAGGATAAGTCTTGTTCCACAAGGGTGGAGGCTTTGATCAGTGGGCGGGGGAACCACTCCAGAATATGGGAGATCACTGTTAATGTATGATAGAGTTCAAAATCAGGTAGGCCCACCCCTCCTTTAGTGGTAGGGGAGCATAGGAGTTTATGTTTCAATCTAGGGTGATTCCCCTGCCATACAAATCGGATAGCCATAGAACGAAGGGTGCGAAAAAATGCCACGAGAAGTGCAATTGGGAGTGCCTGATATAAATAAAGTAGCTTTGGGAGAATATCCATTTTTAATAATTCATGCGACCAAACCAGGACATTGGTAAGGCCATATGGCTTTCAGTAAGGCGTCTGAGTTTCGTAAGTAATGGGCTGAAATTCAGGGCATATATATCTGATGTTCTTTTCGGAATGGCTGTTCCTAAGTACGATATGGAGTTTATCTGCCATTGAAAAGAGAAGTTAGATTTAAGGGAAGAGAGGGTGGCATGCGTCAGGGATAAATTAAGTGCCTCTGTTTTAGTAATGTTTAATTTGTAATTACTAAAACAGCCAAACTGATCGATCTCAGCTAGTATAGATGGTATGTCGGTATGTGATTACGTTGGGCATATGCCATAAGGTGTATGGTTTTGGTGGTGTTATCCCTGGCTTCAGGTCCAGGGACAAAGCCCACCTGATCTTTGTGGATTGTCTCGGGCAGTAAGGGAGATAGGCGATTCGCAAGGATCTTTGCATATAATTTTAAGTCTATATTCAAAAGGGAGATTGGTCTATAATTGGGGCATAAGGAGGGGTCTTTACCTGGCTTTGGGATAACTGCTATTTGGGCTTGGAGCAAAGTAGGGGAAGGAGCAAGACCTCCATCAATGGCATTAAAAGTTTTGCTAATAAAGGTGCCAGTTGAAGAGTAAACATTTTATAAAAGCGTGGGGAAAACCCGTCAGGGCCGGGGCTCTTTCCATTTTTAAGATTTTTTATGGCTAGTTGAAAGTCTGTTTCGGAAAGGGCGGATTCCAGTTCTTCCATTTCGGGTGTTGGGAAGAGTGGTAGTGCCGTCTCCAGGATATATGAAAGGAGGTCTTGCAATTGAGATGAGGGTGATGAAACTCATGGAGTAAGATTATATAGACTAGAATAGTATTGGCGGAATTCTTCAGCTATAGCCGAGTTGTTCAATAATTTACCTTTAGTTAGGGAGTTAATGAACTGAATTGGCTTGCGGGTTTGTCGGGGTTGGAGTGTATTTGCCAGATGTCTGCCACATTTATTGGCTTGGGAGTAGTGAACGAATCGCCCTTTATCCCTCACTACCAATGAGCGCTCTGCAAAAATTTGCAAGAGGTCTCTTCTAGCATTAGTGAGTTCTAGTAGCACCGTGGTGTCAGGGTTTTTTTTGTGTGATTCTTCCAACGTGGCTATGTTGCTAAGGAGACGCGTAATGTCGGCTGTACGCGCACGTTTAAGTCAGGAACCATGTTGAATAAATTTATCCCTGATGTCTTGTGTGCAGACTGAGTCAGATAGTAGATTGTCATTCAACCTCCAGGAAGTCCGTCTCTTTTGCACAGGGACGTTTCCTAGTGTCATGTGTATGGGAGCGTGGTCAGACCATAGGGTGAGACATATGGAGGAAAGGGGGGAATAATCTAGTAAGGATTGGGAGCTGAAGAAGTAATCCAGTCTGCTATAAGAAGAATGTGCTGGGGAATAATACATATAATCTTTAGTGGAAGGGTGTAATATTCTCCACACATCCACTAAGGAAAGGTCAGCTAAAAGTGTTCGCATTTTGGTCAGAGAAGCTGGGGAGAGTGAGGACTTACCAGACGAGGCATCGAGGCGGGGTATCAAGGTGGCGTTGAGGTCCCCTCCCAGGATCATGTTGGTTGTACTAAATCACTTCAGGTGAAAGACCATGGTGGAGAGAAAGCGGTACTGGTCCTGGTTTGGAGAGTAAATATTAATTATAGTATAGATCATATTCATATATGACAATTTAAGAAATATATATCTGCCCGATGGCTCAATATAAGTATCAAGAACATCAGGCGTGAATGTGGCATGAAATGCAATGGAGACCCCTTTAGATTTTGCAGTGGGGTTGGTGCTATGAAACCAGGTGGGATATTGTTTGTGGAGCAATTGTGGGATCGCATCAGACCTAAAGTGATTTTTCTGTAGGAGAAGGATGTGGGTGCGAGATTTATGAAAATTATAGAGTATATGTCTTCTCTTCTCCGGGGTGTTAAAGCCCCTGCAATTTAACGAGGAGACTTTAAGGGAGGTTGGAGTCATCATAGGGAGAGTAATTTAGGGGGTGAGCAAAGGTAAGAATGGTCGAGGCCCGCTGCCCTAAAGGAGAGGGAGGGAAGGGAAAGGGGAGGAAGAGAGCGACAGCTTGTGGAGAAAGGATAAAAGGTAAGCATGAGAGAAAGAAGAGAGAGAATTGTAGAAGAGGAAATAGAGAACAGAGGCCTAGATGGCCGTACTAATAATGTTGTAATATAATCAACATAACAGCTAAAACCGCTATGGGCGCTGAAAACCCTAAGTGGGGGGGGTCGCGGTCAGAGCACAGAGGGGCCCGCACACGTCGGGCAACTTCTATTGATTTCATCTATATGTAAAAAGGGCTCGGGCCCTGCATTGCCAAGTATATTGTAAATAACTATAAGTGGGTATCAGAAAGAACCCCATTCAACATAACCTTGATGGCCTGCAGGGTCCTGTTAGCTTCTAAATTTAACAGTATTCTGCAATAAGGCTGAGGGGGAGGGAGGTATCAGGAGGAAACCTATGGTGGGGATGGAAAAACAAGTACAAACAGTTGTATTTCTCTTACAAGAAGAAAGCTGGCTTCTTACACAGAGAAAATAAAACCCGTATACGGATAATCAAGATTAGATCAGCAATACAATGATATTACACGGTTTTAATAGATCACACATTTTGATCATTTTGAATAAGTTCTGTATATATAGAAATAAGAGGGCATTTTTGTTCATTAGTGCACATTATAAATAAATTCTTGTACAGTTCTCATATGTCTATTTGTGTATATGTTTATATTATATTATATATGTTTTGAGTTATGCTGTTTTGTACAACAGGTTTTAATATCATAATTGCCTGTATATTGAGTCCTTTCTGATATATGTTCTTACACCTACAAGTTTTCAGATACACATTTTTATTGAGGTCAGGTTAGTCATGCATTTATAAATAGATACAGTCTTTTCATCAGCATTGAGATCGGCTCCACACACCAATTTCATTGTTAATATGTTCACTATTAGCAACACTTTTACACATGGACCTATTGGGTGGTTGTACGGTCTAACTGTGCATATAGATTAAAATTTAGTTTGTACACACATATCACTCACATTACGTAGTCACATACCGTATTTATTTACGCATTTGCTTACATGTATATATTAATATAGATATATTTAATTATTCACTTTATGACATATGTTTGATGGTCACACATTTTCTAGTTTACTCATTTATTGATGCTACATATATATATTTTTGCACATCATTTTTACACATTGATTTTTTTTTCCGCACCCCACATTATCACATGTGTGAGTTAAGGTTTGATTGTATTCACAACATTTGCTGAGACCTCAGGTGATTAATCCAATTTGATTAAATGAATTTATTGGTTAATTGAATAATTGTTTAGCCACATGGTCTACAGCAAATAGTATATATTTGATATTCATTTTTGTGATTGCTAGCTATGAGTAAGCACTGTTTGTAGTGTGAAATGCATCAGCTCCTCTGTCCGCCCTGCTGTGGCTTGTATTTTGTGATCCTGTTTTTTGAATAAAAGGCAAAATTTCTTTCGGAGTGCGGCTGTCCAGAATTTTCTCCCTATCTTCATTGCTACATGCATTGCCAGCACCTGTGGCTTCTAATACTGGAGGAGAGGTTTCAGTGGTGGTGTGGTGTTTCTTTCTTTCTCTATTTCAATTGTTCTGATATGGTTTGATTCAGTTTGGATTCTCCAGAGGACATAAGGACCCAGGACCGGGGGGAGATCAGCACCCCATATATACTGGATATTTCATGTCTGTTTTTCCATCCCTGGTCTATGAGTCTCTCCCATGGACTAAACTCCCTAATAGAGCAGAGGGGTTTTGGGGGGGCATCCACAAAATACTGGAGTTGTCCATATCTTCAGACATCCCAAGTGAAATACCATATCTCTCTCATAGTTCTGATATTGAACAAAGACTATTACCATTCAGAACATCTTTTAATCTCAGGCAGTCTGAAAATGTCCATTTTAGATACAACTTTTTCTCCTTCCCTGGTGAAAAATAGTTTGTACCTGAAAGAGGGATTAAAGGACTATTATATTGCCATAACATGCTTTTAAACAGGCTATCCCAAGCTCTAAAAGTGTATATTGTTATTGGAGCTACATGCCTGGGAAGACCCCTGTATTGCCTTGGTATCCAGATTATCTGTCCAAAAGATGATCCACTTAAATTTTCCTCCAATGATACCCATTTTTTCTGAGAAGTACCACAAATCCAGTCTATTGTCCTCCATAGCACTACTACCTCATGATTCCTCTCGAAATCTGGAAGATATAGTTCCCCCTTTGACCTTGGTCTAGCCAATATCTTAAGAGCAATACGAGGGCTTCTATGTTTCCATATAAATCTCCTAATCAATCTAATGCAGCGTACACATGATCGGAATTTTTCGTGGGAAAAGCCTTGGATGGTTTTTCCGACAGAATTCCGCTTAAGCTTGGCTTGCATTCACACGGTCACACAAAAGTTCTTGGAACTTTCGACTATCAAGAATGCGGTGACGTACAACACGTACAATGGTGCTAGAAAAGGGAAGTTCCATACGAAGCGCACCACCCTTTGGGCTCCTTCTGCTAATCTCATGTTTATCTTGTGTTAGTACAAGTTTGGTGAGAGATAATTTGCGCTTTTCAGCCCTGTGCTTTTCAGATCGTTACTGCTCTTCAGTTTGTGCTTGTGGGTTCGTATCTGTTCCTCAGTGCGTGTAGTCAGTTTGCATCTGGGTTTCAGTGCATATTATTATAGTACATATTTGTTTTTAAGTGTGTTCTTGTCCGCTCGTTTCTGATTTTCAGCCCACTCTTCTCAGGCATTTTTGTTTTTCAGTGCTTTCTTTTAGTTCGTTCTGACCAGCCGACCGTTTTGAAGCCATGTTGAGGTTACATACTTGTCGTAGAGTTCGTGCTGTGCGGGGGGCTTGGTGTTGGGGTTCTTGCTTTGACCCAAGCCCAGTCCATGAACAGGGTGGGGAGGAGTTCATGGATGAAGAATTGGTTGCTCCAGCGTGACCAATTCTATCATATGCCTTTGTTGCGGGAGATCCAAGAGAATAATCCTGATGATTTCTGGAATTTTCTCTGGATGATGGACCCCGTTTTTCACCATCTGTTGGCTTTGCTGTCCCCTTATATTACGAAGCAGGACACCTGCATGCAGCAAGCCATCACTCCCGAGCAGAGGCTCGTCCCCACGTTGCGGTACTTGGCAACAGGGAGAAGTCTGCAGGACCTCAAGTTCTCTAACAGGCATCTCCCCCCAGGCTCTTTGGATCATTATTCCAGAAACCTGTTCTGCCATTATACAGGTCCTGCAGAAGGACTATATTAAGGTAAGTTTTCTCCTTTAACATCACATTCTATGTATTTAATGTTTGCTAATGTATTGTATTTCTTTCATCCTTCCCTAATTACCATGATGGCAATATGCTGTGAATGTCCCCTTTGTCCTCATGCATGCTGTAAGCTTTTAATGCTCCTTTTTTGTCCTTCATGCATATTTGCCTTCACTAGCCTCCCCAGCATGCTATCCTGGGCCAATACACACCTAGCCTAGTAAATTAACAATGTATTTTGTCAGCTCCATAGTAGTGATTTACTCTAAACACCCCCATAAATGCTATTGTTGTCCTTAAATTCAGGCAGAGTGCCATAATTTTTTTGGGTCCCAAACTCATCTAGAACCCCCCCTAAAATTTTTACAATGGGCCATCAGAGGGGGTGAGGAATCTGATAAGTGTACCTTATATTTTTGTCTTTAAATACTCCTTAAAATAAATGTTATACTGATGTTGGCCAAGAATAGGGATGAGCCGAACACCCCCCTGTTCGGTTCGCACCAGAACATGCGAACAGGAAAAAAGTTTGTTCGAACACGCGAACACCGTTAAAGTCTATGGGACACGAACATGAATAATCAAAAGTGCTTATTTTAAAGGCTAATATGCAAGTTATTGTCATAAAAAGTGTTTGGGGACCTGGGTCCTGCCCCAGGGGACATGGATCAATGCAAAAAAAAGTTTTAAAAACGGCCGTTTTTTCAGGAGCAGTGATTTTAATAATGCCTAAAGTCAAACAATAAAAGTGTAATATCCCTTTAAATTTCGTACCTGGGGGGTGTCTATAGTATGCCTGTAAAGGGGCGCATGTTTCCTATGTTTAGAACAGTCTGACAGCAAAATGACATTTTGAAGGAAAAAACTCATTTAAAACTACCCGCGGCTATTGCATTGCCGACAATACACATAGAAGTTCATTGATAAAAACGGCATGGGAATTCCCCAAAGGGGAACCACGAACCAAAATTAAAAAAAAAAAATGACGTGGGAGTCCCCCTAAATTCCATACCAGGCCCTTCAGGTCTGGTATGGATATTAAGGGGAACCCCGGCCAAAATTTTAAAAAAAAATGACGTGGGGTTCCCCCTAAATTCCATACCAGACCCTTCAGGTCTGGTATGGATTTTAAGGGGAACCCCGTGCTAAAAAAAAAAAAAAACGGCGTGGGGTCCCCCCAAAAATCCATACCAGACCCTTATCTGAGCATGCAACCTGGCAGGCTGCAGGAAAAGAGGGGGGGACGAGAGTGCGGCCCCCCCTCCTGAAATGTACCAGGCCACATGCCCTCAACATTGGGAGGGTGCTTTGGGGTAGCCCCCCAAAACACCTTGTCCCTATGTTGATGAGGACAAGGGCCTCATCCCCACAACCCTGGCCGGTGGTTGTGGGGGTCTGCGGGCGGGGGGCTTATCGGAATCTGGAAGCCCCCTTTAACAAGGGGACCCCCAGATCCCGGCCCCCCCCTGTGTGAAATGGTAAGGGGGTACAAAAGTACCCCTACCATTTCACTAAAAAACTGTCAAAAATGTTAAAAATGACAAGAGACAGTTTTTGACAATTCCTTTATTTAAATACTTCTTCTATCTTCCTTCATCTTCTGGTTCTTCTGGTTCTTCTGGCTCTTCTGGATCTTCCTCCGGTGTTCTCGTCCAGCATCTCCTCCGCGGCGTCTTCTATCTTCTTCTCCTCGGGCCGCTCCGCACCCATGGCATGGGGGGGAGGCTCCCGCTCTTCTCTTCTTCTTCATCTTCTTCTCTTCTTCTTTTCTTCTCTTCTTCTCTTCTTCATTTTCTTCTCCGGGCCGCTCTGCACCCATGCTGGCATGGAGGGAGGCTCCCGCTGTGTGACGGCGCTCCTCATCTGACAGTTCTTAAATAACGGGGGGCGGGGCCACCCGGTGACCCCGCCCCCCTCTGACGCACGGGACATGACGGGACTTCCCTGTGGCATTCCCCGTGACCCTCCCAATGTTGAGGGCATGTGGCCTGGTACGGTTTAGGAGGGGGGGGTGCACTCTCGTCCCCCCCTCTTTTCCTGCGGCCTGCCAGGTTGCGTGCTCGGATAAGGGTCTGGTATGGATTTTTGGGGGGACCCCACGCCGTTTTTTTTTTTTTTTTTGGCGCAGGGTTCTCCTTAAAATCCATACCAGACCTGAAGGGTCTGGTATGGAATTTAGGGGGAACCCCACGTCATTTTTTTTTTTTATTATTTTGGCCGGGGTTCCCCTTAATATCCATATCAGACCTGAAGGGCCTGGTATGGAATTTAGGGGGACTCCCACGTCATTTTTTTTTTTAAATTTTGGTTCGGGGTTCCCCTTTGGGGAATTCCCATGCCGTTTTTATCAATGAACTTCTATGTGTATTGTCGGCAATGCAATAGCCACGGGTAGTTTTAAATGAGTTTTTTCCTTCAAAATGTCATTTTGCTGTCAGACTGTTCTAAACACAGGAAACATGCGCCCCTTTACAGGCATACTATAGACACCCCCCAGGTACGAAATTTAAAGGGATATTACACTTTTATTGTTTGACTTTAAGCATTATTAAAATCACTGCTCCTGAAAAAACGGCTGTTTTTAAAACTTTTTTTTGCATTGATCCATGTCCCCTGGGGCAGGACCCAGGTCCCCAAACACTTTTTATGACAATAACTTGCATATTAGCCTTTAAAATTAGCACTTTTGATTTCTCCCATAGACTTTTAAAGGGTGTTCCGCGGCATTCGAATTTGCCGCGAACACCCCAAATTGTTCGCTGTTCGGCGAACTTGCGAACAGCCAATGTTCGAGTCGAACATGAGTTCGACTCGAACTCGAAGCTCATCCCTAGCCAAGAATGTTTGTGTCTAATCTGCTTGCTTGGTTATGTGCAAAAGTAGTAATTTTATTTTTTCTGGTTTGACTCCACAGTTTCCTTCAACGGCACAGGAATGGCAGGCTGTGGCCTCCCAGTCTGCCGAGTGGTGGGACTTTCCCAACTGCAGAGGGGCAATTAATGGGAAACATGTCCACATCGTCCCACCACCCCACTCGGGGTCATACTATTTTAACTATAAGGGGTTTCATGTTATCATGTTGATGGTGGTGGTGTCGGCGACATATGAGTTTGTATATGTGGCCGTGAGGAAGAATGGCCGGATGTTGGATGGTGGCGTCTTTGTCCAGACCGAGTTCTACTGACTTCTCCAGAGTGGTGGCTTGGGATTGCCTCCTGCTGAAGAGAATGTGGAAGGACTCCCATTTGTGTTTGTCGCTGATGAAGCATTTGGTCTAGGTGAACATCTGATGAGGCCATTCCCCCAGAGGACCCTCACCCCGGAGAAGAGAGTTTTTAATTACAGGCTGGCCAGAGCCAGAAGAGTGGTGGAGAATGTGTTTGGTATAATGGCCAGCCGGTTCTGCCTATTCCTTTTGGCAATCAACATGGCGGAGTATAAACTGAATCACATAGTGCTAGCATGCTGTATTCTACATAATTATTTAAGGAGAAATGCTCCAAATTATGTGGCCTCAGTTGGGCCTGAGGCTGCAATTCAGGACATAAATCCAATGACGGCCCTGGAAGCTGGCCGTCCTGGCTTGCCCCCCCAAAACTCCTGTGATGTGCGGCAAAAGTGTCTATACTATTTTATGGGTACGGGGGCCATTGCTATGCCAGCAAATTGTTGATTATTTTCTAAAATTAAAAATTTTGATCTGAAATCATCTTGAATTTGATTTACTGCTTGTGTTACTTTTAGCTGTCTCCTAGGTTCTGCTAGTGCACTTGTAGTGCCAAGTGGATTTTGCTTTATTAAATAACTCTGTAAACACC
Organism: Aquarana catesbeiana; assembly: GCF_042186555.1. Classification (NCBI taxonomy): domain Eukaryota; kingdom Metazoa; phylum Chordata; class Amphibia; order Anura; family Ranidae; genus Aquarana; species Aquarana catesbeiana. Next base: position 506,631,679 of record NC_133327.1, on the reverse strand, counting down.
AACTTAATACAAAAACTGGTATTGAACATTGAAAGAAGAAGCCACACATTGTTGAGTATAAAAACTTTTACTCCGTGCACATTCACATGTGCATTGTAAAACATTTTTCCACCAAAAATACATCTTTGTTTAATTAGGTTTGACATTTTTAGTTTTAAATTTTGCTTTACAGGCATGTTTAAACCATAACATACACAACTCTGGAACGTACAAAGTTCTACGTCCAAAAAGTGAAGGCAATATTAGACATAAGTATGTGAAAACTGTGTTGATTTTGCCTTCATCAGACGGGGTGATGTCACCCCTGTAAAAGCCAAATTTTGAAGATGCACAAAAATTGGGATTCAAAATGGGGATTTCCCTCCTGATCCAATGCCTAATGTCAACATGTGCTAGCTCCCATCATGGGGGATCAAAGGACGTGTTTTGGGGGGTGCAACCCCTTCCTCTCACCTACTAGAGTTGCGAGGAAGGGGTTGCACCCACAAAACACGTACATTGATATCACATGATGGCAGATAGCACATGTTGACACACTGTTTGCATCTTCAAAATTTGGCTTTTATATCAATCATGTTCTTCATTTTTTGTTCAACATCATTTTTTTTTTGCTTTATGATGTCTACATCCCGACTACACACCATTATGTCCTGGATTAAGATTTGTGCACTTGCACTTCACCTAAAATCAAAAAACACACCATGTATTATAAATATGCAGGCATACATCTATTACCTGAAGCTGTGGTCTCAGACACTGACCTGTTGTGGTCACTATTTCACACACTTCATCCACCTCTCCTTCCTCTACATCTTCAGGTTGTGGTGTTCTGAGTTCCCCTTCTTTAGGAGGTGGGGGGTTCCTGGTGTCCTCAGATGTCCTGAGTCTTTTCTCCCCTATGAGAATTAAACAAAAGGTATACTTAGCACACAGATATTTGAGGCCAGAAATAGGAATATGAAACATTGCTTGGAAGTGTCGTACAATTGTCTGTTTTGGCACAGTTCCAAGCTGAATACATGATTTTTTCCCTTACCAAAGCTGGAATACTTACCTTTTTTGGACAATATTCACACATGGAGACACCCCTAGTATCTCCTGGAGCACCTGTGTGGGACACCCTAAAAAGTTTGTTCAGGTGTCCCACACTAGTGAGTCCAGATGTGTAAACAGCTGCTGAGTGTCCTCTCCTTACATTACACTGTATCAAGTTTGCATTTCATTCTAGTTACAAACACATCTAGACAACAATGTACTAAACTTATTTTAATACCTGCATCTGCAAAAAACATTGTATTAGTGGGCGAACGAACAGTGTTTACTACGACCGATTACTGTGCTCACGAGCCTGAAAGTTGCCATTTAAAACTGTACGACAGTAAAGAAAAGCACATGGAGCAGCATGCAAGTAATAATAATAATAGGAACACAGGACAACTACTTACTTTTTAGAAGCAGTTTCTTGATCCTTCTGTATTGATTATGCTCCCTCAATTTCAGGTCTGACCAGCGTTTCCTCAATTGCTCCTTGGATTGCCATACCCCAAAATTCCTGTGCAGACTTCTCACAACTTTAGACATGATCTTGGCCTTTCTCACATTAGGGTTGGTGTACGGTCCATACTTCCCATCATGGTCAGCCCTCTTCAAGATGTCCACCATCTCCGCCATCTCTACAAAGGACATATTTGAGGCCTTATATCTCCTCCAGGATCGGGACGTTTCTGGCTCCGGGCTTTCCTCGTCGTTACTGGAATTACACACCTGCTGTGTCCTCTCCCACTGCGCCGAAAGAGAAGGGGTGGGGAATATTCTAGAAAGAACGTCAGGGGTGGGTGACACGGGCGGAGTTTCACACATGCGCACTGTATATAAAGCGTAACACTCGTGCGTCAGATGTACGATCTGTGAGTGGAGGAAGTGCCGATCGTGAGAAAGAAGGTAACATTTTAACTTGGGGCATCAGTGGCCTATACTGCTTCTAGATTGAGGCCTATATTGTGATAAGATTATGAGAGTTTTTCTCTTGTTTTTTGTCTTGCAGAAATAATGAATCCGTTCAAAAAGCCTGAGTTTATGAGCCAGTTTATCGATAGGTACAGGGAGCTGCCCAGTTTGGGGCAAATCAAACATAATTTATATCATAACAGACCAGCTAGGAAGGCAGCGCTGGAGAAACTGTTGTAAAGACGGAGGTCCCCAACACAGACAGTGATTTTATGGACAAGAAAATTGGTAGCTTGAGGAGCACATACAAGAAGGAGCGTAATAAGGTCCTGGCATCCCAGAGGTCAGGAGCAGCAGCAGAGGAAGTGTATGTACCCAGTCTGTGGTACTACAACAAAATGCATTTTCTGGAAGACCAGACTGAAGTGAGGTCATCACTTTCCACACTTCCCACCTGACCAACCTGGGCCTTTCATCCAGGAAGAAGTGAAGGAGCCCAGCTTGAGGCAGGTATAGTATTTTTCTACATATTTCTTGTCCTAAAATTAATGATGTTAACTAGATATTATTATTGATAAGAAATTAATGATTGAACAAAAAGTGTTTTACATATCAATAGACAGTAGTGGCCAAAAATGATTGGGACAAGAATGAAAAATGCTGGGGTCAGAATGATAGTCTTTTCTATTTATTAACATTCAATTTGCAACAGTCATGAGCTGAAAATTGTGTGTGATTGATGAAGCAAAAACTAAAACTATGTCCCTTTTTTAGACACAGGAAAGCCTCAGCCAGGATGAGGGTCTGGAATGTAGCACACAGGAGGTGGCAGGAAGAAGTGACAGCCAGAAGTTGGCCGGGCCCAGTGGACTAACCCAATCCCAGGTCCCTCCCTTCTTCAGTCCACCCAAAAGGCCCAGGAAGGGGAGGAACGTGGATGAGGCAGCACTTGCCCTCATTCGGGATGATCATGCGACCCTGAGAGACCCCCCCAGCATTCAAGAGGGCTATGCCTACATAGTAGCAGTGAAAATGCAGGTAATGGAGGAGGGCCAATGCCTCATCTGTGAGAACATCATTTTACAGACCCTAAATAAGGGGTTGAGTGGCCAACTGACAGAAAATACACACCTTTGTGAGTTCGTCCATCCTCCTCCTCCTCCTCTACCTCCTGCCACAACTCTACAAACAAAGCCAGAGCGTGAAGGGAAGCGTGCAAGACAAAAAAGTGATGGCCTGGGTTCAGTCTGGTCTGACAGAAGATGCAGGCTGTGGTAGTACCACAGCCTGGGGACATATATGTGATCCGCTGCTGTTCCTGATCTCTCAGAGTCCAGGACCAGATTGTGCTCCCTTATTGTATGGACTCCTCAGGCTACCAATTTTCTTTTTCAAATAGTTGATGTCTGCCCTGGGGTCCAAAGGCTTCTCAAACATCTGCAGTTGCCAGTTTCTCCAGCGTTGCCTTCCCTCTTTCTTTTGTTATGACCCAGAATAAATGGTAATTTTGTTTTCAGCAAATATGTGCCTACGTGTTTTTATTAAAAAAGGACAGTTTGTTTGCGAGTAGGCAGGTACATTTCAAAAATACAATGTCAAATTAACAAGGGAAGCGCTAAAGTGAAAAAACTCTATGTGAGAAAATTCAAAGAGAGGAAGTTATTCCACATTTAAGTAAAGAATAGCCACATCAAGTCTTAAAAATAAACAAACTAGTAAATGAATTCTAAGTGTATAGTCTAATAGCATATAAAACGCTCATTCATCAATGATGAGAAAAGCATAAACAATCTCAAAAACATGGATTGGAAGTGGTGCAAAAAATATAAAAATGTGACAAACAAGGTGATATTTTAAAATGTCCGTATTTCTAATGATATTGAGATGTAAATGACAAACATAGTGGTGATAATAAAATATCCACAATTCTAGTAGAGGTGTAGCCACCGAAAGAAGCCTGAAAATTGTCTAGTCCCAATAACACATCATGCAGATGAAGCAGATTCAATATAATGCAGATGATACACTGATATCTCCTCAGTAATGATCCGAATCAACAAAAAGGGATAAGGTACTCTTACCGACTTTGGTGGACTCACAGGCCCTTGGCGGTGAGTCAAACGGGCTTGCACTGTCTTAAGATGAATGACAGTATAAGAGTGGACCATACACTGGTAGACTTCCTCCACGGGATGGGGGACCAGGATGCTGCCCAGATGGACTAAATGATCACCGTCCTTGTCAGCATAAGTAAACCATGTATAAAGAAAAAACAAGGAGCCTCCACATGGTGTAAATCCAACAATTTCAATTGGCATTTATTTGATCAGTCATGATCATCAGACAATCCATAAAAAATATATAAAAGTAATAGAATCGATTCCAACAGTAAAAACAGAAAAAACGGCAAGCGTGGTGTGGGTGGCTGGGTACAGCAAGGAGACCCAACGCGTTTCGTCTGAAGAGACTTCGGCTGGGGTATATGCCATCCCGCCACCACCACGCTTTTATATATGTATTAGATTAATGACCCATAAACAGCTGATTACAGCATCGCGCGCTCTGACTTCCTGGGTACCTAGCGTGCGTTCCAATCGAAGTCATGTGTTTCCATGTTTGGCCAATCAAAGAGCAGATCCACCTCTACCAGCCAAGCCTCAGTGTGAATGTCCTATCCTAGTGCGCTCTCACTGGGTGGGAGTGTACACTCACCGGTTACCCGCCCCATATAAGTCGTCACGAACTATGACGCGCACGTGACCTGCATCACGTGGTAACGTCTGACGTATCATTGGGTATACATCATCGCGCCAACCCGGAAGTAGGAGCACATCACCAAGACTATTGGAGCGCATTGCGTTCCAGATGGATCATCGAGGTCGGAAGTGATTAGGACAACAGTAAATATGGCATTCTCAAAAGTCAGCCGTCAGACTAAAATAAAATTACAATCAGAAATTAAATTTAATGTATGGATTATTAGAATTAAAATTGTATTTATTAATATAACCTAATTATTTAAACTAGGATATCAAATCAGGAAGTCAGTGTGCGTTACATTTAAATCGCCAGTGTAATGAAAACTATAATGGAACATATGTGTTATAAATGACCATCTTAGTTCATAGATGCGAATATAAGGCAGAACTTAATAGTATCTAACCAAATTTGTGTCCGATCACAAGGCATATTAGGTCAATGTGACCATAGTTAAGCAATGAAGCACGCACACATATCTGCAATTAACAAATTTGGTTGGTGAAGAAAAGATGATTGGTGTAGGAACTAACATTAAAATTGAAAAATTAATAAATTAAAAAATGGAAAAGAAGAAGGAAAATAGAATCAGGACCAAATTATTCTGAACAGAATAGTAAATATAAGAAATATAAGACTACTCCGTGCCTAATGTAAACCACGTAGAGCATATTATCTACGCAAAGGATTTATATTAGTCCTCAATCAAGCGAAGCATACTCCAAATATATTATAATACTACCAAATATATTATAAAAGACTTAAGGGGATCAAGTTATCTGGAGAAGGGGGAACCTATATTTAAGACTGGTTAATGAATGAATTAATGTCCCACTCCACATTAAGTCCATGTGGCGTAAAACTTCTTAATTGATGTATCCAAAAAGTCTCAAGCCTTGATACTCCTCTTACACATGACTCACCCCTCCAATGAGGGGTGAACTTGTCTATTATTTGGAACCTAGTGCCAGTAGGATCTCGGTTGTGACATAGTAAATAATGGTTGGGCACACTGTGATTAGTACGTCCTTTTTTGATGGACTTAATGTGTTCATTGACCCTTATGGCAAATGTACGAATGGTCCCCCCCACGTACTGTCTCCCGCAGGGGCAAGTGATGAGGTATACGATGTACCTCGTCGAGCACGTAACAAAATGTTTAACAGGGTATTCCTTCCCGGTAATGGTTGATCCAAAAGTATCAATCCTCCGGGATTTGTGTGTGTTGTATTTACACACCCTACATCTTCGACAGGGGAAGAAACCCTTCATATTCTGAAAAAATGAGGGGACAGAAGGGGGGTCAGTTATATTGGGCGCAATCTGTCCTCTCAGGGGCATGGCACCTCTATAAATCACCCCAGCTTGTTCTGGAAGAACTGGTCCCAGAACAATATCATTTTTTAGGACTTTCCAGTGCCTATAAAAAATGTCCTTGACCTGTTTGTGTTGGATTGAGAAGTTAGTGAGGAAAGACCATTTATGTTTGTTTTCTGAGTTACGTTTGGGTTGTTCTGAGATAAATATATATAAAAACCCAAACTAGAGTAAAAGCTGCGCTCAGATCTAAAGAAACAAAAAACAAATGTGAGAGAAAAAAGCTGCCAGCACCTAAAAAAGTCTAGTATCTGACTCCTAAGGTATGGTAAACAAGCAAAGTGCAGCGCTATAAGTATATATGTGACATAAAAAGAAATAAGGACCCACCAAGTGACATAACATCAATCAGTAGATATAAATAAACAAGATCAATCAATAATGAACGAGAAACTTAGATCACAGATACATGTGAAAAAATATATGAGAAAGAGTCCAAAAAATTAAAATTATATTAAGTCCACAAAAAACACCCATCCAGGAAAGATGTGATAAGGAGTGTTTAGTAGATAATCCGCCAAGGAGTGTATGAGTAGAGTCTGCTTACCGGACGGCGATGACTGCTATTACGGCAGTCTCGCCCAGCATAGGGATTATGGTCTCCCAAAACCAAAGGTACAGAACGGGACCAGTAGCTTTAGCAATCGATCATAACCAGAAATAGAAAGCAAAACACATCCATAGCGCAATAACGTATGATATAAGGTTTTAATAGAATAGAGGAATTGCACTTACAATTTAGCAGAAAAAATGTAGCATAAGAGGTATTAGACACAGCGGCGGTGTCTCCGTGTACCGCGATTCACTTCCTGTACTGCAAAGCCCATCCGAGAACGTGATGCCGTCACCATCGTAGGCTCCTCCCTACGCGTTTCGTCACGATAGGACGTCGTCTGGGGATTGGCCGTCCATGGCCGTTCATACATTATTGCGCTATGGATGTGTTTTGCTTTCTATTTCCGGTTATGATCGATTGCTAAAGCTACTGGTCCCGCTCTGTACCTTTGGTTTTGGGAGACCATAATCCCTATGCTGGGCGAGACTGCCGTAATAGCAGTCATCGCCGTCCGGTAAGCAGACTCTACTCATACACTCCTTGGTGGATTATCTACTAAACACTCCTTATCACATCTTTCCTGGATGGGTGTTTTTTGTGGACTTAATATAATTTTAATTTTTTGGACTCTTTCTCATATATTTTTTCACATGTATCTGTGATCTAAGTTTCTCGTTCATTATTGATTGATCTTGTTTATTTATATCTACTGATTGATGTTATGTCACTTGGTGGGTCCTTATTTCTTTTTATGTCACATATATACTTATAGCGCTGCACTTTGCTTGTTTACCATTGTTCTGAGATAAGTAGATTCCTATCCACTAGGGAAACATTATGAATCACTTGATCTATCTCCAATGCATTATAGCCCTTATCGATAAATCTGGACTTCAAGACATTAGCTTGATCAAAATAATCAGTAAGTTGTGAACAGTTGCGTCTAATTCGTAACAATTGACTCCGAGGAATGGATCTCAGCCAAGCTGTGTGGTGGCAACTGTCGATCGGAATGTATCCATTCCGATCGGTGGCCTTAAAAAAGGTCTTAGTAGTAGGATGATCGTCAACAACTGTGATCTCAAGGTCCAGAAAGTGGATGGTTGACCGACTAGCTTCGTAGGTCAACTCTATCCCAATCCGATTGTTATTCAAAGTGCGTATAAATTCATCCAGAGATTCCATGTTTCGTTTCCATAGGAGGAGGATGTCGTCAATATACCTGGCCCACAACACCAACTGTGGTGGGTCCAGGGCATAGACGACATCCTCCTCCCATTTAGCCATAAAAATATTGGCCAGGCTGGGCGCGAACTTTGCCCCCATAGCTACCCCTTTTTTCTGGAGATAAAAATCTCCGTTGTACCAGAAGTAATTGTGTTTGGTGGCAAAACACAATAAATCCATGATGAACCTCTTCTGAGTACCTGGAATTGTACCATTTCTGGAAAGGAAAGAGTTGACTGCTTGAAATCCTAAGTCATGGGGTATACAGGTATACAACGCCTTAAAGTCAGCTGTGGCAAGAATAAGATCTTCACTATATGTGACGCAATTGATTTTCGTAATGGTGTCTTTAGTGTCTTTTAAGTAAGATGGCATAGATTTCACCAGCGGCTGGAGAAAGAAATCAATGTATTTCCCGATGCGGGATGTTATTGAATTAATGCCGCTAATGATTGGGCGGCCAGGAGGTTGTGTAACATTCTTATGAACTTTCGGTAAATAATAAATTATAGGAATATGCGGAGCAACTGGAACTAAAAAATTCTTCTCCTTCTTGTCAAGAATTCCAAGTTGGGAACCGGTATCTATCAAATCAACTAACCTCTTTTTAAACTCAGATGTGGGATTTTTAGTTAATTTTAGATAAGTATCAGTGTCACCGAGAATTTTGGTCATCTCTGTGTGGTAGTCTGCTTTGTCAAGAATGACAATCCCGCCCCCCTTATCTGCTGGGCGGATGACAAGGTTTTTACGCTCACAAAGGGATTTGAGACCAATTTTTAGATTGGGGTCATTGTATATTTTTTTATCCGGTAGTTTGTCCAAGTCTTTAAGGACCAAATCCCGAAAGACTTTAATGGAGGGTGCCACTGGGCAGGGAGGGTTGAACAGCGATGGGTTAGCAAGGCCTGAATGTACAGCATGTGAAGTTATTTCCATAGTCTGAGGTCTAGTAGGATTGGACATAATATATCTTTGGATATTCAACTTTCTGATGTATTTGTGTACATCTATGAAAGTTGTAAATTTATTTAGTTTCTTTGGGGGTACAAATTTTAAACCTTTATCGAGAACCGATTTCTCAGCTTTAGTTAGTTCAACATTACTCAAATTAAAAATACCACTATCCTTTATACACGTTTTCTTTTTCCTGGCGCGCCCCCCCCCTCAGGAGCCCTTTTTGTTGATTCGGATCATTACTGAGGAGATATCAGTGTATCATCTGCATTATATTGAATCTGCTTCATCTGCATGATGTGTTATTGGGACTAGACAATTTTCAGGCTTCTTTCGGTGGCTACACCTCTACTAGAATTGTGGATATTTTATTATCACCACTATGTTTGTCATTTACATCTCAATATCATTAGAAATACGGACATTTTAAAATATCACCTTGTTTGTCACATTTTTATATTTTTTGCACCACTTCCAATCCATGTTTTTGAGATTGTTTATGCTTTTCTCATCATTGATGAATGAGCTTTTTATATGCTATTAGACTATACACTTAGAATTCATTTACTAGTTTGTTTATTTTTAAGACTTGATGTGGCTATTCTTTACTTAAATGTGGAATAACTTCCTCTCTTTGAATTTTCTCACATAGAGTTTTTTCACTTTAGCGCTACACTTCTTATATCTATGTATTTTGCACAATTTGGTCTTATTGTAGTGTTGGCTGCTGTTTAACTTCCTTTTCTGATTGGCGCAGTATTTTCTACCCATTTATAAATTGACAAGGGACACCAACCCCCTTGAGGTTAAAAAATACAAGATAATAAAAATATGGAGATCACTAGAAAATAATTTTAAAATAATCAAAAAAATGAGATCTTGATTTAAATAAAAAAAGGAAGAAAAATTCTTCTAGCATTGTAAAGAACAAACGTAAACATTTACGTGACGAATGTGCTATCTCCATTACAAACGCTAGTTTTACCAGACCGAGCGCTTCCGTCTCGTACTTGATTCTGAGCATACGTGGCATACGGAATTGCATACAGACGAACGGAATTTCTGATAGGAACTTTTGCCGACGGAAAAATAGAGAACCTGCTCTCAATCTTTTGCCGGTGGAAATTCTGCCAGCAAAAGTCCGATGGAGCATACACACGGTCGGAATTTCCGACCAAAAGCTCTCATCGGACTTTTGCTGGCGGAATTTCCGATCGTGTGTAAGTGGCATAAGAGTTTTAAAATAAGCCTCTGGGTTGTTTATTGGGAGGGTTTCATAAATGTACAAGGCTTCAGGTAGGGTCTCCATTTTAATCACATTTATCCTACCAAACCAGGACAGCTTATCAACCGGATATCCCTTCAGGGCTTGTTTAATTTTATTCAACAGAGGCAGATAATTATCTTGGTATAAGTCCACTACTGATGCAAATAGAAATACACCCAGATATTTTAAGCCTTTCTGCTTCCAGGCAAAGGGGTATAGAGATATAAGATCTCTACATTCTGCTAGGGGGACAGAGACATTCAATATCTCCATTTTCACTGGATTGATCTTTAAGTTTGAAATTTACCCATACTTTTCCAATTCTGCTAAGATATTTGAAAGTGTTTGTGCAGGATTAGAAACATATAGCATCATACCATCTGCGAATGCAGAGACCTTATGTTCTTATCTGGAAAACTCTAGACTCCTAATTTATTGATGTGCCTGTATGGTTGCTAACAAGGGTTCTAAAGAAAGGATGAAAAGTAAAGGGGAAAGTGGGCATCCCTGGCGTGTACCACTATAAATTGCAAAGGAATCTGACAGTGTCCCATTATCCTGTACCTGAGCCATTGGTCTGGAGTAGGGACGAGCTTCGAGTTCATGTCGAACTCATGTTCGACTCGAACATCGGCTGTTTGCCAGTTTGCCGAACAGCGAACAATTTGGGGTGTTCGCGGCAAATTCGAATGCTGCAGGACACCCTTTAAAAGTCTGTGGGAGAAATCAAAAGTGCTAATTTTAAAGGCTTATATTCATGGTATTGTCATAAAAAGTGTTTGGGGATCTGGGTCCTGCCCCAGGGGACATGGATCAATGCAAAAAAAGTTTTAAAAACGGCTGTTTTTTTGGGAGCAGTGATTTTAATAATGCTTAAAAAGAAACAATAAAAGTGTAATATCCCTTTAAATTTCGTACCTGGGGGGTGTCTATAGTATGCCTGTAAAGGGGCGCATGTTTCCCGTGTTTAGAACAGTCTGACAGCAAAATGACATTTCAAAGGAAAAAAAGTCATTTAAAACTACTCGCGGCTATTAATGAATTGCCAGTCTGACAATACACATAAAAGTTAATTGATAATAATGGCATGGGAATTCCCCACAGGGGAACCCCGAACCAAAATTTAAAAAAAAAATGACGTGGGGGGTCCCCCTAAATTCCATACCAGGCCCTTAAGGTCTGGTATGGATATTAAGGGGAACCCCAGCCAAAATTAAAAAAAAAATGGCGTGGGGTCCCCCTCAAAATCTATACCAGACCGTTCAGGTCTGGTATGGGTTTTAAGGGGAACCCCGTGCCAAAATTAAAAAAAAACAGCGTGGGGTCCTCCCAAAAATCCATACCAGACCCTTATCCGAGCACGCAAACTGGCAGGCCGCAGGAAAAGAGGGGGGGACGAGAGAATGGCCCCCCTTCTGAACCGTACAAGGCCACATGCCCTTAACATTGGGAGGGTGCTTTGGGGTAGCCCCCCAAAACACCTTGTCCCCATGTTGATGGGGACAAGGGCCTCAACCCTACAACCCTTGGCCAGTGGTTGCGGAGGTCTGTGGGCGGGGGGGCTTATTGGAATCTGGAACCCCCTTTTAACAAGGGGACCCCCAGATCCCGGCCCTCCCCCCTGTGTGAAATGATAAGGGGGTACAAAAGTACCCCTACCATTTCATAAAAAAAGTGTCAAAAATGTTAAAAATGACAAGAGACAGTTTTTGACAATTCCTTTATTTAAATGCTTCTTTCTTCTATCTTCTTTCTTCAATCTTCTATCTTCCTTCGGTTTCTTCCTCCATCTTCTGGTTCTTCCTACGGTGTTCTCGTCCGGCATCTTCCTCTGCGGTGTCAGTGTCTTCTTCCCTTCTTCTCCTCGGGCCGCTCCGCATCCATGATGGCATGGAGGGAGGCTTCCACTGTGTGACGCTTCTCCTCTTCTGATGGTTCTTAAATAACGGGGGGCGGAGCCACCCGGTGACCCTGTGGCATTCCCGTGATGTCAAAAGGGGGTAGGGTTACGTAATGGGTGACCCCGCCCCCTCTGACATCACGGGGAATGCCACAGGGAAGTCCCGTCAAGTCCCCATGCATCAGAGGGGGGCAGGGTCACCGGGTGGCCCCGCCCCGTTATTTAAGAAACGTCAGAAGAGGAGAAGCGTCACACAGCAGGAGCCTCCCTCCATGCCATCATGGATGCAGAGCGGCCCGAAAAGAAGATGAAGAGAAGAAGATGAAGAGAAGAAGATGAAGAGAAGAAGATGAAGAGAGAAGCATCACACAGCGGGAGCCTCCCTCCATGCCATCATGGATGCAGAGCCAGAAGAACCAGAAGAAGAAGAAGATGGAGGAAGAAAGGAAGATAGAAGAAAGAAGAAGGAAGAAAGAAGAAGCATTTAAATAAAGGAATTGTCAAAAACTGTCATTTTTAACATTTCTGACAGTTGTTTTGCTCTTTCCTGCGGCCTGCCAGGTTGCGTGCTTGGATAAGGGTCTGGTATGGATTTTTGGGGGACCCCACGCCATTTTTTTTTAAATTTTGGTTCGGAGTTCCCCTGTGGGGAATTCCTGTGCCATTTTTATCAATGAACTTTTATGTGTATTGTCGGACCGGCAATTCATTAATAGCCACGAGTAGTTTAAACAAATTTTTGTTTTCTTTGAAATGTCATTTTGCTGTCAGACTTTTCTAAACACGGGAAACATGCGCCCCTTTACAGGCATACTATAGACACCCCCCAGGTACGAAATTTAAAGGAATATTACACTTGTATTGTTTCACTTTAAGCATTACTAAAATCACTGCTCCCGAAAAAAACGTAGTTTTTAAAACTTTTTTTTGCATTGATCTATGTCCCCTGGGGCAGGACCCAGGTCCCCAAACACTTTTTATGACAATACCATGAATATAAGCCTTTAAAATTAGCACTTTTGATTTCTCCCATAGACTTTTAAAGGGTGTTCCGCGGCATTCGAATTTGCCGCGAACACCCCAGATTGTTCGCTGTTTGGCGAACTGGCGAACAGCCGATGTTCGAGTCGAACATGAGTTCGACTCGAACATGAGTTTGACTCGAACTTGAAGCTCATCCCTAATCAGCACCCACCCGGTCTTAAATTTTGGGGTATAGACAGAGTTTATCCCAATTGGAGGGGATCCAACATGGTTCGTGAAATATCTAAATGAGAAACAAAGTGGATGTTTCTTATGAATACATTGATGCCTAGTGGCATGAACATAGAACTCAATCTGAACTGTTTCATAAGTGATTATTGAAGTACGTAATCAAAATATCGACTTTAAAAGTATATTATCAATTTATTAAAATATTTATTTATGATAGGAACTTTAAATAAAATTTTTTCATATATGTGGAGTATTCAGAAGTAATAGAGGATATAGTACATCCCTACTGGAGTCAGCTATTTAAGTAAAAATTTGTGATCTATTGGACAGATTTTATAGTCGAACGAGAATAGTCTGTTCTGTCTAATTAATTATATAAAGAGTTAATGTGAGGACAGGTGATATATATATATATATATATATATATATATATATATATATATATACACACACACACACACATACATTTTTATGTTTTTACTTATATTGTACATTTTTTATCACATTATGATTATTTTTATTTCCAATGAGATTTTAACCACTTGACCACTGGGCACTTAAACCCCCTTCCTAACCAGACCAATTTTCAGCTTTCGGTGCTCTCACACTTTGAATGACAATTACTCACTCATACAATACTGTACCCATATGAAATTTTTGTCCTTTTTTTCACACAAATAGAGCTTTCTTTTGGTGGTATTTAATCACCGTTGGGTTTTTTATTTTTTCCGCTATAAAAGAAAAAAGACTGAAAATTTGGTAAAAAAATGAATTTTTTTTTGTTTCTGTTATAAAATTTAGCAAATTAGTAATTTTTCTTCCTAATTTTGGCCAAAATTTATACTGCTACATATCTTTGGTAAAAATAAGTACAACTTGGTGTATATTATTTGGTCTTTGTGAATGTTAGAGAGTCCAAATGCTATGGTGCCAATATCTGAAAATTGATCACACCTGAAGTACTGACGGCCTATCTAATTTCTTGAGACCCTAACATGCCAGAAAAGTACAAATACCCCCCAAATGACCCCTATTTGGAAAGAAGACATTCCAAGGTATTTAGAAAGATGCATGGTGAGTTTTTTTGAAATTGTCATCTTTTCCCACAATTCTTTGCAAAATCAAGATTTTTTTTTCTTTTTTTTTTTTCACAAAATTGTCATATTAGAAGGTTATTTCTCACACACAGCATATGCATACCACAAATTACACCCCAAAACACATTCTGCTATTACTCCTGAGTATGGTGATACCACATGTGTGAGACTTTTACACAGCGTGGCCACATACAGAGGCCCAACATGCATGGAGCACCTCCAGGCGTTCTGGAGCACCCAGGCCAATTCTTATATTTCTCTCCTACATGTAAAAATAATAATTTATTTGCTAGAAAATTACATAGAACCCCAAAACATGATCGTAAGAACGATCAAGCAGTGTAACAGCCACTATGATCATTCTTATGGTGTAGGAAATCGCCGGCTGAAAAAGCTGATATCTGAATGATGCCTGTAGCTGCACCCATCATTCAGATATCCCCGCTCAAAGTCAAGGACGTCATATGACTGTGGGCGGGAACTGGTTAAAAATTGCGGGGTATTGTAGAGTATTGCGGAGTAGTGCAGGGTATATTGCTGGGTATATTGCAGAGTATTGCTGGGCATATTGCAGAGTATTGTGGGGTATATTGCAGAGTAGTGCCGTGTATATTGCAGAGTAGTGCCGTGTATAATGCAGAGTATTGCGGGGTATAATGCAGAGTATTGCGGGGTATAATGCAGAGTATTGCGGGGTATTATGCAGAGTATTGCAGGGTATTATGCAGAGTATTTCAGGGTATTATGCAGAGTATTTCGGGGTATTATGCAGAGTATTGCGGGGTATTATGCAGAGTATTTCAGGGTATTATGCAGAGTATTTCGGGGTATTATGCAGAGTATTGCGGGGTATTATGCAGAGTATTGCGGGGTATTATGCAGAGTATTGCGAGGTATATTGCAGAGATGGCTGAGCATGGAGGGATGGATTGATGTGACTGCAATTGTCACTGAGCACCGCTGTGGGCACTACACATACAGCCCACAGCGGTGCTGCCATCCGATCCCTCCCCCTCTCCCCTCGCACTGTCCCGATCGGTACAGAGAGGGGCGGGAGGAACCGGCGTCATGACATGACGCTGGTCTGTTGACATGTGATCGCTCCGTCATTTGACGTGATCCGTGATGCGCTGGGTCCTCTGGACCCGGCGGTCACGGAAGTTCTCGGGTGCGCGCCCCAGGGGGCGCGCGAGAGCAGTATTCTGGGAGGATGTCCCACGGACGTCCACCCAGAACTAGCCGACCGCGCTGCAGCCGTCTTTCGGCTATGGCCCGGTCGGCAAGTGGTTAATTAGTGGCTGGTTTTGCAGTCAAGTCATATCATGCTGTTTTCATATTGTGTTTTTTTTTAAATAACATTTTGCAATCTGGACCCTTACTATGCTAGACTTTTTAGTGTTCAATAAATTGAATACTCAGTTGATCTAAGCTGATGGACGATCAACGTGCATCGAAGTGTCTGTGATATTACGGGTTACTTACCTGATACGAATATATGATGGATGTGGGTAATATATAGCTTGCTTGCCTTTTACCTGATGCATGTTGATACTAATTAACAGCTGCCTTATAAGCTTAAGCATAGAAGCGGTATTACTGAAGGGGTTAACCGATTGCAGAGTGATGTGCCCATATAACAGAACGTCTTGTCGTGTAGCCACACCTTCAGATGATGTCACAGATGACAAAACGCATCAGGGTGGGGCTTTACAATGACCAACATTAACGTGGACATGCTACTTGAGGATACCACTATCAGTAACCATGAATCAGACTGAGACAGAAGTATAGTTAAATCATACTTGTTTAATAATATTAATTATAAGGTAAACAGAGTAAGCATAGTAAAAAAGTCAGCGTTCAGTAAACGAATCGTGTAGTCAGCTAAGCAAATGTCAGAGAGCCAGAGATAAACGTAGTAGTACAGCAAGCAGGATCAGGAGCCAGAAGGAATGTCAGTCCAGCAAGTCAACAGGAGCGCAGGAGAAAGTCTTTGTGATGTTGACAAAGGCGAAGGCAGAGATCACGTGAGCTGGATGGCTTTAAGTAGGCAGGACTGACAAGCAGAATCAACAGCTGGGTAACTGTGGAGAGAGCAAGGTGTTGGATAGAAAGATCTGGATGCCGCACACTGGATAAAGTAGAAAACTTGTCTTTATTGTAGAGATAGGACCATCATAAGTACAAGACAATCATGCAGGATGTACAGGATCAGCTGACGCGTTTCACACTCGAAACTGAGTGCTTACTCATAGCTGACCTATCAGCTATGAGTAAGCACTCAGTTTCGAGTGTGAAACGCGTCAGATGATCCTGTACATCCTGCATGATTGTCTTGTACTTTTGATGGTCCTATCTCTACAATAAAGACTAGTTTTCTACTTTATCCAGTGTGCGGCATCCAGATCTTTCTATCCAACACCTTGCTCTATTCAGCATTTAGCCAGCACCTGGGACTCTTCAACTCTGAAGGCTTCACATTTAACCTTACACCTGGGTCTGGATCCACCTGAGCGGTGAAACACTCTCCCTAACTGTGGAGAGAGATGGGAGCTGGCAATTGGCCAACAGCTGAGCGGCCAGCTCAGAGAAGGAAGGGCTGAGCCCAGTCCTGACAACCACCAACTTTGGAAAGCTGTGCTGTTGTTGGTAAGAGACATCGCTACACTCCCCATTGGTGTTATCACTTATATCATGTCTATTTTATTTTGCAATCTTGTAAGTGCATGTCCTACAAAGGGGGAATTTCTATCTAAATAAATTAGTTTGAAACGCGACTACGTTATGAAGTTCTCGCTTTCTATGTGTGAATGAGCTCATTAATGGGTGACCTGTCCTCCCGGCTGCAACAGGATTCATGATCAATTATCCAGTGAGAGGATTGAACCTAATGCCCCGTACACATGATTGAAATTTCCGACAACAAAATCGTGCATTTTTTTCAGAAGGATGTTGGCTCAAACTTGTCTTGCATACACGCGGTCACACAAATGTTGGCCAAAATTCCGAACGTCAAGAGCGTAGTGACGTGCGACACGTATGACGGGACTATAAAAAGGAAGTTTAATAGCTGGTGCGCCACCCTTTGGGCTCCTTCTGCTAATCTCGTGTTTATCTCATGTTAGTAGAAGTTTGGTGAGAGACGATTCGTGAGTTCGTATCTGTTCTTCAGTGCATGTTGCCAGTTTGTTCCTGTCTTTCAGTGCATTCTATTTAATAGTTCGCTTCTGTTTTTCAGTGCATTCTTGTCCACTCATTTCTGATTTACAGATCATTCTTCTCAGGTCCTTTCTGATATTCAGTGCGTTCTGTCAGTTCATGCTGACCAGCTGACCGCTTTAAAGCCATGTTGCAGGTACGTTCTTGTCGTAGAGTTCATGCTGTGCTTGGGCTTGGTGTTGGAGTTCTTGCTTTGACCCAAGTCCAGTCCATGAAAAGGGCAAGGAGGAGTTCATGGATGAAGAATTGGTTGCTCCAGCATGACCAATTCTCGCACATGCCTTAGTTGCGTGAAATCCAGGAGAATAATCCTAATTATTTCAGGAATTATCTCTGGATGACGGACCCCGTTTTTCACCGTCTGTTGGTTTTGCTGTCCCCTTATTTTGAAGCAGGACACCTGCATGCGACAAGCCATCACTCCCGAGAAGAGGCTCGTCGCCACTTTGCGGTACTTGGCAACGGGAGAAGTCTCCAGGATATCAAGTTTACGACCGAAATCTCCCCCCAGGCTCTGGGAATCATTATTCCAGAGATCTGTTCTGCCATCATTCAGGTCCTGCAGAAGGACTATATTAAAGTACGTTTTCTCCTTTAACATCACATTCTATGTATTTAATGTTTGCTAGTGTATTGTATTGATTTCATCATTCCTTAACCGTTTGCCGACCGCCTGCCGCAGTTATAGTTACACAGTGCGGGGTGTTTAGAAGGAAAAGGTGGCTGCAGGAGGCGGGGAGTGTGTGGTGCAGAGCAGACTGCCTCTCCAGCACAATAATAATATTCACATCCATCCAGAGCAGCCCGCACATGTACACTCCAGGCTGTGCAAGAAGTAGAGAGGAGCTGCAAGCCTAGTGAGCTGCTGTGTGCAGGACTGAAGAGCTTCCCTAATATAGAGCCTGCAGGGGAAGAGAGACAAGCCTGCTGCCCACCTGCCTTGACCTTTGGGAGAAGCCAGCACCTGCACTGCTGGCATACATCTGCTACATGAGAAGACATCTTACGTGGAGAGTCTGAGGAGCCCTTTTAGCTTTGAAAGATCCGAGGCTGGGGTTAAGAGCCACAGGCATGCATGATCTCCTTAAACAAGAGATCTAAGGAGCTGGTAAGCGGCAGTATTTTTGCGGGTGGTGGCACTTCTCTATTGCACCCCATCACATCCCCCATAGTGTTGCAGTTGCATGTCATCACTGGCAGGAAGATTGCAAAGCCATCATCCAGAAGATTGTTTTACTAAGTGGGCTCTTTTTCAATAGCCTATCAGAGTGGACTTGACTCTGTTGCTTGTGTATCTTGCTATACACTTTATCCTATTATATCTTTTTGCACTTATCACTGGTGATAGTATATAAATGTTGATATAACATATTGCATGAATTTTTCATATATTTATAATTGTATGGTTATGATTCAATCTTTTTAATATTTTTCAATTTTTTGATCACAAATCATTACACAGCGCAACTTTTTTTCTTATGAAATCAATATACACGTATTGTGATTTTTTTTTACCAAAAATATGTAAAAGAATATGTATCGGCCTAAACTGAGGAAAAAAAAAGTTTTTTTATATATATTTTTTGGGGATATTTATTATAGCAAAGAGTAAAAAATAATGCATTTTTTTTTTCAAATTTTTGTTTATAGTGCAAAAAATAAAAACCGCAGAGGTGATCAAATACCACCAAAATAAAGCTCTATTTATGGGGAAAAAAAGGATGTCAATTTTGTTTGGGAGCCATGTCGCACGTCTGCGCAATTGTCAGTTAAAATGACACAGTGCCGAATCGCAAAAAGAGCTCTGGTCTTTGGCCAGCCAAATGGTCCGGGGCTGAAACGGATAATTACCATGATTGTAATATGCTGTGAATGTCCTCTTTGTCCTCATGCATGGTGGAAGCTTTTAATGCTCCTTTATTGTCCTTCATGCATATTTGCCTTCATTAACCTCCCCAGCATGCTATCCTGGGCCCATACACACCTAGCTTAGTCACTTAACAATGTATTTTGTCAGCTCCATTGTAGTGCTTACCCTAAACACCCCCTAAAATGTGTCCAAATGTTATTGTTGTCCTTAAATTCAGGCAGAGTGCAAGAGGCTTTTTTTGGGGGGGCAAAAACCCATTTGGAACCCTCCCTCCCCCCAACTGTTAAGTCAACCAATACCAATACTCTATCTGCTGACTTTGCCAAACCCATACACACTATACCAACCTCTTTTGTGTTCATATTTATGGATGAATTCACCAAAGCATATAGTGCAAGGGCCTGCCTGAATACATTCAAATGGTACTGTTTAAAGTTTTGTTCTCCTATTATCTTGATAGGTAATTGCAGAATGTAAAACTGTGCTTCAATTTGGACAGTGTGTATTCGTATTTTTGGATTATGACACTTCTTACCTGTCCAGTGGGCTGCCAATAGTGTAAATAATGAGGGGCTTGCCAAAGTAACACACATTATTTATGCATTCAGCTCTCAATGAAGTGGGGAGGTTTACCTGTCCAAAACATCCCCTCCCACCCTAAAATTTTTACAATGAGCCATCAGAGGGGGTAAGGAATCCGATAAGTGGACCTTATACTTTTGTCTTTAAATACTCATATCAATGATGTGGCCTCCCAGTTTGCCCAGCAGTGGGACTTCCCCTACTGCAGTGGGGCACTAGATGGGAAACGCGTCCACATCGTCCCACCACCCAACTCGGGGTTATACTATTATAATTATAAGGGGTATAGTATTATAGTGTTGTTGGCGGTGGTGTCAACGACTTACGAGTTTTGTATGTGGACATGGGGAAAAATGGCCAGATGTCGGATGGTGGAGTTATATTCCAAACGGAGTTTTACAGATGGCTCCAGAATGGCAGCTTGGGCTTGCCACCTCCAGAAGACAACATGGCGGGACTCCCATTCGTCTGTCGCGGATGAAGCATTTGCACTGGCGGACCATCTTATGCGGCCATTCCCGATGAGGACCCTCATCCTGGACCAAAGGGTTTTTAATTACCGGCTGGCCAGAGCCAGAAGAGTGGTGGAAAATGACTTTGGCATAATGGCCAGTCAGTTCCGCCTATTCCTCACTGCTATTAATATGGCGGAATATAAACTAAATCACATAATTCTTTCATGCTGCATTTTACACAACTATTTATGCAAAAATGCAGCCAACTATGTGGCCTTAGTTGCGATTAAGGACGGCTTACCGGATACAACTGTGATGACTCTTGAAGCTGGCCATCCTGGCTTGCCCCCCCCCCAAAGCGCCCGCGAAGTACGGCAAAGATATCTAGAGTACTTGCGGGTAGGGGGGCCATTGATATGCCAGAGAATGTGTAACCTGTTTTAAATAAATTGTTTGTTAAAAACTGAACTCATATTTCATTTGATTCACTGCTTGTGTTTCTTTTAGCTGTCTCCTAGTTTCTCCAATGGCCTTTTTTTTTTGGCCATTTTCTTCAATAGTGCAAACGTAACATATTTGATATATGGGGTGGCAATCTCTTCTTCAGCTAACTATTATGTTGTGCTGTGGGTCTGCTACACACACACCTTTTTTTGTTGTTAATGTATGCAATGCATTAATGATAAAAATATTCATCCTTTTCAACTCCATGAATTGCTTGCAGTCCCTAAAATGGCCTGATTGGGGCACATTTTAGAGCACTGTGGGGTTTATTTACTAAGGGCAAATCCACTTTGCACTTGAAAGTGTTTTTTTAACAAACCAACATCTTTAGTGTAAAGCATTATCATGTGAGAGTACAGGCATGTTTAAAACCATAACATACACAACTCAGGAACTTACAAAGTTCAACTTTGATAAAGTGAAGGCAATAGGAGACATTAGTATGTCAAAACTGTGTTGATTTTGCCTTCATCGGATGGGGTGATGTCACCCCTGTAAAAACCACATTTTGAAGATGCACACAAATTGGGACTCAAAAATGTGGATTTCCATCATGATCCCATGCCTAAAATGTGTGTCTTTTCCCTACCTCTATTTTGATAGAGGTAGGGAAAAGACACACAATGTGTCAACATGTGCTATCTGCCATCATGGGATATCAAAGTATGTGTTTTGTGGGTGCAACCCCTTCCTCACAACTAAAGTAGATGAGAGGAAGGGGTTGCACCCACAAAACGCATACATTGATATCCCATGATGGCAGATAGCACATGTTGACAAACTGTGTGCATCTTCAAAATTTGACTTTCAAATTACTTTAACATTTATATAAAAAAAATTAAAACAACAGTTTTTTGGGGGTTAGATTTTGGATAAAACATCAATGATGTTGATGAGTCTTTTTTCAACGTCATTGATGCTTTCCTTGACCTTCTCTAAATCCTGATTGCACACCATTATTTTGCTGATCGGGATCTGTGCACTTGCACTGTTGAAGTGAGTTTCTTCTTCCACAACATCCACATCACCTAAAAATAAAAAAAACATCATGTATTATAAATATGCAGGCATACATCTATTACCTGAAGCTGTGGTCTCAGACACTGACCTGTTGTCACCATTTCGCCAACTTAATGTACCTCGGAATCCACATCTTCTTCATGGTGTGTGGGGATTTCCCCTTCTTAATGAATAGTGGGGTTCCTGGTGCCCTCAGATGTCCCAATTCTTTTCTCTCCTATGTGAATACAAAAAGGTATACTTAGCACACAGATATTTGAGGCAAGAAATAGTAATATGAAACATTGCTTGTAAGTGTTGTCCAACTGTTTGTTTTGGCAGAGTTACATGCTGAAGACATGATTCTTTCCCTTTCCAAAGCTGGAATACTTACCTTTTTTGGAACACATCTAGACAACAATGTACTAAACTTCTTTTCATACAAATAGGCATGAATAAATGTAGTTAACCTGCATGTGCCAAAAACCTTGTATTAGTGGTTGAATGAACAATGTTTAATGCAAACTATTGCTGTACCCACGAACCTCAATGTTGCCATTTTAAACTGTACAACAGTAAAGAAAAGCACATGTAGCAGCACCAAAGTAATAATAATAATAATAATATACGACAAAAACGTACTTTTTAGAAGCAGTTTCCTGATCCTTCTGTACTGATCGTGCTCCCTCAATTTCAGGTCTGACCAGCGTTTCCTCAATTGCTTCTTGGATCGTCGTACCCCAAAATTCCTGTGCAGACTTCTTGCAACTTTAGTCATGATCTTGGCCTTTTTCACATTTGGCTTTCTGTACGGTCCATGCTTCAAGATATCCACCATCTCCACCATCTCTACAAAGGACATATTTGAGGCCTTATATCTCGTCCTGGATCGGTAACTGCCTTGCTCCAGGCTTTCCTTGTCTTCCTCATTGCTGCCCTCTGCATGCGCCTGCTCTGTCTCCGCCATGTGCTCTCCCACTGCGTCAAAAGAGAAGAGGTGGGGAATACACTAGAAACAAGGTCAGGGGAAGGAATTTCACGCATGTGCAGTGTATATAAAGCATAACACGCATGCGTCGTTCGTACGATCTGTGAGCGGAGGACAGAGTAGCGTAAGCGCCAATCGTGCAAATGAAGGTACAATTTTAACTTGGTGCATCAGTGGTTAGTGGTCTATACTGCTTTTATAGGGACAAGATTAGAGGAGTTTAGCCTGACATTAGGGTTTTGTCTTGTGTTGTGTCTTGCAGATAAAATTGATACATTTACAGACCCAGACTTCCTGACAAACTTTATAGACATGTACAGGGAGCTGCCATGTCTCTGGCAAGTCAAACACTGAGAATACTCCAACAAGTGAAAGAGGAAGGCAGCGCTGGGACAACTGTTGGAATTAGTGAAGCCGGTGACTCCCACGGCAGACATCACCTATTTGAAAGCCAAAATTAGTGGCCTGAGGAGAACATATAATAGGGAGCACAAAAAGGTCCAGGATTCCATAAGATCAGGAGCAGCAGCAGATGACATATATGTAGCCAGGCTGTGGTACTACGACAGACTGCATTTTTTGTCAGACCAGAGTGAACCCAGGCCATCACAATTCCTTCCACACTTCCTTCTATACTTCCTTCCACACCAGATGAGGCTTCAGAAGTCCAACCTGGGCCTTCCACCCAGGAAGAAGATGTGGAGGAGCCCAGCTTGAGCCAGGTATATTGTTCAACATAGTCACCCTTTTTAAAAAACCATCTACTAAATTTCCGCCTTTACATACAAACCCGAGTATAGCTACATTTATTAAACAAACACTTAAGGATATTGCGAAAATATCCTGCGGTACTCATATTCCACACAATTTATCTCTCAAAGAAAATTAAGCCCTAGAATCCCTATGTTTGAACCCCTCAATCGTCATTAAACCATCAGATAAAGGGGGCAACGTTGTCCTGATGGACAACAAGATGTATAGAACTATGTGTCAAAACATTTTTGATAACAGAGAATGGTACAAAAAAATACACTTGATGTACATTACAAAATCGAATCAAGCTTTCTATAATCTAATTGACCACACATATTGCAATGGCGCGATCAATAAAGATCTACATGATTTCATTTGTGTTAAACATCCCCGAACTACATTCTATAGTCTTCCAAAGATCCACAAAGTAACTACCACCATTACAGGTCGACCAATCGTCTCAGGTAATGGTGGAATTTCCAAAAATTTAAGTCGGGTTATCGACTCGTACCTTCAGCCATTTGTGGTCGCGTTGCCTTCCTTTACAAAGGACACCATTCATTTCTTACAATTGATAAACGAGCAAAAAATTTCTGAAAATTCAATTCTCATTACAATCGACGTCGAAGCCCTATATTGCTCTATCCCACATGGGAAGGGCCTTCAAGCAATTGATAACGTATTACAAAAAGGATCAAGATATAATAGGGATCTGAATGAGTTCATTCTGAAGGGCTTAGACCATATCCTTAACAATAACTTTGGGGACATGCTGTGCCCCATCCTACGCCAATCTGTACCTGGGTGAATGGGAGCGTCCCCTGTTCAGTGACGATGATCTCGCGATGTACCTGGGCCACGTAACGATGTGGCTCAGGTACATCAAGGACATCTTCGTCATCTGGGAAGGTTCTGAGGAAATGCTAATTCAATTCTTTAACCAACTTAACATAAATAGTTGGAATCTAAAATTCACCATGAACTTCAATGCTAAGTCAGTGACCTTTTTGGATGTAAAAGTTGAAGGTGACACACAAGGCAATCTAACCAGCACACTGTACAGAAAAAGTACAGCAGGAAATACCATTTGCACGCAGATAGTTTTCACCCCATCCCCCTAAAAAGGTCCATACCATATGGACAGTATCTACGCTTGCGAAGAAACTGTTCAGACGATACACTTTTTAAAATTGAAGCCGGCAGGCTCCAGAAGCGACTCCTCGATAGGGGCTATAGTCGTTGTTGTTTAAAAAAAAGCATACAACCGCACCATTTCTCAAGCTCGAGAAACACTGCTATTTGGACCACAAACAAGGAGGAGGAAAGAAGCAAACCTCTCACGTATAATCATACGATACTCACGATAACATCAACATATTCATAACATCATTACCAAATACTGGCCCATCCTTACAGATGATGACAAGGTGAGGCACTTTGTGTCCCCTGTTCCCTCTATTACTTTCAAACGCACCGTGTCTCTTAAAGACAAGCTGGTAAAAAGCGAATACCGCAAATCGATCAAGAAACATTGCTCGACATATGGCACCTTTCCCTTTGGACAATGTGCCCACTGTCAGTGGATAAGGAAGGAAAAAGTTTTTACACTTCCAAATGGACAGGTCTTTAAACCCAAACATTTTGTTAACTGCCAGACCCCCGCAGTGGTATACCTAATGTCCTGTGAATGTGGAGCATTTTATGTGGGAAAAACCCGGCAGAAATTCTGGTGCCGTACATCAAAACACATTTACAGTATGGAAATTGGCAACATCTACCTGCCCTTAGGAAGGCATGTTGTCACTAAACACAACTATAGGATGCCTAAAGTAACATTCGCTGCCCTAGACCAGATCCACATTCCGCCAAGAGGCAGCGATTGGAATAAACGACTTCTTCAAATCGAGCAAAAGTGGATATACAGACTGGGGGCAACTTTATATCCCGGCTTAAATGAATCTATCTCATATACCCCCTTTCTCAAGGGTTTCAGCTCAGGGAGGACAAACTAGAGAGATATAGATAAGATAGATATATATCATGAGGTCATGCAAATATACCTCTTCTGTTTTACAAATACCAGCTATGCTTTCCAAAGACTATCCCTTTGCTGTCTGCCATTCTTTAGCAACAATTAGGGATATTCAGATATCGTGCCATATATTATCCGCCTTCTTATCTTAAAAAGAATTTGGTGCGATACAAATAGGAGATAATATCAAATAAAGTAAATATAGGCATTCATTATGGCAACATACGATCACAATATGTCTCTAGACCTTTATGAGTATCTACCAGTGTGTCCTCCCTGGTGTTACTTTCCCCCTTCAGGGGTGAAGCCCTTGGAAATGGTTTCCATAGGAGAAAATATGTTTGGATCTATCCCCCTGGGCACAGTTGTTGTAATGTATACCCCTTTTGTTTTTGCTCATTAGATATATAAATGTCAACAAATACTTTGTAATTCTTACATAACTCCGTAAAATTGATTTATAACTTTCCAAAATTATGTATATATTATTGACTTCTGTATCTTTCTCCCTTTTCCCCCAGATGCTGGATTACCGTCCCGTCCTCCCTCTTAGCCTCTGGGTTTTGCAATTGGCGATTTGGCGGCTTCCCGGCAGGGTAGGGAGATGTTCAATTTACACCTCACTTTCAGCAACACCAGTGGCTTTTTTCTGCCACTAGGTGGAGCTTTTTTTCTCTGCCGGCGGCGTTCTGTACACACCACCGGACTGGGGTCTGGGCAGAGCGCATGCGCGGGGGGGACTCTTCAGCCATGGTCGGAGGTGTGATCACCGCGCGTGCGTGTGCCTTGTCCCCAGCCTCGTTTTTTATGGCGGAGGTGGCGGAGGTTTCCGAAGCTTTTGCTTGTCGGAACGCCGGGACGACCACAGGGGGGACGCAAGTCTGCCTCCCCATGGCCCCTCCCCATTGGAGGGATGGATTGCAGGCTCTGAACAGCTGACAAGCATTATGCATTAATTCAGGTAGTATAATTAGAGACAGCTTGGGTTCAGACAGCTTAGCTGATCCCTGACGTAGCACAATAGCAACAAGCTCATGAGGTAAGAACACATGCAAACAGAGGGCCATGCTGCACCGCTGTGAGCTTGCTTTAAAATCCTCTATATGTCTGACACTGTTTTTTGTCCATCAAAGGTTCGTTATGCAGGTATCTGTCAAACTTGGTTGTCAAATACTGTGCATTCATCTGTGGTACGCTACGGATACCCACAATTCTGCCACTAAGAACTACTAGGTGAGCCTCTTTTCCCCTTAGCTTTTTATGTAAGGCAAAAGCTATTTTTACATGCATTTTGTAATAGCCAAAAGTTTGTCTTTTTCTCTAGCACAAATCGAATTCACAGCAGGGTTTCATCTTTATCTTTTCACCTAACGATTTGCACCCCCAGTCACTCACTGGCTATTTTACCCACATAGCCCCATCACCTTATTATTAGTATTCACATTTCACCTTCACTATGCGGTGTATTTTATACACCGATCGCCATTTATTGCACATCTTTTTTTCTCACTTCATGCAGTGGTGTTTTACTTTACATTTTACTTTTTCACTCACTCCCATGTTGTGGCGGTGGTTTTGCACCTTGTGCACCACCAATCTTTTTACAATAGGATTTATCATTCACATTTATGTTTATGCAATTTTCCTGCGACATTAATAAAAATCAATTTATATTATATTTCACCGTAAATACCCTCCCCCCTTTCTCTCTGGCACATTGAACTTCCTACCACAAATTTTTCAATACACCGGTATTATGGTGTATAGTAGATATAGCTACAGTAGGGTTTAACATTTATGTCAATAAACATTCAAATATTCTTGGTGATACACACGGGCTACCTGGCTCTATATATCCATATGAATATAGATTCTTAGATACTTAATATCTTGCTATCACATTAACCTTTCTCTATACCCAAGTGAATTTACATATTTGACATATAGTCTTTTGAAAGACAGATAAGATACTAAGAAACTTCTCTCATTATGATAAATTCATAGGTGTCCTGTTTTTTCCTGCTTCCCCCTCCATTTGTGGAGGAGAGCCACACTTCTGTGATCGTTCGTAAGCCCCACGGGTTGGCTTTGTTCTCCTTTGAGGCGCAGGCAGGGACAACGGTATAATGGAGTCAAGCATCAGGAGTGGCGGATCTCTTTGATTCCTTCAGTGTTTTTAAGATATCTCCAGTTAAACAAGCATATACGGTACTAAGGGTAAATATCAAGTGAATATTACAGAATATTTACATCTAATGATATACAAAGAATATATGATCACTTCTTTCTTTGATGCCCCTACAGAGTTTAAAGGACCCCCTGAGGAAGACAATGACCTTATAAATGTCGAAATGCATTGGGGTCTTCTCTATTATTGGCAAGCATTACCATAGTCACAAATGACATTGCTTGGAGTGGTAGTACGCATACATTCCCTACAATCTACTATGCAACAAATTATTTGCTTGATTGGCACATGTACCCAATATGTCTTGCTATGTGTGAAACTGGAGCTCATATTTTAAATTTCTGTATTCTTTAAATTATGTTTGGAGTATTTTTCTAATAAAAACATTTTTTACAAAAAAAAAAAAAAATTTCCATTTTGATGATTGCTGCTAAAAAAACCCACAGGAAATCTCCACAACCTTTTTTTGGTAACATTTACTTTGGGGTGTGCAGCCACACTAGCCTCCTTTGTATTGTCAGGTGATGTTAGAGTTATTGTTCAACATATTTCTTGTCAACAATTGAATTATGTTAACTAGATGCTATTATTGATCACTAATTTCTGATTTAACAAAGTGGTTTACATATCAATAGACAATAGTAGCCAAAAAAGATTAGGACAAGAATGAAAAATGCTGTGGTCAGAAGCATAGTCTTTTCTATTTGTTAACATTCAATTTGCAACAGTCATGAGCTAAAAAGTTTGTGTGATTGATGACCAAAAAACTAAAACTATGTCCCATTTTCATACACAGGAAAGTCTCAGCCAGGAGGAGGCCGTGGAAAGTGGCAGCCAGGAGGTGGCTGTGCCCAGCAGCCTGACCGAATCCCAGGTTCCTCCCCTCTGTCTTTCAACAAAAAGGACCAGGAAGGTGAAGAACCTGGAGGAGTCAGGCTACTGCGATCCTCACAACAACCCCTGGTGCCCCCGAGTCATATGGCTGACAGTCAGTAAACTGGAACAAATGGAGGAGGGCGAACATTTCATCTGTGAGGAGGTAATACTTCAAGCCCTAAACAAGGGGATGAGAGGCTCACAACTAAAATCCACGTGTGTGAGTTGGACCATATTACTCCTCCACCACCTCCAGCAACACCACCACTACCTCCAGCAACACCACCACCACCACAGCCACCCAACCCACCACAGCAGCCTGGAAGGAAGTATGGAAGGAAGTGTTGAGAGTGATGGCCTGGGTTTGGTGTGGTCTGCCAAAAGACGCAGGCTGTTGTAAGACCACAGCCTCGGACATATATGTCATCTGCTGCTGCTCCCAATCTCTGAGTCCTGGAGCGTATTGTGCTCCCTATTAAATGGACTCCTCAGGTTATGAATTTGGACAGTCAAATAATTGATGTTTGCCCTGGGGTACAAAGGCTTCAACAATTCCAACTGTTTCTCCAGCATTGCCTTCCTCTTTATTTTGTTAGGACCCCTGATAAATTTAAACTTTTTATTTTGAGAATACTTGGCTATGTGTTTTACTTCAAACAGGACAGTTTGTGAGTAGGCAGGTACATTTCAAAAATACAATGTCAAATTAACAAGGGACACCAACACCAACCAACCTCTTTGAGGTAAAAAAAATAATTAATGGTGTTGTGACACACAAAATGACAAAAAATATTATGGAGATCACTAGAAAAAAAAAAAAAAAGCTTTTATTCTGGAGATCTGGAGAAATTTTTTTTTCAAAAAAGGAGATCACTATAAAAAAAAAAAATATTATTCTGGAGATCTTGATTAAAAAAACAACAAAAACAAAGATTCATGAGATCACGAGAAACAATAAAAAAATCAGTTTTTCAGAACTCTGTGTGAATATCAGCAGCAAAGCAACTTCATTATTCTAGCATTATAAAGAAGAAAAGAATGCGCTGCATTGAAAGATTTAAAAATTCGCTGCGTGACAAATGTGCTATCTCCATTACGAACGCTAGTTTTACAAGACGCTTCCGTCTCGTACTTGATTCTGAGCATGCGTGGACTTTTGTGCGTCGGAATTGTGTACACACGATCAGAACCTGCTCTCAAACATTTGTGTGCAGAAATTCAAATGTTTGATGGAGCATACACACAGTCGGACTTTCTGACAACAAGCTCACCTCGTACATTTCCCGTCGGAAATTCTGATCGTGTGTACGGGGCTTTAGATTTGGTTTACCTAGCATAGTCTGGTAAGAGTCTGATTCATAGGGGGATTTTTTACCTCCCAACTCTACACGTGTGGAGGTGATGGTGGAATGGTTATATCTAGGACGCAATCAAGCACTCTATCTTTGTTGGACTACTTAAACCTTAAAGCGGAGTTCCACCCAAATTTTGAACAATATCTGTATGTATTCTCTTCCTTGCCTAGATGCTGACATGCCGTTTAAAAAAATTTAAATCGCCGTAATTACCTTTTATTTTTCTATTCTTCTTTGCACTTCCTGGTTCTCCTCCCGTGGGAGTAGGTGTCTTTCTAGCCTCTCCCAGACTCCTGGGAGCTAGTCTCAGGCTTCCCAGGATGCCACTGAGCATGTGCGGGAATGAGCGGTGAATGCTGGGAGCACAGCATTCACCACATCCAGGAAATAAATGCTTGTGGGCTTCAAATGCCCACAATGAAGATGGAAACCACCTGCAGTGAATAATATAAGTTATTCTTTCCGACGAAATCTGACACAGGCGGACATATTACACACAATATGTGAGTATGTAATGCTGAGAAGAAAAGTTTGTGAATGAACTCAAAAAAAAAAACGATAGATAGGTGGACCCCCGCTTTAAGTAGTAAAGCGATCACACTGCTGCAACGATTATTTTTGGACTTTAATATTTATGTGCACTTGCATGACAGCACATTTGTAATAGTTTCATGTAGTTATTGGGTATGTGGACGGGGGATTATAGCGGTGCCAAGGTCAAAAAAGTGTTTTCAAAGAAAAATAATAGAGAGAAGGAATAAAAAGCAAAAAATACAAAATTTATTGATAATCTAACATAGACAAAATACACATTACATACAATATCATGTTAAACTAAAAGGAAGATTATGGATACATGTACTGTAAGTGACCCTAAGAATGGTAGGGTGGGCCAGATGGAAATGGCCGTTGAAGGAGGAGGGCTCGATTTCCTACATGTTTCGCCAAGACATTGGCTTCTTCAGGGAACAGGAGCTCATAAGGTAGATATTTAAAAACAATTCTGTGTGATAAACATGAAAAACATGGTGAGAGCAATAATTTAACCGGACACTACATAGTATAGACAATAAAGAAATAGAGACTGTGGCTGGACAGTCATGCGACCAAAGGCTCCACACTAAATAACGGTGATGCAAACATACCTGGGGCGTCAGTGCCCGGGAAGGGAGGGAGGAGAAGGGAAGGGGGAACACAGCCACCCAAAGGGATCCCCGCAAGGGAGCGGCCAGGCCGCGCCGTAAATTGTGCCTGCAGGGGGCATACAGTAAACCTGGCAAGGGAATGTAAAGATAACCATAAGTCATGATGCACTTGTAATAATAATCCAGAGATAAAAATTGCACATCCGTGCATTATATTCGAGAGAATACATAAAATGTATATATATGTATGTATATGAGTAAATGTATCTATATCTCTAGAGAAAAAAGTGCAGACTTACATGTATGTTTAAAAACCGTGGAAAGAAAATGTGGTCACGAGGTGCCTGTAGTAGATGTATGCACACAGCAGGGGCAAAACGTCAAGATTGGACCAAATCAATGGTCCAATTGGACCAGACCTGATTAAAGGAATAGATACCATTAGGGGTGTTGCTATTAGTAACTAGGACCATGTGGAGTAGTTATGCCTGTACTTACTTAGTGATGTCAGCTGTAGAGAGAGATTCTCATAGCAACACATTCACAGGTGTGTAATACCTGTACAAGGATTAAAAGGGATGAAAATTACAATAAGTCCTATATAAGATGTAAAGAGGACAAAGGAGAAAAAGAAAGAAAAAGAGAGGAAAATCAGTGGGGTGAAGAGGATGAAAGCTTTGAAATAAATTTAAGCATAGACGAGACTGCTGGAAATAAGTCCATTACCTAGTCTGTCATGGCGTAAACACTGTTAATTGAAAGAATCAATCTTAGCCAGCAGAATGAAAAGCAGGTCCAAAGTGGCTCCTAAAGAATGTATAGGAGCATGATGAATAGTTCGTTTGGAAAGCATTAAGTAAGAGTGTTTTAAAGGATAAAAGTTACCTTGTAACTGTGTGCAGAGAAGATACAGGCACGTCTCTCGTCCATCAAGGAACTGAGGAACTGGCCGGTTACTTGTATGCCCCCCACACCTGATCAGATGATGATCAGATGTGCGGACGCAAACGAGGGGTGTTCACGGCTGCGCACTGCGCGGTGCCTCGGAACTACAGGTTCCATCATGCACCGCGCGTGCATGCTCAGAGTGTACGGCCCGTGTGGCGAATGGGGAGGCGGGCATCCCTGGAATGGGAGGTGCCCAGGTGTCGCCTCGTCCAATCTGCCGATGGAAGAGGAGGGCCGGAGAGTCTGAGAACAGACGTGGGCACCCAGGGGCAGACAAAAGTCTGCGCCTTGGCGTCCGTACAGGCAGAAACAGCACTAGCCACGCCGGCCCCAAGCGGGGAGAGCCCAAGCCGTGACCGCCCACCCCCCACACATCAACCAACTCCCCCCAATCAGGAGCTAACCTAGGCACCCAAGAACGAGTGCAGACCGGTGGTGGGGCACAGTGGGGCATGAGGGGTAGTGTGCTAAGACACAGGGTAGGAGGATGAGGCCTATACTGCCCGACATTCCGCAGGGGTCACTGAGGAAAGTGGGAAGTACCTGTGTGTCAGCACCCGACAACCAGCCACAATGTGTGTGAAGTGCATAGAAAACCATTGGGTCCTAGTATGCCAATAAAGTTTATAACCAGAATTGCAAGTACAGAAAAGGAAAAAATACGTTGAACAACACATACCTATAGCACAACTCATATGCTGCAGCACATATATGGAGATATTTTTAATAATGACAATAAGGATTTAAAATAACGAGTAAATACAGACTGAATACACTGTGTATATCAAACAGAAGTATAAAGGGTGTGGAATCAATATAAATTCTTATAGAGGCAATACATTCATAGCAATTGCAAATAGTGCAAAGTTTCACAATACCAAAGGGAAATTTTATGGGGGGGACCACAGGTGGAGCCATGGCAATGGAAGGAAGAAGGAAGTCAGAAAACTACGAAGAATGAAGAACTAGAAAGGGGGTGGGGGGCTCAGAGAAGGGGAGACAAGTAAGGGTAGAATAGAAAAAGAGAACCACGCACGACGTTGCCTAGAGAATGGGCAATAAAAAAAGAAATAAATAGTAGGTAAAAATGTTTAAACTGATACGTATTAGAGAAAGGGCTTAAAACTCATATATTCATTGAGTCCTGGGGAAATGGTGGCATTTAATGTATGAATCCATTTTGTTTCAAGTCGTAGTAGTAAGTTGTCAGTACTGCCACCTCTTGCATGTGGAGGAATATGTTCAAGTGCGGAAAATAGAATAACATGGGGATCATAATTATGTTGGGCAGCAATGTGCCTATTAATGGCCGTGGTGGTGGTGTTCTTATAAAGTGGTTTTATATGATCCCGAATACGAATCTGAAAAGGGCGCTTAGTTTTGCCAACATAGAATGAGCCGCATTGGCATTGAGCCAGATATACGACCCCAACAGTAACACAGGTGACATGGTGTCTGATGGTATGTGTTTTTCCATTAGGTAAGTTGACAACTTGAGAGTTGGCAACAAATGCACATATGTCACATTTGCCACATTGATAGGTACCAGTGGCAGTAGGCCTGTGTGTAATATCAATGGGGTGGTGACTGTGAATCAAACGATCACGAAGAGAAGGGGAGCGTCGGTAAGTAATATCAGGGTATGTATTGATATATTTAGCAATGATAGGGTCAGATGTAAGTAGAGGCCAAAATTGTTTAAGGACATCTTTAATTTGGGTGTGCTGATTAGAGAATTGGGTGATGAGTCGTGTGGGTTGTTTAGAGTCCAATGGTTTGTCAGGAAAGACCAAGTCTTTCCGATTAAGTTTCTTTGCCTTGTGGAATGCTTTTTTTAGCAAGGAATGGCTATAGCCTCTATCTAAGAGTCTGTTGTAGAGGTCATGTGCCGCCTTGAGAAAATCATCCTCACGGGTACAGTTACGTTTGATCCTGACATATTGGCTATATGGGATGCTTCGAAGGAGAGGCTCAGGGTGGGCACTCTGGGCGTGCAAAATTGTATTGCCCGAAGAGGGTTTGCGATATAGAGTGGTGTAGACTTGGCCGTTAGGTTGTACACCAATCTGGAGGTCCAGAAAGTGGATCTGCGATTGGCTGCACTCCATAGTAAACTTGAGGTTATATGTATTTTTAGTGAGACTTTGTACGAATAAAGATAGTTCTTCCCTGGTGCCAGCCCAAAACAGCAGTATGTCATCAATATACCTGTACCAGGATATGATCCTGGACAGGTAGGGATTAGGATGAATCAAATCAAAGAGTTCCCTCTCCCACCCCCCCAGGTACAGGTTGGCGTAGGCGGGGGCACACTTGGTCCCCATAGCCACGCCCTGTACCTGGAGGAAGTGGGAGGAACCAAACATAAAGTAATTGCGTGTAAGTATGAATCTCAATAGTTCGAGGACAAAGTCTCCGTATTTGTCATATTGAGGGCCTCTAGCTCGAATGAGTTTGCTAATGACTGAGATGCCTCTGTTGTGAGGAATTATGTTGTACAGACTCTCCACATCTAGGGCTACCAACCATGTGCCGCTGGGCAAAGATTGGCCATCTAATATACGAAGGAGATGGATCGTGTCCTTTATATATGAGGGCAGAGCTATAACATGGGGTGCCAAATATTTGTCTACCAGTGCACTGGCAGATTCTGTGAGGCACTGGCGACCAGAGACAATTGGACGACCAGGAGGGTGGTCAAGGGATTTGTGCAATTTAGGAAGGGAGTAGAAGGTAGGAGTGGTAGGTTCTTTCACATTAAGGAACTTCCATGTGTTGGAGTCGATAATGCCTTTTTGGTGAGCTGCAAATATCAACTGTTGGTATTCAGATATGTAGTGATTGATGAGTGATTTAGAGATTGGTCTATACCACTCGCGGTTGTTTAAGATATCAAGGCACATTTGCTCGTAAAAGGACGTATCCATCACCACCACGTTGCCGCCCTTGTCGGCTGGCTTGATGGTGAGTTCCGGATGATTTTGTAAAGATTTAATGGCCCTAATATGAGCCGGAGTTAGGTTGGAGGGATACGCAGAGTTGAGGTTTAAACCTTCGATGGAATTAGTAACCTGTTGTACAAAAGCCCATATGTTGGGATTCGTAGAAAGGTTTGGAAAGTTCATAGATTTGGGTTTAAACGAAGTAGGGGGGGGGAGGGAGCACCAAGGGCGGTGGCCTCATGATCGGTAGGGTCAAGAAAGTCATCGCCATCAGTGCAGCCCTCCTCCCACAGTGACATTAATTCTTCTAGGGCTTGTATTTCCGCTAAGGTAGGGACCTGTTGATCATATCCTGGTACAGGTATATTGATGACATACTGCTGTTTTGGGCTGGCACCAGGGAAGAACTATCTTTATTCGTACAAAGTCTCACTAAAAATACATATAACCTCAAGTTTACTATGGAGTGCAGCCAATCGCAGATCCACTTTCTGGACCTCCAGATTGGTGTACAACCTAACGGCCAAGTCTACACCACTCTATATCGCAAACCCTCTTCGGGCAATACAATTTTGCACGCCCAGAGTGCCCACCCTGAGCCTCTCCTTCGAAGCATCCCATATAGCCAATATGTCAGGATCAAACGTAACTGTACCCGTGAGGATGATTTTCTCAAGGCGGCACATGACCTCTACAACAGACTCTTAGATAGAGGCTATAGCCATTCCTTGCTAAAAAAAGCATTCCACAAGGCAAAGAAACTTAATCGGAAAGACTTGGTCTTTCCTGACAAACCATTGGACTCTAAACAACCCACACGACTCATCACCCAATTCTCTAATCAGCACACCCAAATTAAAGATGTCCTTAAACAATTTTGGCCTCTACTTACATCTGACCCTATCATTGCTAAATATATCAATACATACCCTGATATTACTTACCGACGCTCCCCTTCTCTTCGTGATCGTTTGATTCACAGTCACCACTCCATTGATATTACACACAGGCCTACTGCCACTGGTACCTATCAATGTGGCAAATGTGACATATGTGCATTTGTTGCCAACTCTCAAGTTGTCAACTTACCTAATGGAAAAACACATACCATCAGACACCATGTCACCTGTGTTACTGTTGGGGTCGTATATCTGGCTCAATGCCAATGCGGCTCATTCTATGTTGGCAAAACTAAGCGCCCTTTTCAGATTCGTATTCGGGATCATATAAAACCACTTTATAAGAACACCACCACCACGGCCATTAATAGGCACATTGCTGCCCAACATAATTATGATCCCCATGTTATTCTATTTTCCGCACTTGAACATATTCCTCCACATGCAAGAGGTGGCAGTACTGACAACTTACTACTACGACTTGAAACAAAATGGATTCATACATTAAATGCCACCATTTCCCCAGGACTCAATGAATATATGAGTTTTAAGCCCTTTCTCTAATACGTATCAGTTTAAACATTTTTACCTACTATTTATTTCTTTTTTTATTGCCCATTCTCTAGGCAACGTCGTGCGTGGTTCTCTTTTTCTATTCTACCCTTACTTGTCTCCCCTTCTCTGAGCCCCCCACCCCCTTTCTAGTTCTTCATTCTTCGTCGTTTTCTGACTTCCTTCTTCCTTCCATTGCCATGGCTCCACCTGTGGTCCCCCCCATAAAATTTCCCTTTGGTATTGTGAAACTTTGTACTATTTGCAATTGCTATGAATGTATTGCCTCTATAAGTATTTATATTGCTTCCACACCCTTTATACTTCTGTTTGATATACACAGTGTATTCAGTCTGTATTTACTCGTTATTTTAAATCCTTATTGTCATTATTAAAAATATCTCCATATATGTGCTGCAGCATATGAGTTGTGCTATAGGTATGTGTTGTTCAACGTATTTTTTCCTTTTCTGTACTTGCAATTCTGGTTATAAACTTTATTGGCATACTAGGACCCAATGGTTTTCTATGCACTTCACACACATTGTGGCTGGTTGTCGGGTGCTGACACACAGGTACTTCCCACTTTCCTCAGTGACCCCTGCGGAATGTCGGGCAGTATAGGCCTCATCCTCCTACCCTGTGTCTTAGCACACTACCCCTCATGCCCCGCTGTGCCCCACCACCGGTCTGCACTCGTTCTTGGGTGCCTAGGTTAGCTCCTGATTGGGGGGAGTTGGTTGATGTGTGGGGGGTGGGCGGTCACGGCTTGGGCTCTCCCCGCTTGGGGCCGGCGTGGCTAGTGCTGTTTCTGCCTGTACGGACGCCAAGGCGCAGACTTTTGTCTGCCCCTGGGTGCCCACGTCTGTTCTCAGACTCTCCGGCCCTCCTCTTCCATCGGCAGATTGGACGAGGCGACACCTGGGCACCTCCCATTCCAGGGATGCCCGCCTCCCCATTCGCCACACGGGCCGCACACTCTGAGCATGCGCGCGCGGTGCATGATGGAACCTGTAGTTCCGAGGCACCGCGCAGTGCGCAGCCGTGAACACCCCTCGTTTGCGTCCGCACACCTGATCATCATCTGATCAGGTGTGGGGGGTATACAAGTAACCGGCCAGTTCCTCAGTTCCTTGATGGACGAGAGACGTGCCTGTATCTTCTCTGCACACAGTTACAAGGTAACTTTTATCCTTTAAAACACTCTTACTTAATGCTTTCCAAACGAACTATTCATCATGCTCCTATACATTCTTTAGGAGCCACTTTGGACCTGCTTTTCATTCTGCTGGCTAAGATTGATTCTTTCAATTAACAGTGTTTACGCCATGACAGACTAGGTAATGGACTTATTTCCAGCAGTCTCGTCTATGCTTAAATTTATTTCAAAGCTTTCATCCTCTTCACCCCACTGATTTTCCTCTCTTTTTCTTTCTTTTTCTCCTTTGTCGTCTTTACATCTTATATAGGACTTATTGTAATTTTCATCCCTTTTAATCCTTGTACAGGTATTACACACCTGTGAATGTGTTGCTATGAGAATCTCTCTCTACAGCTGACATCACTAAGTAAGTACAGGCATAACTACTCCACATGGTCCTAGTTACTAATAGCAACACCCCTAATGGTATCTATTCCTTTAATCAGGTCTGGTCCAATTGGACCATTGATTTGGTCCAATCTTGACGTTTTGCCCCTGCTGTGTGCATACATCTACTACAGGCACCTCGTGACCACATTTTCTTTCCACGGTTTTTAAACATACATGTAAGTCTGCACTTTTTTCTCTAGAGATATAGATACATTTACTCATATACATACATATATATACATTTTATGTATTCTCTCGAATATAATGCACGGATGTGCAATTTTTATCTCTGGATTATTATTACAAGTGCATCATGACTTATGGTTATCTTTACATTCCCTTGCCAGGTTTACTGTATGCCCCCTGCAGGCACAATTTACGGCGCGGCCTGGCCGCTCCCTTGCGGGGATCCCTTTGGGTGGCTGTGTTCCCCCTTCCCTTCTTCTCCCTCCCTTCCCGGGCACTGACGCCCCAGGTATGTTTGCATCACCGTTATTTAGTGTGGAGCCTTTGGTCGCATGACTGTCCAGCCACAGTCTCTATTTCTTTATTGTCTATACTATGTAGTGTCCGGTTAAATTATTGCTCTCACCATGTTTTTCATGTTTATCACACAGAATTGTTTTTAAATATCTACCTTATGAGCTCCTGTTCCCTGAAGAAGCCAATGTCTTGGCGAAACATGTAGGAAATCGAGCCCTCCTCCTTCAACGGCCATTTCCATCTGGCCCACCCTACCATTCTTAGGGTCACTTACAGTACATGTATCCATAATCTTCCTTTTAGTTTAACATGATATTGTATGTAATGTGTATTTTGTCTATGTTAGATTATCAATAAATTTTGTATTTTTTGCTTTTTATTCCTTCTCTCTATTATTTTTCTTTGAAAACACTTTTTTGACCTTGGCACCGCTATAATCCCCCATCCACATACCCAATAACTATTTGATTACTTTGGGGATGAGGTGCTGTATCCTCTGGTACCATCTAGCCACCCTTATACTAATAGTTTCATGTGTTTTTATGTAGCACTGCTTTCATGAATGTTTTTTGTCTGTTTTAAATTGAATTTGCTTGTTATCAACAGGCATATGTGGTAGCTGCTTTAGTTTTAAATAGGTTATTTGTATAGTTTCACCTATTCCTCAAGCACTTGAATTTGTAGGAGGAGGTTCGTTTGTCTACAAGTCGTTCATTATTATTTCTGTATATAGACATGGTAGCAAAACAAGCTGCACCACTGAGCTTTGTCCTGCATCCTTCTGAGTTGCAAGCAGAGTTACACAGTGTGCTGTGAACAAAATATATTGTCCCTGATCATGCTTTCTGCACCATGTGTCAGCAGTAACATGGACCTTGCAGCAAACTGCATTGCCCAATGATGCCACAACATTGCCTTCCATGTGATAATACAAAGCTGAAATGGCCTTAGGCCAAAGAAATAGTGACTGGGAACCTGCCATTGTGGTACAGTACATTCTGCTAATTCACGGAAGGGGACAGAATCCACCAGAGGGAAAGGCAGGAGTTGTAAGGCCAGCAGCTTTGACAAGCTGGAATTTAGACATTGGACATGTGGGTGGTAATGACTTTTTTGCTGCAGCAGCTGGAGAAGAGAAATTTTCCTGCTATACTCTACAGCTGGTGGTGTGCTGCTGGCAGATGTGCTGCAATGACCTGTGACACCCTTCGCTATACCATCATCCCTGTCAGTGGAGACTGCTGAGGGGTCATATAGCGGGGGTAGACCTGAATGGTGAGGAGGAGTGAGGAGGTGCAGAGTGCAGGAGGAGGAGTGAGGAAGTGCAGAGTGAGGAGATTGCATCCCTTTTGTGTGGCTTTCAGGTGCTCTTGCCAATGGGCTGAGTGGTGGGAGGTTAAATGCCTTGTCAAGCATGTGGTACCCAAATGACTGGTGTTTTTGCCACGCTTGATCTGCTTGATGCAAAGCTTACAAATTGCAGCAGCACGATCGGCTGCACATGTGGGTTGCACATGTGGTAAAAAAGGCCCAGACAGCTGAGCTGGGCCTGGAGATAACAGCTCCACAATGTGATGGAATAGGGTGACTGTCTCTATTCTTGCATGATGGCTGCCTCATTGGGGTTGTGCCTCACCCTCACTTTCCTCCTCTGCTCTATCCGGCACCCAAATCACATCAGTGACCTCATCATCATCATCCCCTCCATCCTCACCATTACTGGAGCCAACTTGGCAATATGCTGCGGCTGGGGGAACATGACTGCCAATTTGTTGTTTACCAGTGTTCTCCCCTCTCTGTGGGCTCATGTTCCTACCTTCCTCAACCTCAGAACCAGCATCATAAAGAAGTAATGCCTGTGCATCGTCAAGGAACAAGTGGCTGACGTTGTGTTCAAATAACTCCTATGGTAGGAGTGGCTGTGGACAAGGATTCTGGCAGCTGCAGTGGACTGCGCACTAGTCTCTACTTGGGTGATAGAGGATATCAAGGATGAGGATGGTTTAGTAAACCAGTCCCCCACCTCCTTTGCATACTGTGGCTGGATAGCACGGG
Organism: Aquarana catesbeiana; assembly: GCF_042186555.1. Taxonomy (NCBI): domain Eukaryota; kingdom Metazoa; phylum Chordata; class Amphibia; order Anura; family Ranidae; genus Aquarana; species Aquarana catesbeiana. The sequence continues at coordinate 506,590,943 of NC_133327.1, read as the reverse complement.
CAACATTACTAAACAGAGAAAATGGTGCCCTACCTGAGGATGGACCGCATCCACCTTTGCCTGTGCACGCAGACACTGCTGGCCCCCTCACAGTGCCATGAAAACATTTACCTCTCCATTTTGGCCTCCCAGACATGATGGAGGGTTTATTACTAAAATGTAATAGAAAACAAGGAAATGTGTACTTGGATGCACTTTACTCAATGGAAAGTGGTGTTTGGTGCACTTTACTTGAGGACTCACTACACAGACACTCTCCACTCACACACTACAATATGCTGCAATAAAACTGCACTGATGCACTTTATTACACTGCAGTAAAAGTGCAATAATGCACTTAAATATACTGCAGTAAAAGTGCCCTGACACACTTTAATATACTACAGGAAAAGTGCTCTGACGCACTACAATGCAGTAAAAGTGTCCTGATACAATTCAATATGCCGCAGTAAAAGTGCCCTGACACTCTACACTGACACACTTCAATATACTGCAGTAAAAGTGCCTTGACACACTACACTGACACACTTCAATATACTGCTGTAAATCTGCCCTGATACACTAAACTTATACACTTCAATATACTGCAGTAAACTTGCCCTGAAACACTAAATCAATGCACTTCAATATACTGCAGTAAACCGCACTAAACTGACACTAAAGTAAAAAAAAAAGGTTGCAGTACACTCATGCTGCACTGTCACTATATTCACATGCCCTGTTCTATCTATCTCCACTCCAATATCACACTGCGAATGGCTGCTCTGGGAAGGAACCTTTTATAATGTGGGGGGGGGGTCTATGAGCAATGAGCCATGATTGGGCACAGTCATCATTACTTTCTCCAATCATGGCTCTGACAGTGTTCTGTGCCCTGATTGGGCAAAGCCTTCATTGCTTCAGCCAATTTAGGGCTTCTATTGTGCGATGCACAGTGCATTGTGGAGTGTTTGGTGGGGCGAACAAATGGTTGAACTCCCCTATAATTCGGGTGTTCGCCACACAGGCGAACAGCCAATGTTTGGGTCAAACTTATGCTTGGCTCGAACTATTTGCCCAACATTAATTGTAGTAGGATAAAATACATAAAGACACTGAATTGATGCATTTCGTCCAGTAAAGGAAATAATTTCCATATGGTAATATTATCACATGGGTATGCTTCTAAATGACTCATTATGGACACATAAACTTCATTTTGCATGCATACAGTATGTATGCAAACATCTGCAATCTTGCATGAAAAATCCACACTGATTTTTATCTTGATACCTTAAAAACATGGATGCCAGTAACTTTTGTCTATAACCCTGAAAGCACCTTAGACAGGTTAACATGTTTTTTTACAGTTTGTTAGAAAAAGACAAAAAGTTAAAAGTTAAGTATGTACATTTTTTTAAAATATTTTTTCTTAACCTCCCTGGCAGTATTCCCGAGTCTGGCTCGGGGTGGATTTTCAATACCAAATGCGGTATCCCCGAGCCAGACTCAGGATTGCATCGCAGGATCCAGGAAGAGTTTACTTACCTTGTCCCCTGGATCCTCCCCGCTGTGATTGGCGAGCCGCCGTGTCTCACTCGATTCACAGTGCCGAGCTCCGTTCCCTGCGAGCATTGCGACGCACGGGGATGGAGTTCGGCTGCAAATTCAAAAAGTAAAACACACAGTATAGATACAGTGTACTGTAATCTTACAGATTACAGTGCTGTATCAAATAATTACACGTCCCCTTTGTCCCTAGTGGTTTCCCAGTGTCCTGCATGCAGTTTTATATTATAAAAACTATTCTTTCTGCCTGGAAACTGGAGATTGTCCATAGCAACCAAAACTGTCCCTTTACATCAAAAGTGGCTTTAGACCAGCTAGAAAACAGCGATAATAAATTAGAATCACTCACAGAATTGAGCGATAATGATTTGTGGGGAAATCCGTCACCAAACACTAAAAGTAACGAAAGCGACAATTCTGCAACTGAGCAAATTTCAGTGTTTTTGATTTGATTACATTATTGAATAATTTTTATTATTATTATTATTATACTATTATTTGTTATAATTATTTATAGTTATTTATTATATTATAATTTTTTATTTAGTTTTTCAAACTTTATCATACCCGGGATGTCTACCAGACTCTTGTTTAGAATTGTGAATTATTCCTAAGAATTACAGGCCTATAATATAAAACGCCAAATTTCTGTGCAAAATAATGGTACCGCTTTCAGCACCTAAAATCTGAAATAATCATACCGCCAGGGAGGTTAAACTGTTATAATGTTATTGTTGTCAATGTATACAATGTACTAAATCTACTTTAGTGGTCTGTTGATAAATGTTTTCACACAGAATTCAATTAGCTTTCCAGTTGATTCCGTTATAAAAATGCTAATTGTCTCTATGAGAAGTTAAATTGTCTCCAGGAGAAGGAGATATCCACCGCAGGTTCCTTGAGCGGGAGGTTTGGTGGATATTTAACCTACAAACTAGAATGCCTCTAGGTATGAATTACCAATGTGATGTGGATCTTTTTCTTAAATAGTTTTTGATAGATGAATGTATGTGTGTGTAGCTTTTTGTATATATACAGATGTTATGTCATCTTTTTGCATTGTTTTGTCTTTCCATGTTTTTTAGGATTGATAATAATGTAGGTAATGTATGTAGGTCTCCAATACTCTTTGTAGCACCACACATGTTATTAAGCTACTAGTGATTGTATTGTTTAATTGACTAATAAATTGATCAACTGAGAGGTGGAGACTTTTCTGTATGTATACATACAGGCCCTGTTTTTATTTTTATGTGTGCTGTGACCAAGCCTCCCCGAAACGCGTTAGTCACTGTTTTTTACCTGCTAAAATGCAACAATAAAGAATATAAGGATTTATGGAATTGCCAGCCTTTTCCATTTGTTTGACTCATCGGTCTAATGGTGCTGAGAGGACACCTCAGCCTGAGCATCCGAAAGATGAGTTCTTCTAACTCTTGATACCTTGTGGTACCTCTGTTTAGAGTGATGCACCTGCTGTCTGTGTAATTAATTACCTCTCCTGCATTACGCTCCCTGGTAACTGAAGATCTCTCTTCTATTTGGAAGCATTGCATGGAAACCACCATCCCTTCTGGACATTACCTTTTAACATATCAGTAGTCATATTAAGGACATTTTATATAGAATTTTGTAATATTACTATCAAACAGTTGAGAATTTCACAAGTTTATACAAAGCATCCTACACCAAATACCAAAGGACATCATGTGTACCACTCTATTTAACAACTTAAAGAAGGCATTGAGTAAGGAAACTTGGATCTGGTGGTATGCCATTGGTTTGAAATAGTATATTGGGGAAAACATGATCCCAAAAGGATTGAGGGTCAAACAATTTGCTTCCATGACATATACAGAGGAATTTATAGTGGAATGCAATAATATCCTCAATGATATCCTTATGGGGTTAATAATTTCCCATGAAGAAAACTTGCTGTGCACAATTAATGAAGAAATTAGATCCATAAAATGAGGGGAGTACTAATGCGCAAACCACAGGATAAGAAAAACTAAACAGTAGCTGCCAACATAAATGGTTTTCTCACACTGGATAAATATGAAAGCAATAGGAATGTGGTGCTTACTAAATCTATCATAATAAAGTGCATCCAATATTAATAATAAAGTGCATCCAATAACAGTCTCTGTGCAAATACGCAATTACAGTACACAAATAAAAATCACGTGATCCTGAATACAGTATGATACTAACAAAAATATACCTAAATAAAGTGCATCCAATGTGTAAATAAGTAATCCTAAAAATGTGTGCAATATAAGCAATAAAGTCATAAATGTGCAAATAACAATCTGATATTTCGACAAAAATGTGCAGAAAATAGTCCCATTTAAAGTGCAGACCAATCCAGCTTATATAGTGACATAAAAATGCATCCAGCAGTGCAAGAACAGTTCATCCAAAAAGAGTGCAAGTGCCAAATATCCAGGGAGATTTCACCATCCGAGGTGTGCAAAATGGTTTGCCCCAGCCTCTCACCTCAAGCAGATAAAAAGTACGCCTTTCTGCTAGCTGCTGGTTCCACAGTAAACAATTGATGTCCAAGATCTTGAACATCTATTGTTTACTGTGGAACCAGCAATTGGATGCACTTTATTATTATATGTTAGATTTAGTAAGCGCCACATTCCTATTGCTTTTGTATAGATCCATAAAAGACTCCATAGAAATCTACCAATCTCTGGAAATTTCTACTTCATTAAATTATGAACTTTCTAAAGCCTTAAATAAACTTGAACAGGATATAATGAACAACAAGAGACAAAAATACCAGAGGGATGTACAGGATTACCAATTGGAGAATGTCTATATCCGTAATAAAACAGATAGACATATTAGCTTCAGCTCTCCCAATGTATCGGACTCACAGTCCGAACAGTCTGACACAATAGACAAGCGATCACTCACCTCAAGAATTTCAGCATTGTCAGTCTTCACTAAGGAATTTACTGACAAAAATTCTCCAAAAAAAATCATGGTACATCGGAGAAAAAGTCCAACAAAACAACGGAAAAAGAAAAACAAGGAGAGGAAGACACTGCTCCAAAAAGATCAAACTATCCCCGGCAAGTGAGGAGCAAGAGGGACTGATACAGGTGAATGAAGTTACAGACTCTATTGCTAACGTAGTTAATCTCTCACATGTTTCACTGTCACCTGCTGAAACTTCTTTATTTTCTAAGGGCCTTTCTTTTGCTCCCCACACACATTTTGACATATTTAAAAAACTTTGTTAGATGTGAATAGGTTTGTATGTAACGTGGTAGTTAGAAAGGATTTTTTACCCCAGGAGATCTGTCTGAGGTTTCTCATGTAAATGAATCTCAGGAAATACATCATGTTACCCTTTAATTTCCAGGATCAGGTATTAAGATCCACCCTCTATAAAAGACCACATAGATGAGTTCTTGCTGGAAAAAAACATTTTAAGCAACAGACAGCATGGATTCATGAAAGACAGAAGTTGTCAGACAAACCTAAGTTCTTTTTATGAAGAGGTAAGTAAAACCTTGGACAGAGGGGTGGCTGTGGACGTGGTATACTTGGATTTTGCAAAAGCGTTCTACACAGTTCCCCACACGTGGCTCATGTGTAAGGTAAAGTCTACAGGCTTGGAAATATCAGTTTGTAAATGGATAGAAAACTGGCTAAAAGACAGAATTCAGAGAGTAGTGGTTAATGATTCTTACTGTGAATGGTCTAAGGTCATCAGTGGTTCAGTGCTGTGACCCTTACTTTTTAATATCTTTATAAATGATATTGAGTCTGGGATCAAAAGTAACACTTCTGTCTTTGCAGATGACACCAAGCTATGCAGTGGAATAACGTCCTTACAGGATGTTTCCAATTTACAAGCCAACCTCAATGCACTGTCTAATTGGGCAACTATGTGGCAGATGAGGTATAATGTTGAGAAATGTAAAGTTATGCACTTGGGGGCTAAGAATATGCATGCATCATACATGCTAGGGGGAGTAGTGGAGAAGGATCTGGGGTTTTTGGTAGAACATAAGCTCAATAATAGCATGCAATGCCAATCTGCGGTTTCCAAAGCGAGCAAAGTCCTTTCTTGTATTAAGAGAGGTGTGGACTCCAGAGAGAGAGATATAATTTTGCTCCTGTTCAAATCATTAGTAAGACCTTATCTGGAATATGCAGTTCAGTTTTGGGCACCAGTTCTCAAAAAGGATATCGGGGAACTGGAGAAAGTGCAGAGAAGGGCAACCAAACTGATAAGAGGCATGGAGGAGCTCGGCTATGAGGAAAGATTAGAGGAACTGAATTTATTCACTCTTGAGAAGAGGGGAATAAGGGGGGATATGATCAACATGTTCAAATATAAAAGGGGTCCATATAGTGAACTTGGTGTTGAGTTATTCTCTTTACGGTCAACACAGAGGACATGAGGGCACTCTTTACGTCTAGAGGAAAAGAGATTTCATCTCCAAAAACGGAAAGGTTTCTTCACAGTAAGAGCTGTGAAAATGTGGTATAGACTCCTGCCAGAGGTGGTTATGGCCAGCTCAGTAGACTGCTTTAAGAAAGGCCTGGATACTTTCCTAAATGTACATAATATAACTGGGTACTAACATTTATACTAAAATATTATCTGATCCAATATATCCTAAAATCCAACGCACCTTCTCCTAGATATATCAGAGCAAATAAGAGGCGCTCATATCCCTAGTGCTAGAAATCGCATGTGCTGCAATTTCATCAAAAATAAAGGTTGAAAATATCTTAAGTGTGCAAATTAATGCATGAAACTTAACGGTGTTTACCAATACTAATCAAACCATGCGAAAGTACATCCAAAGTGCACGTGAAAAAAGCTGTGACAGCAAAATAATAAATAAATGGCTAAAAATCCCCAGTTATTGTGTTTCATAAATTAAAGTACAGAAAAAATTGTAATTGATTATATAATTATATATTGGTTAAAGCATGAAAAATCAGTCCTTTACAATCTTGTGACAAATAACGTGATTAAATTTGTGACAGAAAGAGTGCATAAAAATCGCATAAAAATCGCACAAATCTTCTAAGGTGCAGTGATCTTGAAAATGCTGAATTCCACGTGTCCTTCACCTCACCACCGTGATACGTGAATCCACTCCCAAAGGAATCTCACTCACCGAATAATTTTGCCAGCACTCTCATGCACGGCAAAAAACGCTTAGTAGCCACACTCCAGAGAACTCCAGCAAGCAGCAGCAGCAATGCCACAGTGTGTAGAATCAATCCACATGTAAAAAAATTGAGGAACTCACATAGCGTAAACCAGCACGGCAAGTTTATTTAAAACCACTACAATCTTCAATGGAAACACTCACATTTTAAAGATAAAAATCAGCAGTAAAACCAATGTGATTCACAGCAAGCTTCAATCATTAGTGGATACACTCAAAACAACAAATGGTCACGGCGGACCCGAGGTGTGTTGATGCTCAGACTCACGGTCTTTCTCACCCCCCTCCGTGGTGCGCCGTGCAATGACAGACTCTCCTTCGTATAGTGCGGCTCTCAGCGTTGCTTGTCACATCTCATAGCCACGCCCCCGACATGTTTCGTCATCGATCAGACTTATTCATGGGATTGGCTAACTAGGCCGTCCCTCAACCCTTATATCTCCTCCTCCCTGGTCTCCCATAGGTTGGTGAGTCCGCATGCGCACATCTCGTGTCCCCGCTCCTATAATAGACAAGAGACTACGGCGCGCCGCTGTACAGGGATGCGGTTAGCCTATATTTAACTGTGGACTGATTGCAGCAAATACCTTAGATGGATAGCTCAGCCATCATACATTCTGCATACCAGTGTGAACGGTCACAGTATTACTACCATGCTCACATCTGAAGCAAACCTAATTAACACTTACTGTATACCTGTATAAGTGATCATAGCGTTGCCCCCATGGTCACGTCTGAGGCATACTTAATCTAGATATTTCGCACACCAATATAAGTAACCATAACATTACATTTAGAACGACCTAATTTTATATTTATCCAACAACATCTCATCATAAACATATCGGTCTATAATTTGCTAAATCAGAGGTTTACACTTTGATCACTGAAATATTCACCATTGGATGGACCTATACCCACAGGTAATTACATGTTGGATACAATTCAAATAAAGTGCGAGTGTATTAAAACAAGATAAAATTATTAAATAATCCTTGAATAACCCTACGATTGTCCCAAATATTAGCAACATGGTGAGAATCTAATTAAATAAATACCTTAAAATAAAACTCCATATCAAATAATACATGAATAATTACACAGTCACAATTTAGTATTTACACTTATATGACGAAGCTATAGCTCACGACAAGCTGTTGAACTCCTATCAATTGCTCCCCTACTGTGAGGGTTTAGTGATGAGACCCACATCTGGTACCTCACTCACCACCCCTCTTAATGTTTAGGGCTGCTTCGCCAATAAGCCTTTAAATTGACCAAAATGAAGCATATTACAATATACACATGCAAAACCTATATCTGGAATACTTAAAATAATATCTATCTCCATTAAAAAATATATATATATCACATCCAAACCCTCATAATCCAGGGTCTCTAAATAAGAAAAAATGACCAGATAATCATAACAGGGTCACACACTTCAGAATCTCCTACTAAAGTGTTCAACCAGACCGCAGCACATCAAATTTAACTACCTTCAATCAAAAATTATTTATGAAGCAGTTTAAATCTAGTTCTATATTTAACCCCTTAGGGGCTAAACTTTTCAATAAAAAGATCCAGCGAGTCTCCCTCTGCGATAGATCCCTGACCCTGTTGGAACCCCTCCAAGAAGGATGGACCACGTCGATTCCACAGAATTGTAAAAGTGAGGGATCCTTTTGATGTTTTTGTTTAAAATGCAAGGAGACACTATGATACTTATAACCGTTCTTAATATTCGTTAAATGCTCCGAGATTCTGATCCTTAGTAGTCTTTTTGTTCTGCCCACATAAAGTAGGCCACAAGGGCACCACATTAAGTATACAACAAAAGAGGAGTTACAAGTGCTGAATTCCTTAATTTCGAAGGATTCACCTTCCCTGTTTGTTATGCTTGTCACTCCTCTGTGGCTAACTTTCACGGTCCTGCAGCAAATGCATCTTCTGCAACAGTAAAAGCCCTTAAGGTCGATTCTGAGATCATTATGTCCAGGTGGGTCCAAGATTTTCCTTACTACATGATCGCCAAAACTTGGAGCCCTCCTGTAAATGAATCTCGGTTGATTCGGTAGGATCTCTCCCAACTGCCTATCTTTCCGTAAGATGTGCCAATGCTTTTTGAATATCCTCTCAATGTCTTTATATTGACAGTGATATCCTGATATGAACCCCAACTGATGTTGGCCTTCCATCGTCTGGGGAACATTCCTTTTCTCAAAGCAATTCTCCCTCGGGGTTTGTGCCACCTCCTGAATAATCTTATTCAATACATCCGTATCATATCCTTTCTGTATGAATTTATTTTTGAGGATACCCGCCTGTTCATAAAAATCATCTAACAAAGTGCAATTACGTCGAACTCGTACCATTTGCCCCTTCGGAATATTTTTTATCCATCCGGGATGGTGGCCACTTCTTATAGACAAATAGCTGTTACGGTCTGTCGGTTTAAAAAACACTTTAGTCCTTAATGTGTCCATATATCTTTCGATGGTCACATCTAGGAAGTTAACCCTAACACTACTAATCTGATATTCCAATCTAATATTATTATTGTTATTATTCAGTTCCTGTAAGAACTCAATTGCCGACTCCTCCGTGCCTTCCCATATAAATAGGAGGTCATCAATGAATCTCCGGTAAAATAAAAGCTGGGGTCTTCTGACATTAAAAACCTTCCTGTCCTCCCACTCCGCCATAAACAGGTTGGCGAGGCTGGGAGCAAATTTCGCTCCCATTGCCACACCAACCTGCTGGGAATAAAAATCACCGTTGCACCAAAAATAGTTATGGGACATGCAAGAATCCAGTACATGCCCCAAAAACCGCTTTTGTATGCCTGGGATGTCCTCTCTCTTACTTAATGCCCAATTTAGAGCTAAGGATGCGTCTTCATGTTGTATAATAGTATACAAAGAAGCTACATCAGCCGTTACCAAGTATACAGGAGATGTAGCACTTAATCTTACGTCCTTGAGCAAAGTCAACAAGTCCCCCGTATCTTTCAAATACGCCCTTGTGATCTTTACACTGGGCTGGAGGAATTTATCCAAATACTCCCCCAGTCTAGCTGTGACAGACCCAATGCCATTGACAATGGGGCGAGGCGGTGGACATTGTGTGCTTTTGTGTATTTTTGGCAGAGTGTAGATAACAGGGATTCTACACGCACTGGGGATTAAATACCTCTTCTCCTTAAGATTCAGAGCATCCATTCTAAACCCCCATTCTACCAAAATTGTCAGCTGGGTTTTATATGCATCCGTAGGGTCAGACCTCAGTTTTTTATAGGTGGATCTATCTCCAACTAGTGCCAAGAGCTGGTTAAGATAAAATGATTTATCTAACAATACCACTCCTCCCCCTTTATCAGCAGGTCGTATTATGAGATCCTTCTTCTCTTCCAACGACCGAATCCCTTCTTTGATATACTGCGGATTGACCCCCCTGCGTGGGGCGAGTTCCTCGATATCATTAAGTACCAAACTCTTGAATACTTCTATGAAGTGGTTGCTCGGATTCTGGGGGTTAAAGATGGATTTATTTTTGAGTCCTGTATCAATTTTAGTGTCAGGCACTCTCGATTTAATAGTGGATTCCACTGGATGGCTTAGAAAGTACTTTTTAATGTTCATGGACCTAATAAATTTGTGTGTGTCTATGTAGACATCAAATTTATTCATTGCTTTTTTTGGGGCACATTTCAAACCCAAGTTTAAAATGTTGAGCTCCTTATGATTGAGCTCCACACTACTCAGGTTGAATATCCCCGTGTTCATGCGTCCCTCAGCCGTTTTCTTGGGTTGTTTCGATCGTCCTGCCCTGCATCCCCTTCTTCTCTTCGGGGGGGCATCTGATCGTAGTTGTACCCCTGAGTGGGAGTGGAACTTCCTCTCTCTCTTTGGTATGGCCCTTTGGGGTTCCTCCTCGGGGTTCCTCTCCCCCTCCCCCGCTGTCCTAAAAAAGGCACATTGTAAGGTACATAGCCTGGTTGCTCATCATTTTCCAACGGGGCAAATCTGTTATGTAGTGGGACATCCATATTACCAACAGTGTCTCGATGATACGGGGGGCAATGTTGCCATTGCCTATAATTTTGTGGGGTCTCATACCCATATGGACCATCCCTCCCATAACCTCTCGGGGACGGGTACTCATTCTGGTACCTTACCGGGTATCCCCCTCTTCCTCGCGACATAGGTCTCGGGGATTGTTGATAGTTCCGTCCGTAGTGGGCATCCGTTATGCCTCTTCCTCTATCACTATTCTTAGGGCCAATGGCCCCCTGCATTCCCTTACCTTTACTCCCTGTCTTTTTGTTATTTCCAGTATTAGGCAAGGGATTACTGGAACCCACCACTCCACTATTAGAGGGAAATGGGTTACTGTTAGAGGCAACTTGATCGCTCATGTTATTTACGTTTGTTGTTTGCCAAGCATAAATTTTATTGGTTTTAAAATCATTAGAATCCCTATTAAATTTTTTAACTTTCTTCTTTTGCGTTTCCCGATCGACCTTCTCCAGCTTTTTCTTAATATTAACATTAAAATCTTTCATTAGATTGGAGTCCTTCATAGGTTCAAGCTTCTCTTGTAGAGCTTTTATTTTTTCATTTATCATGTTTAGCTTTATCTGTTTCCTTTTTAAAACTAGAGCTTGTAATTCTCTACCTACTTTGTTAAAAAATTCCAGCCATTCATTCATGAATGGCTGGTCATTCAGACCATCCTGGGGTGGGACATCCCACCTCAGACTTCTAAAAATAAGATTCTCTCTACGGTAGTGTTCAAACGTGAACACATCCCACCATGTTTTAAGTTGTTTCTCAAGTAAATTCTCGAGCGTTTTTAGTGCTCCTGAGAAATCCTCATCATTATCAGTCATTTGGTGATCAGTAGAAAACACTGTATCGGGATTAAGTAGCCTACTATTTCAAAAAACTAAATGCGTCCATGGCTGCAAGTGGTTAAATAAAGATAAAAATAAAAAAATGGGTAGTCAGAATGGTGAGCCGCCCTCAATTCAAAACAACCCCCACTGCGCCAATGAATAGAATTTGCAACAAACAGAAATAAGATCCAGTGAATGGCTCATTTGGTGTATAACAAAATATGTGTAACCATATATAACTCACTAAATGAAAAGTGAAAAAAGAGAGCTGCCCCTTTAAGAAGCTATCAAACTAAAATATTATCTGATCCAATATATCCTAAAATCCAACGCACCTTCTCCTAGATATATCAGAGCAAATAAGAGGCGCTCATATCCCTAGTGCTAGAAATCGCATGTGCTGCAATTTCATCAAAAATAAAGGTTGAAAATATCTTAAGTGTGCAAATTAATGCATGAAACTTAACGGTGTTTACCAATACTAATCAAACCATGCGAAAGTACATCCAAAGTGCACGTGAAAAAAGCTGTGACAGCAAAATAATAAATAAATGGCTAAAAATCCCCAGTTATTGTGTTTCATAAATTAAAGTACAGAAAAAATTGTAATTGATTATATAATTATATATTGGTTAAAGCATGAAAAATCAGTCCTTTACAATCTTGTGACAAATAACGTGATTAAATTTGTGACAGAAAGAGTGCATAAAAATCGCATAAAAATCGCACAAATCTTCTAAGGTGCAGTGATCTTGAAAATGCTGAATTCCACGTGTCCTTCACCTCACCACCGTGATACGTGAATCCACTCCCAAAGGAAGATTGTAGTGGTTTTAAATAAACTTGCCGTGCTGGTTTACGCTATGTGAGTTCCTCAATTTTTTTACATGTGGATTGATTCTACACACTGTGGCATTGCTGCTGCTGCTTGCTGGAGTTCTCTGGAGTGTGGCTACTAAGCGTTTTTTGCCGTGCATGAGAGTGCTGGCAAAATTATTCGGTGAGTGAGATTCCTTTGGGAGTGGATTCACGTATCACGGTGGTGAGGTGAAGGACACGTGGAATTCAGCATTTTCAAGATCACTGCACCTTAGAAGATTTGTGCGATTTTTATGCGATTTTTATGCACTCTTTCTGTCACAAATTTAATCACGTTATTTGTCACAAGATTGTAAAGGACTGATTTTTCATGCTTTAACCAATATATAATTATATAATCAATTACAATTTTTTCTGTACTTTAATTTATGAAACACAATAACTGGGGATTTTTAGCCATTTATTTATTATTTTGCTGTCACAGCTTTTTTCACGTGCACTTTGGATGTACTTTTGCATGGTTTGATTAGTATTGGTAAACACCGTTAAGTTTCATGCATTAATTTGCACACTTAAGATATTTTCAACCTTTATTTTTGATGAAATTGCAGCACATGCGATTTCTAGCACTAGGGATATGAGCGCCTCTTATTTGCTCTGATATATCTAGGAGAAGGTGCGTTGGATTTTAGGATATATTGGATCAGATAATATTTTAGTTTGATAGCTTCTTAAAGGGGCAGCTCTCTTTTTTCACTTTTCATTTAGTGAGTTATATATGGTTACACATATTTTGTTATACACCAAATGAGCCATTCACTGGATCTTATTTCTGTTTGTTGCAAATTCTATTCATTGGCGCAGTGGGGGTTGTTTTGAATTGAGGGCGGCTCACCATTCTGACTACCCATTTTTTTATTTTATCTTTATTTAACCACTTGCAGCCATGGACGCATTTAGTTTTTTGAATAGTAGGCTACTTAATCCCGATACAGTGTTTTCTACTGATCACCAAATGACTGATAATGATGAGGATTTCTCAGGAGCACTAAAAACGCTCGATAATTTACTTGAGAAACAACTTAAAACATGGTGGGATGTGTTCACGTTTGAACACTACCGTAGAGAGAATCTTATTTTTAGAAGTCTGAGGTGGGATGTCCCACCCCAGGATGGTCTGAATGACCAGCCATTCATGAATGAATGGCTGGAATTTTTTAACAAAGTAGGTAGAGAATTACAAGCTCTAGTTTTAAAAAGGAAACAGATAAAGCTAAACATGATAAATGAAAAAATAAAAGCTCTACAAGAGAAGCTTGAACCTATGAAGGACTCCAATCTAATGAAAGATTTTAATGTTAATATTAAGAAAAAGCTGGAGAAGGTCGATCGGGAAACGCAAAAGAAGAAAGTTAAAAAATTTAATAGGGATTCTAATGATTTTAAAACCAATAAAATTTATGCTTGGCAAACAACAAACGTAAATAACATGAGCGATCAAGTTGCCTCTAACAGTAACCCATTTCCCTCTAATAGTGGAGTGGTGGGTTCCAGTAATCCCTTGCCTAATACTGGAAATAACAAAAAGACAGGGAGTAAAGGTAAGGGAATGCAGGGGGCCATTGGCCCTAAGAATAGTGATAGAGGAAGAGGCATAACGGATGCCCACTACGGACGGAACTATCAACAATCCCCGAGACCTATGTCGCGAGGAAGAGGGGGATACCCGGTAAGGTACCAGAATGAGTACCCGTCCCCGAGAGGTTACGGGAGGGATGGTCCATATGGGTATGAGACCCCACAAAATTATAGGCAATGGCAACATTGCCCCCCGTATCATCGAGACACTGTTGGTAATATGGATGTCCCACTACATAACAGATTTGCCCCGTTGGAAAATGATGAGCAACCAGGCTATGTACCTTACAATGTGCCTTTTTTAGGACAGCGGGGGAGGGGGAGAGGAACCCCGAGGAGGAACCCCAAAGGGCCATACCAAAGAGAGAGAGGAAGTTCCACTCCCACTCAGGGGTACAACTACGATCAGATGCCCCCCCGAAGAGAAGAAGGGGATGCAGGGCAGGACGATCGAAACAACCCAAGAAAACGGCTGAGGGACGCATGAACACGGGGATATTCAACCTGAGTAGTGTGGAGCTCAATCATAAGGAGCTCAACATTTTAAACTTGGGTTTGAAATGTGCCCCAAAAAAAGCAATGAATAAATTTGATGTCTACATAGACACACACAAATTTATTAGGTCCATGAACATTAAAAAGTACTTTCTAAGCCATCCAGTGGAATCCACTATTAAATCGAGAGTGCCTGACACTAAAATTGATACAGGACTCAAAAATAAATCCATCTTTAACCCCCAGAATCCGAGCAACCACTTCATAGAAGTATTCAAGAGTTTGGTACTTAATGATATCGAGGAACTCGCCCCACGCAGGGGGGTCAATCCGCAGTATATCAAAGAAGGGATTCGGTCGTTGGAAGAGAAGAAGGATCTCATAATACGACCTGCTGATAAAGGGGGAGGAGTGGTATTGTTAGATAAATCATTTTATCTTAACCAGCTCTTGGCACTAGTTGGAGATAGATCCACCTATAAAAAACTGAGGTCTGACCCTACGGATGCATATAAAACCCAGCTGACAATTTTGGTAGAATGGGGGTTTAGAATGGATGCTCTGAATCTTAAGGAGAAGAGGTATTTAATCCCCAGTGCGTGTAGAATCCCTGTTATCTACACTCTGCCAAAAATACACAAAAGCACACAATGTCCACCGCCTCGCCCCATTGTCAATGGCATTGGGTCTGTCACAGCTAGACTGGGGGAGTATTTGGATAAATTCCTCCAGCCCAGTGTAAAGATCACAAGGGCGTATTTGAAAGATACGGGGGACTTGTTGACTTTGCTCAAGGACGTAAGATTAAGTGCTACATCTCCTGTATACTTGGTAACGGCTGATGTAGCTTCTTTGTATACTATTATACAACATGAAGACGCATCCTTAGCTCTAAATTGGGCATTAAGTAAGAGAGAGGACATCCCAGGCATACAAAAGCGGTTTTTGGGGCATGTACTGGATTCTTGCATGTCCCATAACTATTTTTGGTGCAACGGTGATTTTTATTCCCAGCAGGTTGGTGTGGCAATGGGAGCGAAATTTGCTCCCAGCCTCGCCAACCTGTTTATGGCGGAGTGGGAGGACAGGAAGGTTTTTAATGTCAGAAGACCCCAGCTTTTATTTTACCGGAGATTCATTGATGACCTCCTATTTATATGGGAAGGCACGGAGGAGTCGGCAATTGAGTTCTTACAGGAACTGAATAATAACAATAATAATATTAGATTGGAATATCAGATTGGTAGTGTTAGGGTTAACTTCCTAGATGTGACCATCGAAAGATATATGGACACATTAAGGACTAAAGTGTTTTTTAAACCGACAGACCGTAACAGCTATTTGTCTATAAGAAGTGGCCACCATCCCGGATGGATAAAAAATATTCCGAAGGGGCAAATGGTACGAGTTCGACGTAATTGCACTTTGTTAGATGATTTTTATGAACAGGCGGGTATCCTCAAAAATAAATTCATACAGAAAGGATATGATACGGATGTATTGAATAAGATTATTCAGGAGGTGGCACAAACCCCGAGGGAGAATTGCTTTGAGAAAAGGAATGTTCCCCAGACGATGGAAGGCCAACATCAGTTGGGGTTCATATCAGGATATCACTGTCAATATAAAGACATTGAGAGGATATTCAAAAAGCATTGGCACATCTTACGGAAAGATAGGCAGTTGGGAGAGATCCTACCGAATCAACCGAGATTCATTTACAGGAGGGCTCCAAGTTTTGGCGATCATGTAGTAAGGAAAATCTTGGACCCACCTGGACATAATGATCTCAGAATCGACCTTAAGGGCTTTTACTGTTGCAGAAGATGCATTTGCTGCAGGACCGTGAAAGTTAGCCACAGAGGAGTGACAAGCATAACAAACAGGGAAGGTGAATCCTTCGAAATTAAGGAATTCAGCACTTGTAACTCCTCTTTTGTTGTATACTTAATGTGGTGCCCTTGTGGCCTACTTTATGTGGGCAGAACAAAAAGACTACTAAGGATCAGAATCTCGGAGCATTTAACGAATATTAAGAACGGTTATAAGTATCATAGTGTCTCCTTGCATTTTAAACAAAAACATCAAAAGGATCCCTCACTTTTACAATTCTGTGGAATCGACGTGGTCCATCCTTCTTGGAGGGGTTCCAACAGGGTCAGGGATCTATCGCAGAGGGAGACTCGCTGGATCTTTTTATTGAAAAGTTTAGCCCCTAAGGGGTTAAATATAGAACTAGATTTAAACTGCTTCATAAATAATTTTTGATTGAAGGTAGTTAAATTTGATGTGCTGCGGTCTGGTTGAACACTTTAGTAGGAGATTCTGAAGTGTGTGACCCTGTTATGATTATCTGGTCATTTTTTCTTATTTAGAGACCCTGGATTATGAGGGTTTGGATGTGATATATATATATTTTTTAATGGAGATAGATATTATTTTAAGTATTCCAGATATAGGTTTTGCATGTGTATATTGTAATATGCTTCATTTTGGTCAATTTAAAGGCTTATTGGCGAAGCAGCCCTAAACATTAAGAGGGGTGGTGAGTGAGGTACCAGATGTGGGTCTCATCACTAAACCCTCACAGTAGGGGAGCAATTGATAGGAGTTCAACAGCTTGTCGTGAGCTATAGCTTCGTCATATAAGTGTAAATACTAAATTGTGACTGTGTAATTATTCATGTATTATTTGATATGGAGTTTTATTTTAAGGTATTTATTTAATTAGATTCTCACCATGTTGCTAATATTTGGGACAATCGTAGGGTTATTCAAGGATTATTTAATAATTTTATCTTGTTTTAATACACTCGCACTTTATTTGAATTGTATCCAACATGTAATTACCTGTGGGTATAGGTCCATCCAATGGTGAATATTTCAGTGATCAAAGTGTAAACCTCTGATTTAGCAAATTATAGACCGATATGTTTATGATGAGATGTTGTTGGATAAATATAAAATTAGGTCGTTCTAAATGTAATGTTATGGTTACTTATATTGGTGTGCGAAATATCTAGATTAAGTATGCCTCAGACGTGACCATGGGGGCAACGCTATGATCACTTATACAGGTATACAGTAAGTGTTAATTAGGTTTGCTTCAGATGTGAGCATGGTAGTAATACTGTGACCGTTCACACTGGTATGCAGAATGTATGATGGCTGAGCTATCCATCTAAGGTATTTGCTGCAATCAGTCCACAGTTAAATATAGGCTAACCGCATCCCTGTACAGCGGCGCGCCGTAGTCTCTTGTCTATTATAGGAGCGGGGACACGAGATGTGCGCATGCGGACTCACCAACCTATGGGAGACCAGGGAGGAGGAGATATAAGGGTTGAGGGACGGCCTAGTTAGCCAATCCCATGAATAAGTCTGATCGATGACGAAACATGTCGGGGGCGTGGCTATGAGATGTGACAAGCAACGCTGAGAGCCGCACTATACGAAGGAGAGTCTGTCATTGCACGGCGCACCACGGAGGGGGGTGAGAAAGACCGTGAGTCTGAGCATCAACACACCTCGGGTCCGCCGTGACCATTTGTTGTTTTGAGTGTATCCACTAATGATTGAAGCTTGCTGTGAATCACATTGGTTTTACTGCTGATTTTTATCTTTAAAATGTGAGTGTTTCCATTGAAGATTGTAGTGGTTTTAAATAAACTTGCCGTGCTGGTTTACGCTATGTGAGTTCCTCAATTTTTTTACATGTGGATTGATTCTACACACTGTGGCATTGCTGCTGCTGCTTGCTGGAGTTCTCTGGAGTGTGGCTACTAAGCGTTTTTTGCCGTGCATGAGAGTGCTGGCAAAATTATTCGGTGAGTGAGATTCCTTTGGGAGTGGATTCACGTATCACGGTGGTGAGGTGAAGGACACGTGGAATTCAGCATTTTCAAGATCACTGCACCTTAGAAGATTTGTGCGATTTTTATGCGATTTTTATGCACTCTTTCTGTCACAAATTTAATCACGTTATTTGTCACAAGATTGTAAAGGACTGATTTTTCATGCTTTAACCAATATATAATTATATAATCAATTACAATTTTTTCTGTACTTTAATTTATGAAACACAATAACTGGGGATTTTTAGCCATTTATTTATTATTTTGCTGTCACAGCTTTTTTCACGTGCACTTTGGATGTACTTTTGCATGGTTTGATTAGTATTGGTAAACACCGTTAAGTTTCATGCATTAATTTGCACACTTAAGATATTTTCAACCTTTATTTTTGATGAAATTGCAGCACATGCGATTTCTAGCACTAGGGATATGAGCGCCTCTTATTTGCTCTGATATATCTAGGAGAAGGTGCGTTGGATTTTAGGATATATTGGATCAGATAATATTTTAGTTTGATAGCTTCTTAAAGGGGCAGCTCTCTTTTTTCACTTTTCATTTAGTGAGTTATATATGGTTACACATATTTTGTTATACACCAAATGAGCCATTCACTGGATCTTATTTCTGTTTGTTGCAAATTCTATTCATTGGCGCAGTGGGGGTTGTTTTGAATTGAGGGCGGCTCACCATTCTGACTACCCATTTTTTTATTTTATCTTTATTTAACCACTTGCAGCCATGGACGCATTTAGTTTTTTGAATAGTAGGCTACTTAATCCCGATACAGTGTTTTCTACTGATCACCAAATGACTGATAATGATGAGGATTTCTCAGGAGCACTAAAAACGCTCGAGAATTTACTTGAGAAACAACTTAAAACATGGTGGGATGTGTTCACGTTTGAACACTACCGTAGAGAGAATCTTATTTTTAGAAGTCTGAGGTGGGATGTCCCACCCCAGGATGGTCTGAATGACCAGCCATTCATGAATGAATGGCTGGAATTTTTTAACAAAGTAGGTAGAGAATTACAAGCTCTAGTTTTAAAAAGGAAACAGATAAAGCTAAACATGATAAATGAAAAAATAAAAGCTCTACAAGAGAAGCTTGAACCTATGAAGGACTCCAATCTAATGAAAGATTTTAATGTTAATATTAAGAAAAAGCTGGAGAAGGTCGATCGGGAAACGCAAAAGAAGAAAGTTAAAAAATTTAATAGGGATTCTAATGATTTTAAAACCAATAAAATTTATGCTTGGCAAACAACAAACGTAAATAACATGAGCGATCAAGTTGCCTCTAACAGTAACCCATTTCCCTCTAATAGTGGAGTGGTGGGTTCCAGTAATCCCTTGCCTAATACTGGAAATAACAAAAAGACAGGGAGTAAAGGTAAGGGAATGCAGGGGGCCATTGGCCCTAAGAATAGTGATAGAGGAAGAGGCATAACGGATGCCCACTACGGACGGAACTATCAACAATCCCCGAGACCTATGTCGCGAGGAAGAGGGGGATACCCGGTAAGGTACCAGAATGAGTACCCGTCCCCGAGAGGTTACGGGAGGGATGGTCCATATGGGTATGAGACCCCACAAAATTATAGGCAATGGCAACATTGCCCCCCGTATCATCGAGACACTGTTGGTAATATGGATGTCCCACTACATAACAGATTTGCCCCGTTGGAAAATGATGAGCAACCAGGCTATGTACCTTACAATGTGCCTTTTTTAGGACAGCGGGGGAGGGGGAGAGGAACCCCGAGGAGGAACCCCAAAGGGCCATACCAAAGAGAGAGAGGAAGTTCCACTCCCACTCAGGGGTACAACTACGATCAGATGCCCCCCCGAAGAGAAGAAGGGGATGCAGGGCAGGACGATCGAAACAACCCAAGAAAACGGCTGAGGGACGCATGAACACGGGGATATTCAACCTGAGTAGTGTGGAGCTCAATCATAAGGAGCTCAACATTTTAAACTTGGGTTTGAAATGTGCCCCAAAAAAAGCAATGAATAAATTTGATGTCTACATAGACACACACAAATTTATTAGGTCCATGAACATTAAAAAGTACTTTCTAAGCCATCCAGTGGAATCCACTATTAAATCGAGAGTGCCTGACACTAAAATTGATACAGGACTCAAAAATAAATCCATCTTTAACCCCCAGAATCCGAGCAACCACTTCATAGAAGTATTCAAGAGTTTGGTACTTAATGATATCGAGGAACTCGCCCCACGCAGGGGGGTCAATCCGCAGTATATCAAAGAAGGGATTCGGTCGTTGGAAGAGAAGAAGGATCTCATAATACGACCTGCTGATAAAGGGGGAGGAGTGGTATTGTTAGATAAATCATTTTATCTTAACCAGCTCTTGGCACTAGTTGGAGATAGATCCACCTATAAAAAACTGAGGTCTGACCCTACGGATGCATATAAAACCCAGCTGACAATTTTGGTAGAATGGGGGTTTAGAATGGATGCTCTGAATCTTAAGGAGAAGAGGTATTTAATCCCCAGTGCGTGTAGAATCCCTGTTATCTACACTCTGCCAAAAATACACAAAAGCACACAATGTCCACCGCCTCGCCCCATTGTCAATGGCATTGGGTCTGTCACAGCTAGACTGGGGGAGTATTTGGATAAATTCCTCCAGCCCAGTGTAAAGATCACAAGGGCGTATTTGAAAGATACGGGGGACTTGTTGACTTTGCTCAAGGACGTAAGATTAAGTGCTACATCTCCTGTATACTTGGTAACGGCTGATGTAGCTTCTTTGTATACTATTATACAACATGAAGACGCATCCTTAGCTCTAAATTGGGCATTAAGTAAGAGAGAGGACATCCCAGGCATACAAAAGCGGTTTTTGGGGCATGTACTGGATTCTTGCATGTCCCATAACTATTTTTGGTGCAACGGTGATTTTTATTCCCAGCAGGTTGGTGTGGCAATGGGAGCGAAATTTGCTCCCAGCCTCGCCAACCTGTTTATGGCGGAGTGGGAGGACAGGAAGGTTTTTAATGTCAGAAGACCCCAGCTTTTATTTTACCGGAGATTCATTGATGACCTCCTATTTATATGGGAAGGCACGGAGGAGTCGGCAATTGAGTTCTTACAGGAACTGAATAATAACAATAATAATATTAGATTGGAATATCAGATTGGTAGTGTTAGGGTTAACTTCCTAGATGTGACCATCGAAAGATATATGGACACATTAAGGACTAAAGTGTTTTTTAAACCGACAGACCGTAACAGCTATTTGTCTATAAGAAGTGGCCACCATCCCGGATGGATAAAAAATATTCCGAAGGGGCAAATGGTACGAGTTCGACGTAATTGCACTTTGTTAGATGATTTTTATGAACAGGCGGGTATCCTCAAAAATAAATTCATACAGAAAGGATATGATACGGATGTATTGAATAAGATTATTCAGGAGGTGGCACAAACCCCGAGGGAGAATTGCTTTGAGAAAAGGAATGTTCCCCAGACGATGGAAGGCCAACATCAGTTGGGGTTCATATCAGGATATCACTGTCAATATAAAGACATTGAGAGGATATTCAAAAAGCATTGGCACATCTTACGGAAAGATAGGCAGTTGGGAGAGATCCTACCGAATCAACCGAGATTCATTTACAGGAGGGCTCCAAGTTTTGGCGATCATGTAGTAAGGAAAATCTTGGACCCACCTGGACATAATGATCTCAGAATCGACCTTAAGGGCTTTTACTGTTGCAGAAGATGCATTTGCTGCAGGACCGTGAAAGTTAGCCACAGAGGAGTGACAAGCATAACAAACAGGGAAGGTGAATCCTTCGAAATTAAGGAATTCAGCACTTGTAACTCCTCTTTTGTTGTATACTTAATGTGGTGCCCTTGTGGCCTACTTTATGTGGGCAGAACAAAAAGACTACTAAGGATCAGAATCTCGGAGCATTTAACGAATATTAAGAACGGTTATAAGTATCATAGTGTCTCCTTGCATTTTAAACAAAAACATCAAAAGGATCCCTCACTTTTACAATTCTGTGGAATCGACGTGGTCCATCCTTCTTGGAGGGGTTCCAACAGGGTCAGGGATCTATCGCAGAGGGAGACTCGCTGGATCTTTTTATTGAAAAGTTTAGCCCCTAAGGGGTTAAATATAGAACTAGATTTAAACTGCTTCATAAATAATTTTTGATTGAAGGTAGTTAAATTTGATGTGCTGCGGTCTGGTTGAACACTTTAGTAGGAGATTCTGAAGTGTGTGACCCTGTTATGATTATCTGGTCATTTTTTCTTATTTAGAGACCCTGGATTATGAGGGTTTGGATGTGATATATATATATTTTTTAATGGAGATAGATATTATTTTAAGTATTCCAGATATAGGTTTTGCATGTGTATATTGTAATATGCTTCATTTTGGTCAATTTAAAGGCTTATTGGCGAAGCAGCCCTAAACATTAAGAGGGGTGGTGAGTGAGGTACCAGATGTGGGTCTCATCACTAAACCCTCACAGTAGGGGAGCAATTGATAGGAGTTCAACAGCTTGTCGTGAGCTATAGCTTCGTCATATAAGTGTAAATACTAAATTGTGACTGTGTAATTATTCATGTATTATTTGATATGGAGTTTTATTTTAAGGTATTTATTTAATTAGATTCTCACCATGTTGCTAATATTTGGGACAATCGTAGGGTTATTCAAGGATTATTTAATAATTTTATCTTGTTTTAATACACTCGCACTTTATTTGAATTGTATCCAACATGTAATTACCTGTGGGTATAGGTCCATCCAATGGTGAATATTTCAGTGATCAAAGTGTAAACCTCTGATTTAGCAAATTATAGACCGATATGTTTATGATGAGATGTTGTTGGATAAATATAAAATTAGGTCGTTCTAAATGTAATGTTATGGTTACTTATATTGGTGTGCGAAATATCTAGATTAAGTATGCCTCAGACGTGACCATGGGGGCAACGCTATGATCACTTATACAGGTATACAGTAAGTGTTAATTAGGTTTGCTTCAGATGTGAGCATGGTAGTAATACTGTGACCGTTCACACTGGTATGCAGAATGTATGATGGCCGAGCTATCCATCTAAGGTATTTGCTGCAATCAGTCCACAGTTAAATATAGGCTAACCGCATCCCTGTACAGCGGCGCGCCGTAGTCTCTTGTCTATTATAGGAGCGGGGACACGAGATGTGCGCATGCGGACTCACCAACCTATGGGAGACCAGGGAGGAGGAGATATAAGGGTTGAGGGACGGCCTAGTTAGCCAATCCCATGAATAAGTCTGATCGATGACGAAACATGTCGGGGGCGTGGCTATGAGATGTGACAAGCAACGCTGAGAGCCGCACTATACGAAGGAGAGTCTGTCATTGCACGGCGCACCACGGAGGGGGGTGAGAAAGACCGTGAGTCTGAGCATCAACACACCTCGGGTCCGCCGTGACCATTTGTTGTTTTGAGTGTATCCACTAATGATTGAAGCTTGCTGTGAATCACATTGGTTTTACTGCTGATTTTTATCTTTAAAATGTGAGTGTTTCCATTGAAGATTGTAGTGGTTTTAAATAAACTTGCCGTGCTGGTTTACGCTATGTGAGTTCCTCAATTTTTTTACATGTGGATTGATTCTACACACTGTGGCATTGCTGCTGCTGCTTGCTGGAGTTCTCTGGAGTGTGGCTACTAAGCGTTTTTTGCCGTGCATGAGAGTGCTGGCAAAATTATTCGGTGAGTGAGATTCCTTTGGGAGTGGATTCACGTATCACGGTGGTGAGGTGAAGGACACGTGGAATTCAGCATTTTCAAGATCACTGCACCTTAGAAGATTTGTGCGATTTTTATGCGATTTTTATGCACTCTTTCTGTCACAAATTTAATCACGTTATTTGTCACAAGATTGTAAAGGACTGATTTTTCATGCTTTAACCAATATATAATTATATAATCAATTACAATTTTTTCTGTACTTTAATTTATGAAACACAATAACTGGGGATTTTTAGCCATTTATTTATTATTTTGCTGTCACAGCTTTTTTCACGTGCACTTTGGATGTACTTTCGCATGGTTTGATTAGTATTGGTAAACACCGTTAAGTTTCATGCATTAATTTGCACACTTAAGATATTTTCAACCTTTATTTTTGATGAAATTGCAGCACATGCGATTTCTAGCACTAGGGATATGAGCGCCTCTTATTTGCTCTGATATATCTAGGAGAAGGTGCGTTGGATTTTAGGATATATTGGATCAGATAATATTTTAGTTTGATAGCTTCTTAAAGGGGCAGCTCTCTTTTTTCACTTTTCATTTAGTGAGTTATATATGGTTACACATATTTTGTTATACACCAAATGAGCCATTCACTGGATCTTATTTCTGTTTGTTGCAAATTCTATTCATTGGCGCAGTGGGGGTTGTTTTGAATTGAGGGCGGCTCACCATTCTGACTACCCATTTTTTTATACTAACATTTATAGGTAAAGTTGATCCAGGGAAAATCTGATTGCCTCTTGGGGGGTCAGAAAGGAATCTTTTCCCCTGCTGTAGCAAATTGGAGCATGCTCTGCTGGGGTTTTTTGCCTTCCTCTGGATCAACTGTGAGTATAAAATTGGGTATATTGGATTGTACGATATTTTTTATTTTATTTATTTATTGGTTTTAAAGTTGAACTGGATGGACATGTGTCTTTTTCAACCTGACTAACTATGTAACTATGTAACCCTTGAGAGGCTTCTGTCAGAAACCACAGGAGGTATTTTTGGTATTGATAAAGATGGCACATACATGGGCAATAAATATTACTATCCAGTCAACACTAGAAATACTACAATAGAAACTTTTCAGGCCCCTGTGAGAAGGAACTTATGCAGCTTGGGGAGAATTTAACTAGGTCAGAAAGATCTGCCATCCATAGCTTAAAATCTCGTAATGAAATAGTGATAAGGGAGGCGTACAAGGAAGGCTCGGTTGTTCTTAGAGCATAAAATTACAGAGATGAAGCTCTATGGCAGTTACAGGACACCTCCACATATTGTGTGTTGAAGGGAAATCCCACTTCCACCTTTAAAAATCAATGATCTGATTTACTAGACACAGGGATAGAAATGGGAGTTTTAGGTTCCAAATGGGCTGAATATCTCCTGATAGATTCCCCAGTGGCCCCTGTTTTTCACTATCTACCAAAACTGCACAAAAATATTTTTCCCATACAGGGACACCTGATAGTTGCGGGTATTGGGTCTTTGTTCGAGAGATTGGGTCAATCTCTCCAGTGCCAGGTTATATTAAGGACACCTCAAAAGTTCTAGCACACTTACAAGATGTGAAACGGAAAAGTAATTACCAATGGCTGACTATGGATGTTAAATCCTCATTCGTTATTCCCCACAATCTTGCTATTGAGGCCCTCAAGTTTCATCTCATGCAATACAGTATATACAGTACAAATCTCAAAAAAATTTTGGTTATGACAGTGGATTTTCTTTTAACACACAATTATTTTATCTTTGATCAGACATATTACTTGCAATACAGGGCTGCATCTACGGGTGCTAAGTTCTTTCCCTCCCAGGTGAACCTGTACATAAGTTGGTGGGGGGAGTGTTTTCTCTTCTCCTGTGCCAACCCACATGCAGGTTTTATCTACTGGTATGGATGCTACATAGATGACCTGCTCCTAATCTGGGACAGTTCAATTATGGATTATATGTCCTTTATTTAATTTGCCAATGAAAACTCTTTGAATCTAGAGTTTAGTTTTGATTGCCATTCTGAGTCTGTTAATTTTTTGGATGTAACTCTGGTGGGAGACGGTGCCCTTGATGGTACACTTTGCAAGAAGTGTGCTGGAAACTCTTTATCATTAGCCTCTAGTTGTCATCCGGAACACACCATGTAATCCATACCAACAGGAGAGTTTATCAGGGCCAGACGAAACTGCTCTACTGAAGAAGGGTTTGCTAAAGAGTGTAATATCATTACTTCCAGACTAAAGGAATGTCAATATGACAAATGGAATCAAGGCAGAGCAGTTCATCTGATTTCTGATAAGGATAGGTCCTTCCTTTTAGATTGTGCTGTACGCAGTCATCAAGAGAGAGGCAAGAATAGACACTCTTCAACATCTGGTGACAGATGTCCTATAACATTTGTAACTGCCTATTTACATGAGTTTGGTTCAATTAAGAGTATCATAAATAAGTATTTACATATACTATCTACTGATAAAGACTTGGTGCTCATAATGTTGGCAGGCTGCAGATTTTATAGCCGTCATGCTAACACTATCAGTCGCGATGCATTCAAAGATGACATGACTACAGACTACAGGCTCGTATAGTTGTGGGTATAATGCTTGCCGTTTTTGTGACAAGCATTCTAAACAGCACAAAAAAGTTGTTTATTGTGCCACTGGGAAAGAATTCCTAATTTTGGATTTTATTAATTGAGGCACCAACAACAACTTTGTTTGTGCTGTGGTATGCAAACTATGTAACAAACAATATGTGGGATGCACATCGAGACCTCTCAGAACCAGTATCAGTGAACATTTCCATGGTGCCTCATACAGTGATGACAGAAAGGGGTCCAAAGTTTCCAAACACTTTAAATGTGTTCAATATGGTAACATGGTATCTTTTACTTTCCTGGGTCTTAAAAGAGTTACATTGTCTACACGAGGAGGAGATTTCCACTGCAAGCTCCTCAAGCGAGAGGTGTGGTAGATATTTAACCTCAAACTAGAATGCCTCTAGGTATGAATTACCTGTATGATGTGGATCTTTTTCTTAAATAGTTTTTGATAGATGAATATATGTGTGTGTAATTTTTAATATACAGTCGTGCTCAAACGTTTGCATACCCTGGCAGAAATTGTGAAATTTTGTCATTAAAACTGAAAATATGACTGATCATGCCAAAAAGGATAGCAATCACACGAAGCCATTTATTATCACATAGTTTTTTAATCCTTTTTTTAATCATAATGATAACAGAAATCACCCAAATGGCCCTGATAAAAAGTTTACATACCCTGGAATGTTTGGCCTTGGTACAGACACAGAAGGTGGCACACATAGGTTAAAATGGCAATTAAAGGTTAATTTCCCACGTGTGGCTTTTTAAATCACAATCAGTGTTTGTGTATAAATAGTCAGTTTGTTAGCTCTCACATGGATGCACTAAGCAGGCTAGACACAGCCACGAGGAGGTAGAAAAGAACAGTCAAAAGACCTGCATAACAAGGTAATGAAACTCTACAAAGATGGAAAAGGATGCAAAAGGATATCCAAAGCCATGAATATGCCAGACAGTACTGTTTAATCACTTAAGAAGTGGACAGTTAGGGGCTCTTTTGATACCAAACCAAGGTCTGGTAGACCAAGAAAGATTGCAGCCACAACTGGTGGAAGAATTGCTCTGGGTACTCAAAAAACCCACAGGTAAGTGCAGGAGAAATGGAAAAAGATGGTATATAAGGATTTATTGCCAGCTGTTCCCTTCATTTGACTCATCTGTCTATTGGTGTTGAGAGGACACCTCAGCCTGAGCACCTGAAATATGGGTTCTACTAACTCCTGATACCTTGTGGTCCCACTGTTTAGAGAGATGCACCTGTTGTCTGTGTGACATGCAGCAGAAGGCTCTCAACGAGTCCCTCTGTCAGCATGGCAAAACGACAGGCTCAGGCCAGCTCAGCTTTTTTTCCCCACACCAATAGCTGTTGGTAAAGGATGCATACACTGTACTGCCACCATTTGAGGCGGTGACAAGGATGGTGAGCTGTGACAATGCATGTATCAGTGACACAATCCCTGTTGTGTTCCTGCTGAAGCAGAATCTGCATGGCATTATGGACAGATGGTTTTCTATTCCCGGTACCCTTGGGAGTAGTACATGGCTGGGAGGAGGCAGTTCCTGATACTGTAATTCTCAGTGACCCCGAGAACTCTGCTTCTCATCTCTCTGCAAACTTGCGGTGCATGGCCTCCCTCTTTCTTCAAAGCCTGTGAAAGAACCCAAGAATTTGTGGAATCAAGGAGAATGATCACTATTGTTTGGCAACCCTCCTTGACCACCATTACAAAGGGAAAGTCTCAAAACTCATCCTGCGGACACCTTAAAATTGAGTTTAATACCTTTCCAGACTCTGATAGGTTACAGTTTAATGGAAAGGCTAGTTTTGAGGCTTCTCTTGGTCAAAGGAGGAGTGGAGGAGAAGGGGGACCCCTCAGTGATGCATTTCAAATTTTTTTTTAGTCCTCGGTGCCTAGGGCTGTCAGCTTCCACATCCCATGGGCAGCATCTGCATCATATGGTGGAAGATTATCTAGGGGCAAAAACAGGCATGGAGAGCTTTCTAGTTGATGATCCACGGGGTTACTGGGTCATGAGAATAGACCAATGGCCAGAACTTTCCAAGTATGCAGTTGAGCTTCTGGGCTGCACTGTATGCTTTCCGAATGGACATTTAGTGCTTCTGAAGGTTTTGTGATAGATAAAAGAGCGCCTCTGTCCACAGACTTCATTGCTCGGCTGACATTTATCAAAATAAATAATTCCTAGATTAGTAGCAGTTATCAAGCCACTGATGCCACTTACCTTATTTATCGGCGTATAACACGCACAGGTGTATAACACGCATATTCATTTTAAGAGGAAAGTTTCAGGGAAAAAAATTAAATTTTAAATAAGGAATTTTGAAGCAAAATAAGGGTCAGTGCCCATCTGCAGTCCCACTATTGCCATCAATACAGCCTGATCAATGCCCATCTGCAGCCTCATCAATGCCCATCTGCAGCCTCACATTTGCCATCAATGCAACCTCATCAGTCCACATCAATGCAGCAGACTCACCATTGCCATCAATGCAGGAGCCTCACCATTGCCATCAATGCAGCAGCCTCGCCATTGCCCTCAATGCAGCAACCTCGCCATTGCCCTCAATGCAGCAGCCTCGCCATTGCCCTCAATGCAGCAACCTCGCCATTGCCCTCAATGCAGCAGCCTCGCCATTGCCATCAATGCAGCAGCCTCACCATTGCCATCAATGCAGCAGCCTCGCCATTGCCATCAATGCAGTAGCCTCGCCATTGCCATCAGTGCAGCCTGATCAATGCCCATCTGCAGCCTAGAGGGGACAGGCAGGGGGGCGGCCCAGGATACGGGACTTCCTTTTACAGAGGCTGCCAAGTAAACAGGAGATTCTCACTGTATGTAATCTGACAGCGCTCATCCTGCCCTCCTCCCTGTCGCCTCCGAGGCAGCTAAAATTGAAGTATTGGCGTATAACACGCACGTGCTATTTGCACCCAATTTTTAGGGTGAAAAAGTGAGTGTTATACGCCAATAAATACAGTAAGTGTTTTTGGGATGTGGAATCTGTGCAAGACTGTCTAGGCTGCCTAGCCTTGTGGGTGTTGATTTTACTATGAAGCATTTTTTTGTATAGGTTTCATTGTCTCAATGAACACCCAAGGGTCGATTTTTCCACACCTGTTTGGCCGGGGCATATCATTTAAATTTTTGACATCAAGGCCAGTTCTTGCTTTCATCAATAGCCCCTCTACCTCTATGGTACCACCAACACTCAAAGCCCAATTTTTCTGCACCTGTTACTTCTATCCAAGGTCTGTCAAAGAGACACCAGAATTTATCCATAAAATCTCTAATCTTGTTCCAAGTGCACTAAATGGTGGCCTCATCATACAAACTGGCTCCCCAAGCCATTATAAAATAAAGAAAGCTTGCAGGGAAAATGTAATTTTATTGGATTTATAAATGTAATTTTTTCTGCTTTAAACAATACAATGTGCCACTTTACAGGCAGACTAGGGGGCCTCCCAGGCACTATATTTAAAGAAATTTCTCATTTTTAAATTTCACTTTAAGCATCAGTAAATCACTGCTCATTTAAAAATGATGTTTTTTACAAAAATTGTTTTCATTGATACATGTCCCCCGGGGCAGTACCTGGACCCCATACCCATTTTATACCCAATTACTTGCATCTAAGCCCTCAAAATGGGCACCTTTAATTTTTCCAGTTTGGGTCCCATGGACTTCAATTTGGTTCGTTATTCAGCTCCGAATTTTCACAATGTTCAAGAATTGGGGAGCAAACTGTACAGGGGGTCGTTCAGCCCATTTCTACTCCCCAGGTATTACTTTGGGTGTAATAACTTTTCAGGAGTCTTTCTCTGGGTTCCCTGCTTACATCACAATACCATATTAGGTAAAAGACTTAGTATAGTGAATGGACAGATAAAAATTAGTTTAATAACATTTTATTTTAAATAAAATAATTCAAATAGTGAATGATTTAACAATATTAATTCATTTTAAACATTTGCTGCAGTGTGGTAGGGATAAAAAATTTATAATGGGGTAAAACCCTTTTTGGGAACCCGAATTAATAGACCTAGTGTAAGGAAGCTAGCTTATGGAACGGAAGATTCCAGCTCATCCCCACAATACCCCAATGATCCCCCCCCTCCCCCCTGTCCCCCCCCAACCTTCCCTTCCCCATCTCTCTTTCTTTTTCCTTGTTCTCTTTCCTCTATTTACTTTTCTATTTTTCTATGCTGTACTTCGGTTGCTGTCTTCTGGGTGGAAAATTTAAGTCTGTTCCCTAAGGTATTGACAGAAGATGGAAATTCTCGACAGCGGATTGATTGACATATTCACAGTAATTGAAATCCTGAGATGGAATAATTTGGGAACTATGTTTAGGCTGATAATAATACCTTAGAACAACATTTCTATGTTAAAATTTTCAAGCTGTATGATGTATTGTCATGATGCAATATCGGGAGGCGGCAACCCCCCCCCCCCCCCCCCCACTGTTTTGTATTTTCTGGACTTTGCCCTATTCCTTTGGAAATAATAAAATATATATTTGAAAAAAAAAAAAATTATAATGTATTGTAGCAGGTTGACTATGTAAAATGGTGGTTTATGCCAGGTTTTCTGGGTAGCAAGCACACTAATAGCTCAGGTGTGTACTGCATTCATATGAAAGCTAGAGATAGGGCTCAGAGCCCTGCCCCTTCGAGGAGGTCAGTGTGTGTGAAGCAGGCCATGAGAGGTGCTGCTGTGCACCATGGTGTCCACATCAGGACAGAGGAAGGCCAGAGCCTGTGAGAGTTCATGAGGGACAAGCACAGTAAAGAAGATGCAGAGCAGACCAGGAGGCTGAATGTTATGTTTATGTTGTGTTTTTGTTATGTTTTTGCAGTGATGGTGAGAACCCCCTGTGTGTGAAGACATACCTATGTGAAGTTTTAATGTTCGTTTAATATTCGTTTAACTAAAAGTGGGCAGGAAATCCCTGAAAACTATATTTGGTGTGGAGTAAACTCACTGTTTGGCACTACCATTGAGCTAACATGTCACAGCTTTAATTTCAAATGTTTTAAAATATTAAATATTTAAAATATTTTGCAAACTTCTTTGTTTGTACATATTTTTGTATTGCTTTCTCATTCAAATCCATAAATAACAATGCTATATGTAGCACCCTCCTTATTAGGTGGTAGGCTGTCAGTAAAGTTAGTTCTGTTTGGACTCCTCCTCCTGTAATCAGTGGAGCAGCTGCTAATCAGAGTCCCACAGGAGGCTGCACACTTGAATGGTTCTCCCTGCTTTCTGGAAAACTCCAGGAGTGCATAGGATCAGTCAGGATCCTGTTCCAGGAGGAGAGGCACCCAGCCTGGAGGACTACTGCACTCCCCGGTTACTTAACTGACACCTGCCAAGAAGCGCAAGATCCCAGCAGACATAAAGCTAGGTGGGGCCTATCCATCCAAACACTCTGAGGCTAAAGAAGGGGGAATCTCACCCAGGAACCAGTCTGTAGAATCCACTTCGAAAATGTCTGGGTGATGCAGGAGGGAAGCACCTAGCTAAGGACTTTAGTAGATCTGAGAGCAGAACCTGGATGACTGTGCTGCTGTTAACCCCTTTAGTGCATTATTGTTAAGGCTTGCTTGTCCTGAAGCATTGTCTATGGTACTCCAGTGCTGTCGATTCCCTGAGAACTGATTGAGGGGACTGTCCTAAGAAGTAGCTGCAGAGAGAGAGGTGTCCTGTTGTTACTGTTTAGCATTCTAGAGTATCCCACTACTCATTACCCTACCCAAATTACTCAGCAAAAATGCAAAAAAGGCAAACCCTTGACTATTCTTTCAGGCATAGGAGTGAATGCTGCTATGTGCTGGCTGCTGCACTATACAGACAGAAGAACCTGGGATGAATTAGGGGCCCTTGCGGTGGTAGAGCTACAAAAACATAGAAAGGAACATTTTATTTTTACCTACATACTTTTTATGTCCAGCAATATTCTTTTAATGTTATAGTGATTGCTTGCATTTTACTTGCTTCTGCTAGATTAAAAGCTGAAGTGCTCTTAATGGACACAAATGAGCTTTTTGCTGAATGGAAAAGCTATTAAATCAGATGTTAAAATTGCAAGTGGAAAATGTCATACCTTAATAACTCCCTCCAAAAACATCCATGTATTCAAAATGCCTGAAATTTCTCTCACCTTGGTAAACCATACAGTATTTGGTAATAATGCCTAAAATCCCACTTTTAACCTGTAGCATGGGATACCATGGACTGATGCATCACTCTACTTTGTACTTTACTGGAAATTGTATTTTTCTCAACAACAAATGCCTATTTTTTGAATCTGTACTTCTGGAAAAGATCCTATTCATTTTGTTACACAAAAGGTACAGCTATTGTTGCCTTATAGTTATAATAATTCTCAGTTGCTGGCATCAAGCTTCTGTCTAGAAAGACAATAGCAGATGTCAGAGCTGTATTTTGAACATTTTACAAGCCTATTATTTTTTTATAAAATGGCATGAAATCTTTGAATTGGTTTTCTGTGTTTTTTTCTACTTTCTACATATGCATTTAAATCAAAATATACAGTGCTTTGGAAAAGTATTCATACTTTTGAAATTTTCCACATTTTGTCATGTTACAACCAAAAACATAAATGTATTTTACTGGGATTTTATGTTATGGACCAACACAAAGTGGCATGTAATTGTGAAGTGGAAGGAAAATTATAAATGGTTTTCAAAAATGTTTACAAATAAATATGTGAAAAGTGTGGCATGCATTTGTATTCAGTCTCCTTTACTCTGATACCCCTAACTAAAATTTAGTGGAGCCAATTGCCTGTGTGTAATTTAATCCTAGTATAAATACAGCTGTTCTGTGAAGTCCTCTGAGATTTGTTCGAGAACATTAGTGAACAAAAAGCATCATGAAGCCCAAGTAACACACCGGACAGGTCAGGGATAATGTTGTGAAGAAGTTTAAAGCAGGGTTAGGTTAGGTTTTATATATATATATATATATATATATATATATATATATATATATATATATATACACACACAACATATACACAATTGTGTTAAAAAGTATTTGCCCCCTTTCTGATTTTTTACTTTTTTGCATATTTGTCACACTTAAGGACTCAGATCATCAAACAAATTGTATTATTAAAGAAAGATTACGGAAAAAGAGGAAAATTCAATAGCACCACATCCCAAGTATTCACTTTAAATGTAAGAGAGGGGTTTCGTGTTTTCATTTTCTTTCTCTTCTAAGAAGAGCTTATGCTTAAAGATTTTTATCTCTCTCTGCATGCCTCCCTAGTGAGGTGAGAATCGAGGAGGAAGCATTTTGCCATTACGCAATGTTCATGTGAATTGTAGACCTTTCTCTACAGGTAAGCTCTTTTGAGCTGAATGATGATAATGCAAAAAAAAACCCCCCCTTTTTTTTTTTTTTTTTTTTTTTTCTTTAATATATAATGCTTACACATATGCAGATTTAATTACTAGATTTATTTTGTATATTGTTTATACTTCAATATCATGATTGTATGAGGTATTAGCAGACATGTATATGTATTATTTACGGATATTCTTTTTATTTTTTATAGTTGACCTTAATGTCACAAATATATCTCCTGAAGAAGCTTATGCAAGCGAAACATGTTGAGAAAGTGGTATTAATTTGTGTATCAAAGGGTTATCCTCCCCTTTTTTTCTGTTTTGTGTATTGTCCTTTATTATGTCTGTTTCCTTTTATAAGATTGTTTAATAAAATATGATTTTATGATATGTTGGATATATCATTTGACTCAAGCACCGTTAAAAGTCCCTGAGGACCATACAATGGCCTCAATGCCCCTCTCTTACATTTAAATTGTATTATTACACAAAGATAACCAGAGTAAATACAAAATGCAAAAAAACTGTCCAAACCTGCCTGGCCTTATGTGAAAAAGTAATTGCCCCCCAAACCCAATAACTGGTTGTGCCACCCTTGGTGGCAACAACTGCAATCAAGCGTTTGCGATAACTGGCAATGAGTCTTTCACATGGAGCAATTTTGGACCACTCTTCTTTGCAGTCCAGCCACATTGGAGGGTTTTCCAGCATGAACAGCCTGTGTAAGGTCATGATATAGCATCCCAATTGGATTTAAGTCCGAGCTTTGACTAGGCCACTCCAAAACCTAAATTTTGCTTTGTTTGAACCATTTGGAGGTGGACTTGCTGTTGTGTTTTGGATCATTGTCCTGCTGCATAACCCAAGTGCAATTGAGCTTTAGGTCACAAACTGATGGCCGGACATTCTCCTTTGGGATTTTCTGGTAGAGCTCATAATTCATGGTTCCATCAATTATGGTAAGTCGTCCAAGTCCTGAAGCTGCAAAGTAGCCCCAGACCATCACGCTACCACCAACACGTCTGACTGTTAGTGTGATGTTCTTGTTATGAAAAGCTGTATTAGTTTTATTCCAGATGTAACGGGATGCAAACCTTTCAAAAAGTTAAATTTTTGTCTCATCAGTCCACAGAATATTTGCCTAAAAGTCTTGGGGATAATCAAGATGTTTTTTGGTAAAAGTGAGATGAGCCTTTGTGTTCTTTTTGATCAGCAGTGGCTTTGGCCATGGAACTCTCCCGTGGATGCCATTTTTGCCCAATCTCTTTCTTATTATTGAATCTTGAACACTGATCTTACCTGAGGCAAGTGAGGCCTGTAGTTCTTTAGATGTTGTTCTAGGTTCTTTTATGACCTTCTGGATGAGTCATCATCATGTTCTTGGAGTAATTTTTGTAGGTCGGCCACTCCTGGGAAGATTCACCACTGTTCCAAGTTATCTTCATTTATCTCCGTTTGTGTATAATGGCTCTCCTGTGGTTCACTGGAGTTCCAAAACCTTAGAAATGGCTCTGAAACCCTTCCTAGACCGATACATGTACATTACTTTCTTTCTAATCCGTTCTTGAATTTTTTAAGATTGTGGCATGATGTATGGCTTTTTGCAATCTGTTATTGTGCCTCACTTTGTCAGACAGCTTATATTTATGTGATTTTTTGATTCAACGGGTCTGGAAAGTGAAATTTAACTCTGCTTTCCAAAAAATTGTGGTCAATCACAGTTCATTCATTATTCAGCATGGGAGGGGGCAATTACTTTTTCACATAGGGCCAGGCAGGTTTGAACAGCTTTTTTTCCCTTAATTAAAATAATAATTTAAAAACTGCATCTTGGATTTACTCAGGTTATATTTGTTAATTTGTTTGATGATCTGAATCATTTAAGTGTGAGAAATATGCAAAAAAATAAATAAATCAGGAGGGGGCAAATACTTTAGAGGCCTGTAATTGTCATCATAGGTATACCTCAACTATGAGAGACAAAATGTGGAAACAAATCCAGACAATCACATTGTCTGATTTTTGAAAGAATTTATTTGCCAATTATGGATAGAAAATAAGTATTTGGTCAATATCAAAAGTTTTCTCAATACTTTGTTATATATCCTTTGTTGGCAATGACAGATGTGAAACGCTTTCTGTAAGTCTTCACAAGGTTGTCACACACTTTTGCTGGTATGTTGGCCCATTCCTCCATGCAGATCTCCTCTAGTGTAGTGATGTTTTGGGGCTGTCGCTGGGCAACACGGACTTTCAACCCCCTCCAAAGATTCTCTATGGGGTTGAGATCTGGAGACTGGCTAGGCCACTCCAGGACATTAAAATGATTCTTATGAAGCCACTTCTTCGTTGCCTGGTCAGTGTGTTTGGGATCATTGTCATGCTGAAAGACTCAGTCACGTTTCATCTTGCTGATGGGAGGAGGTTTGCACTCAAAATCTCTCACGATACATGGCCCCATTAATTCTTTCATGTACACGGATCAGTCGTCCTGTTCCCTTTGCAGAGAAACAGCCCCAAAGCATGATGTTGCCACCCCCATGCTTCACAGTAGGTATGGTGTTCTTTGGTTGCAACTCAGCATTCTCTCTCCTCCAAACACGACGAGTTGTGTTTCTACCAAACAATTCTACTTTGGTTTCATCTGACCATATGACATTCTCCCAGTCCTCTTCTGGATCATCCAAATGCTCTCTAGCAAACCTCAGATGGGCCCAGACATGTACTGGCTTATGCAGGGGGAAACGTCTGGCACTGCAGGATCTGAGTCCCTGGCGGCGTAGTGTGTTACTGATGGTAGCCTTTGTTACGTTGGTCCCAGCTCTCTGCAGGTCAGTCACTAGGTCCCCCCGTGTGGTTCTGGGATTTTTGCTCACCGTTTTTGTGATCATTTTGACCCCACGGGGTGAGATCTTGCGTGGAGCCCCAGATCAAGGGAAATTATCAGTGGTCTTGTATGTCTTCCATTTTCTAATTATTGCTCCCACAGTTGATTTCTTCACACCAAGCTGCTTGCCTATTGCAGATTCAGTCTTCCCAGCCTGGTGCAGGTCTACAATTTTGTTTCTGGTGTCCTTCGACAGCTCTTTGGTCTTCAACATAGTGGAGTTTGGAGTGTGACTGTTTGAGGTTGTGGACAGGTGTCTTTTATACTGATAACAAGTTCAAACAGGTGCCATTAATACAGGTAATGAGTGGAGGACAGAGGAGCCTCTTAAAGAAGAAGATACAGGTCTGTGAGAGCCAGAAATCTTGCTTGTTTGTAGGTGACCAAATACTTATTTTCCACCATAATTTGCAAATAAATTCTTTCAAAAATCAGACAATGTGATTGTTTGGATTTGTTTCCACATTTTGTCTCTCATAGTTGAGAGGTATACCTATGATGACAATTACAAGCCTCTCTCATCTTTTTAAGTGGGAGAACTTGCACAATTGGTGGCTGACTAAATCTCTCTCTCTCTCTCTCTCTCTCTCTCTCTCTCTCTCTCTCTCTCTCTCTCTCTCAGCCATGAGTCTTTTTGGGAAAGATGCAACAAGTTTTTCACAGAGTTGTTGTGAAGCCACTCCTTTGTTATTTTAGCTGTGTGCTTAGGGTCATTGTCTTGTTGGAAGGTAAACCTTCGGCCCAGTCTGAGGTCCTGAGCACTCTGGAGAAGGATTTCATCCAGGATATCCCTGTACTTGGCCGCATTCATCTTTCCCTCGATTGCAACCAGTCATCCTTTCCCTGCAGCTGAAAAACACCTCCACAGCATGATGCTGCCGCCACCATGCTTCATTATTGAGACTGTATTAGACAGGTGATGAGAGGTGCCTGGTTTTCTCCACACATACCGCTTAGAATTAAGGCCAAAAAGTTCTATCTTGGTCTCATCAGACCAAAAAATCTTATTTCTCACCATCTTGGAATCCTTCAGGTGTTTTTTAGCAAACTCCATGCGAGCTTTCATGTGTCTTGCACTGAGGAGAGGCTTCCGTCGGGCCACTCTGCCATAAAGCCTTGACTGGTGGTGGGCTGCAGTGATGGTTGACTTTCTACAACTTTCTCTTATCTCCCGACTGCATCTCTGGAGCTCAGCCACAGTGATCTTTGGGTTCTTCTTTACCTCTCTCACCAAGTCTCTTCTCCCCCGATAGCTCAGTTTGGCCCAAAGGCCAGCTCTAGGAAGGGTTCTGGTCATCCCAAACATCTTCCATTTAAGGATTATGGAGGCCACTGTGCTCTTAGGAACCTTAAGTGCAGCAGAAATTTTTTTGTAAACTTGGCCAGATCTGTGCCTTGCCCTAATTCTGTCTCTGAGCTCTTCAGGCAGTTCCTTTGACCTCATAATTTTCATTTGCTCTGACATGCACTGTGAGCTGTAAGGTCCTATATAGACAGGTGTGTGGCTTTCCTAATCAAATCCAATCAGTATAATCAAACACAGCTGGACTCAAATGAAGGTGTAGAACCATCTCAAGGATGATCAGAAGAAATATATGAGTGTCACAGCAAAGGGTCTGAATACTTAGGAGTATGTGATAGTTCAGTTTTTCTTATATAATAAATCTGCAAAAATGTCAACAATTCTGTGTTTTTCTGTCAATATGGGGTGCTGTGTGTAATGAGGAAAAAAAAAGAACTTAAATGATTTTAGCAAATGGCTGCAATATAACAAAGAGTGAAAAATTGAAGGGGGTCTGAAAACTTTCCGTCCCCACTGTAGATCACAGAGGAACTCTGTATATAAATGTTGCACACATGTGGCTCCTCTCTGAGTCAGGACTGCCTTAATGTTTGATTCTTCACATGACCACAGCCTCCTTCTAGTCTGGGCCATTGATGAGTATGCCTTTGGGCAAGGTGTTACGTACATGGGCGCAGTAGACTCCACCCACACACTCAGCAGAAGTGCATGCCAATCTTGTAAAAGACAGGCAAACACAACTTGAACAGCTTCAAGGTAGATGAGAAAATACCATTTTTATAGCCTCAGGGAAAATAATCCTTCACTAATAGCATACACAATTACTCCAAGATTTCAGGATAAATTAGATCAGCACCATAAAGAAAAAAGGCTCACATAACATAGTGTGATAACATAACAACAAACTTTATTGTGACCAATAAAAATGTATACTTACATAACTGACAGATGACTGTGTATATATAAAAACACAGGGAACTGTGAGTGTGAACCGGTACTTAGCAGAAGCATGAGATGACTGCTGGCCGCTAAGCTCTCTGCCGCGCAAGGAACTCAAAGAAGCATACCACACAAAATCACTTTCCTGATGTTTGGGTTTATGTTTCATTATATATTTATTTTGTTTACTTGATGTTCACTGTAGAGCAGAAGTGCTAATAAGATCATAAAAGTGTACTTTACTTTGTAAAAAAAAATATTAGGCACCACTGCTCCACTGGACTGACCTTACCACAATTTTGAGACTTAGATATGAATATTCTTAGTAGCCCATGTATTACAAATGGCTATATAATATGTATTATACAGTATATCAAAGTGGAATGGATCAGGGACCTAAATTATACATATAGAAGGAAATTGTATCATAGTTCCGCTACTTAGACATGAATACTTTAGGTGCCACTCTATTTTCACAAATATGACTGAACTCTTTAATAGTGCTGGTGCTCATAGACATAGTTCTTCCTAAACACACACACACACATCCCCATTCTGTCAGGAGAGGAGAGACAGATCGTCTGTTCCTACTAGTTAGAAATGGCGATCTGGCTCCTCCTCTAGTCAGTCACATCCCCTCACAGTTAGAAACACACACAGAGGAACATAATTAACCCCTTGATCACCCCCTATTGTTAACCCCTTCCCCTGTTTAGATGTCAATGGACCCAAAAATGGGTCAAAAGTGTCCGATCTGTCCGCTGCAATGTCGCAGTCCCACTAAAAATTGCACATTGCCCCCATTACTAGTAAAAAAAAAATTATAATAAAAATGCCATAGATATAGCCCCTATTTTGTAGGCGCTATAACTTTTGCGCAAACCAATCAATATACGCTTATTGCAATTTTTTTTTTTTTTTTTTACCAAAAATATGTAGAAGAATATATATCAGCCTAAACTGAGGAAGAAATTAGTTTTTTTTACATTTTTTGGGGGCTATTTATTATAGCAAAAAGTAAAAAATATTTTTTTT
Source organism: Aquarana catesbeiana (assembly GCF_042186555.1). NCBI lineage: Eukaryota > Metazoa > Chordata > Amphibia > Anura > Ranidae > Aquarana > Aquarana catesbeiana. Next base: position 506,550,534 of record NC_133327.1, on the reverse strand, counting down.
TCAAAATTGTCTTTTTTTGTTTATAGAGCAAAGAAATAAAAAAAGGCAAAGGTGATCAAATACCACAAAAGAAAGCTCTATTTGTGGGAAAAAAAAGTTATCAATTTTGTTTGCATGACTGCGCAATTGTCAGTTAAACCAACGCAGTGCGTATCACAAAAAATGGCCTGGTCATTAAGGGGGCTAATCCTTCTAGGGCTGAAGTGGTTGATGTACATAAAAAAACTTATTGTTGTGCTTTAAAAGTAAATGTAACACATGAACCTGCATGTGAAAAAACACTTAATATGTGTAATAAAAGGAGGTCTTATTTTAGATGTGTTCATTCAAGGTTCAAACATTCCTAATTGGATTGAGAAAATGTTTATGTGAATGTGAACTTATAAAAAGACCATTAACTCCACTCAAAATATATACAGCATTATAGATATAGATATAGATTAGGGATCAGCTTCGAGTTCGAATTGAACTCATGTTCGACTCAAACATCGGCTGTTCGCCAGTTCGCTGAACAGCGTACAATTTGGGGTGTTCGTGGCAAATTTGAAAGCCGCAGAACACCCTTTAAAAGTCTATGGGAGAAATCAAAAGTGCTAATTTTAAAGGCTTATATGCATGGTATTGTCATAAAAAGTGTTTGTGGACCTGGGTCCTGTCCCAGGGGACATGGATCAATGCAAAAAAAAGTTTTAAAAATGGCCGTTTTTTCAGGAGCAGTGATTTTAATAATGCTTAAAGTGAAACAATAAAAGTGTAATATTCCTTTAAATTTCGTACCTGGGGGGTGTCTATAGTATGTCTGTAAAGGGGCACATGTTTCCCGTGTTTAGAACAGTCTAACAGCAAAATGACATTTCAAAGGAAAAAAAGTCATTTAAAACTACTTGTGGCTATTAATGAATTGTCGGTCCCACAATACGCATAAAAGTTCATTGCTAAAAATGGCATGGGATTTCCCCACAGGGGAACCCCGAACCAAAATTAAAAAAAAAAAGGTCTGGTATGGATATTAAGGGGAACCCTGAGCCAAAATTTAAAATAAAATGGGGTGGGGGTCCCCCTCAAAATCCATACCAGACCCTTCAGGTCTGGTATGGATTTTAAGGGGAACCCCGTGCCAAAATAAAAAAAAAAATGGTGTGGGGTCCCCCCAAAAATCCATGTTGATGGGGACAAGGGCCTCATCCCCACAACCCTTGCCCGGTGGTTGTGGGAGTCTGCGGGTGGGGGCTTATCGTAATCTGGAAGCCCCCTTTAACAAGGGGACCCCCATGCCATTTTTTTTTTATTTTGCCATGGGGTTCCCCTTAATATCCATACCAGACCTGAAGGGCCTGGTATGGAATTTAGGGGGACCCCCACGCCATTTTCTTTTAAATTTTGGTTCGGGGTTACCCTGTGGGGAAATCCCATGCCGTTTTTATCAATTAACTTTTATATGTAATGTCGGACCAACAATTCATTAATAGCCGTGAGTAGTTTTAAATGACTTTTTTTCCTTTGAAATGTCATTTTGCTGTCAGACTGTTCTAAACACGGCGCCCCTTTACAGGCATATTATAGACACCAGGTACGAAATTTAAAGGAATATTACACTTTTATTGTTTCACTTTAAGCATTATTAAAATCACTGCTCCCGAAAAAACGACCGTTTTTAAAAATTTTTTTTGCATTGATCCATGTCCCCTGGGGCAGGACCCAGGTCCCCAAACACTTTTCCTTGTCAAAAGAAGTTTATTGAGTATACAATGTTATAAAGATACATAAAGTAAGTTTACAAGGATCTATAAAGTAAGCTCATTGTTTTACAGTAGGGTTTATATAGGTAAATATCATGAAATTTCAAATATTAAACATTGGGTTCACGTAAACCTAAATTAAAGATATATATCATTTCCTTAGTTACTTTTGTAGGTATTTAAATGATTTATACCTACTATACATATTGTTTACAAGTAGAGTGTATATAGGTCAAATAAATTCTGATAATGAGCTTTAATCGTAAGGTGGAGAAAAGGAAAGAGAAAGAAGAAAAAGGGTTGAAAGGTAGAGGTATGGTCCACAAGGTTGTCCCGCTCGTCAGTTTATTATTCTTTTTAGTTCTCTTTGAAGCCTTAGAATGGGTGTCTCTGTAAGTCATTTAATCTGTTACCATGGCAACAGGACAGAGTCATTGAAGTTTGACAGGAACTGTTGTTTTATCCAAGGATGCCAAAGTTTTTCAAATTTTGGAATTTGATTTTGATCGATGGCTACCATCTTAGCATGGGACATTGTATTATTCATTCTGTGAATTGTTTCTGCTAGTACCAATGCAGGAGATTTCCATGCCTTGGCCACTGTTTGTTTTGCAGCCGTTATTAGTTGGATCATAAGTTTGAATTGAGAGAGTGTTAACCATTCCGGTTTTAGATTAAGTAAAGTTAAATATGGATCTGGTTGTATTATTTTTTTAAATATTTTAGATGCAATCACGAAGACTTCCTTCCAGAAGGTTTGGATTACTGGGCACGTCCACCATATGTGTAAATATGTGCCTATTTCTGGGCATCCTCGAAAACAAAGAGCTGAGGTATTAGGTGAATATTTTGCCACTCTAGCGGGTACAAGGTACCAGCGAGTTAGGACTTTATAATTTGTCTCCAGTGCTAAGATGTTGGGTGAAGATGACTTAGATGTGAGCCATATGTTAGACCAGTCCGTGTCTTCTAAAGTTCGTCCCAGGTCCTCCTCCCACCTCTGAACGTAAGAGGGTCTATTAAGATTTGCTACTCCATATAATTGATTATAAAGTGATGAAATTGTACCTTTAGCAAATGGATCTTTTGTACAGATTGATTCAAAAATGGATAATTGGGATAATGGTGTATCCCGCTTTAGGAATGGTGTATAGAAATTTTTGATTTGGAGATATCTAAATATCTCAGAGTTTGGTAGATCAAATTTTTCTCTAAGCGATGGGAATGAAAGGAATGATTTAGATGCTATGAAGTCATTTAGTGTCTGAATGCCTGATGTTGTCCAAGCTTTAAAAGAATTTGGGTAGATCCATGCCGGATAAAAGGCCGGATTTCTGATAAAAGAAAGGAGAGGATTGTGTGGAGATTGTAACTGATATTTGGTTTTTAGTTTATCCCAGAGAGATAAGAAGTGTTTAGTTATGGGATTATGAATTTTAAAGCGGTCTTTAGGATCAAGCCATAATAAATTTGATATTAATAGAGGGTCATTTTCTGAAGCCTCTATAAATACCCATAATGGGATTTCCTGTTTTGCATGGTATATGGACAGACTGGCCAAATGTGCTGCTCTGTAGTAGTTAGTAAATTTAGGGTATCCCAGGCCTCCTTTATTTTTGGGAAGATGTAGTGTGTGTATAGGTATACGTGGTTTAGAAGAGCCCCATATAAACGAAGTTGCTCTTTTTTGTACTATTCTCAAAAAATAGGAAGGAATTGGAATAGGGAGGACTCTGAATAGATAAAGCAATTTGGGTAGAATAGTCATTTTGATTGCATTAATCTTCCCTATCCAGGATAAAGGAAGTTGCGACCATTGTTTTATTAGATTTGTGATCTGTCTTAATACAGGAGGATAATTGGTTGAGAATAAATCAGAATGAGATGCTGTTAAATGAATTCCAAGATATGGGATTGATTTTTCTGCCCATGTGAATGGGAGTGCAGCCCTAGCCGGGATCAATTCCATGTTTGTGAGTGAAATATTAAGCACTAGGCATTTCTTAGGATTAATCATAAGGCCGGATAGGGCTGCAAATCCATCAAGAGCTGGTATTAAGTTAGGACCAGAGACCTGTGGTGATGATAGAAAAAGTAATATATCGTCTGCAAATATACATAATTTGTGTGTAATACCTCCTACTTCAATGCCAGTTATAGTTTGGTTTGTTCTGATGTATTGGGCCATGGGTTCGAGTATAAGGGCAAATAATAAGGGAGATAATGGGCAACCCTGTCGGGTACCTCTTTCGATATTAAAGGCTTCAGATTTGTATCCAGCATATTTTATATAGGCTTTGGGTTTGTTATATAATGCTTTGATCCATGTTAAAAAGTGAGGTCCAAAACCCCATTTTTGTAATGAATATTGCATATATTGCCAGGATACTGTGTCAAATGCCCTCTTAATATCGAGAGATAGAAAACATAAAGGGATTTTCCGTTTTTTAGCAATATGTGCCAATAACACTGCCCTGCGTATATTATCGCCTGCCTGTCTATTTGGCATGAAGCCTACTTGATCTCTATGTATTAATTTTCCTATAATGCTATTGAGGTGTTTTACTATTATTTTTGCTAATAATTTAATATCGAGGTTTAACAGAGAGATAGGCCGATAATTCACACAGGAAGTATCATCAGAAAGGGGTTTTGGGATCATACAAACAATTGCCATTAGTGTTTCTTGCCGAAAAGAATGTCCATCTAGAAGTTTGTTAAAAGTTTCAGTGAGAATGGGAGAGAGTATTTCTGAGAATGTTTTATAGTATAAAGCCGAGTAGCCGTCTGGGCTTGGTCTTTTGTTAAGTTTTAGGTCTTTTATGGCGTTAGCAACTTCATCTATAGTTATAGGCTCATCCAAACTGCTTTTTTGATTCTGAGATAACACAGGTAAGGTTATTTTTGAGAAGAAGGATTCAGCCTCTGTAGGATTAAATTCATTGTTTGTCTTGTATAAAGTTGCGAGATGTGAGTGAAATTTATGGACTATTTTAACCACTTAACAACCGGCCCATAGCCGAATGACGGCTGCAGGGCGGTTGCTTAACTCTGGGAGGACGTCATATGACGTCCTCTCAGAATTCCCCTCTCGCGCGCCCCCTGGGGCGCGCACCCGAACACATCCGTGACCGCCGGATCCGGAGGACCCGGCGCATCACGATCCCGGTAAATGGCCGCTGATCGCGGCCGTTTACCATGTGATCGCGCCGTCAAATGACGGCGCGATCACATGTAAACAGATCGGCGGCGTCTGATGACGCCGGTTCCTCTCCTCCCCTCCTGTGTACCGATCGGTACACTGTGAGCGGAGAGGGGGATGGATGGATGGCTGCAGCGCTGTGGGCTGGAAGTGTAGTGCCCACAGCGCTGCACAGTGACATCCAGCCATCCATCCATCCATGCTCAGCCATCCCCACTACTCTGCAATGCTGTGCAATACTCTGCTATGCCCCACATTACTCTGCAATACCCCCACATTACTCTGCAATACCCCCACAGTACACTGCAATACCCCCACAGTACACTGCAATACCCCCACAGTACTCTGCAATACCCCCACAGTACTCTGCAATACCCCGCAGTACTCTGCAATACCCCGCAATACTCTGCAATACCCCACAGTACTCTGCAATACCCCGCAGTACTCTGCAATACCCCGCAGTACTCTGCAATACCCCGCAATACTCCACAGTACTCTGCAATACCCCGCAGTACTCTGCAATACCCCGCAATACCCCACAGTACTCTGCAATACCCTGCAGTACTCTGCAATACCCCGCAATACTCTGCAATACTCTGCAATACCCCGCAGTACTCTGCAATACCCCGCAATACTCTGCAATACTCTGCAATACCCCGCAATACTCTGCAATACCCCGCAGTACTCTGCAATACCCCACAATACTCTGCAATACCCCGCAGTACTCTGCAATACCCCGCAGTACTCTGCAATACCCCGCAATACTCTGCAATACCCCACAGTACACTGCAATACCCAGCAATACTCTGCAATACCCCACAATACTCTGCAATACCCCACAATACTCTGCAATACCCCGCAGTACTCTGCAATACCCCGCCATGCTCTGCAATACCCCGCCATACTCTGCAATACCCCGCCATACCCAGCCATACCCTGCCATGCTGAGCCATGCTCAGCTGTACTCGGCCTCTGTATGTGGCCAGGCTGTGGAAGTCTCACACATGTGGTATCGCCGTACTCAGGAGGAGTAGGAGAATCTATTTTGGGGTGTCATTTTTGGTATGTACATGTTATGTGTTAGAAATATTGTATAAATGGACAACTCACCGCTACGATCGAAGCCAGGATCGTTTTTTTTTTTTTTTTATTTCAGGCTTCCCAGCCTAGAGGTGAGATGTGGGGTCTTATTGACCCCATATCTCACTGTAAAGAGGACCTGTCATGCCATATTCCGATTACAAGGGATGTTTACATTCCTTGTAATAGGAATAAAAGTGGTCAAAAATTTATTTTTTTGTAAAAAAGCATCAAACTAAAATAAATAAAGTAAAATGAACAATAAAAAAAAAAAAAAAATTTTAAAGCACCCCTGTCCCTGTGTGCTCGCATGCAGAAGCGAACGCATATGTAAGTCCCGCCCACATATGAAAACAGTGTTCAAACCACACATGTGAGGTATCGCTGAGATCGGTGGAGCGAGAGCAATAATTTTGGCCCTAGACCTCCTCTGTAACTCAAAACATGTAACCAGTAAAAAATTTTAAAGCGTCGCCTATGGGGATTTTTGAGTAGCAAAGTTTGGTGCCATTCCACAAGCGCGTGCAATTTTGAAAGGTGACATGTTGGGTATCTATTTACTCGGCGTAACTTCATCTTTCACATTATGCAAAAACATTGGGCTAAATTTACTGTTTTGGTTTTTGTAAAGCACAAAACAGTTTATTTTCCAAAAAAAAGCGTTAAAAAAATTGCTGCGCAAATACCGTGCGAGATAAAAAGTTGCAACGACCGCCATTGTATTCTCTAGGGTCTTTGCTAAAAAAACATATATAATGTTTTGGGGTTCTATGTAATTTTCTAGCTAATAAATGATGATTTTTACATGTAGGAGAGAAATGTCAGAATTGGCCTGGGCACTCCAGAATGCCTGAAGGTGCTCCCCTGCATGTTGGGCCTCTGTATGTGGCCACGCTGTGTAAAAGTCTCACACATGTGGTATCGCCGTACTCGGGAGTAATAGCAGAATGTGTTTTGGGGTGTAATTTGTGGTATGCGTTTGTGGTGTGTAAGAAATAACCTGCTAATATGACAATTTTGTGAAAAAAAAAAAAGTAAAAAAAAAAACTTGATTTTTCAAAGAATTGTGGGAAAAAATGACAACTTCAAAAAACTCACCATGCATCTTTCTAAATACCTTGGAATGTCTTCTTTCCAAAAAGGGGTCATTTGGGGGGTATTTGTACTTTTCTGGCATGTTAGGGTCTCAAGAATTTAGATAGGCCGTCAGTACTTCAGGTGTGATCAATTTTCAGATATTCGCACCATAGCTTGTGGACGCTATAACTTTCACAAAGACCAAATAATATCCACCGATTTGGGTTATTTTTACGAAAGATATGTAGCGGTATAAATTTTGGCCAAAATATTTGAAGAAAAATTACTAATTTGCAAAATTTTATAACAGAAATGAAGAAAAATTTATTTTTTTACAGAATTTTCGGTCTTTTTTCTTTTATAGCGCAAAAAATAAAGAACCCAGCGGTGATTAAATACCACCAAAATAAAGCTCTATTTGTGTGAAAAAAAGGACAAAAATTTCATATAGATACAGTGTTGCATGACTGAGTAATTGTCATTCAAAATCTGAGAGCACCAAAAGCTGAAAATTGGTCTGGTTAGGAAGGGGGTTTAAGTGCCCAGTTGTCAAGTGGTTAACTGGATTACAAGTGTAAACATTTTTTGATAATTTCAAACGTATTGGTTTGAAAGATTTGTTAGTTGAATTTAATGCCCGAGCCAAATATGTACCTGGTTTGTTTGTATTCATGTAGAAATTGTGTTTGGAGCGTTTGAGGGATTTATCAACTGACTCAGTGAGAAATAGATCGTATTCCAATCTAGATTTTTCCAGATGAGATTTTGTACTCTGGGATGGATTATCTTGAAATGATATGTAGGCTGCATTAAAATTGAGTTCTAGTTTTTTTGCTAGATTTTTGCGTTCCCGTTTAAATAGTGCCATTTGTCTTTGTATTGTACCACGCAAGACAGGCTTATGAGCTTCCCACAGTGTTATTGGGGAGATGTCTGTTGTATTATTAATTGATATGTATTCCTTTAAAGCTTGTTCAATGGCCATCTGATGTAGTGGGTGTTTGAGCATTATGTCCGGTAAGTACCACGTTGGGTCATGCGCTTTTGGTATGGCTGAGGCTATAGTGGTGTATACTGCATTATGGTCAGACCACGGAATCGGAATTATATCTGATGCAATCATTTCTGGTATCATTCCTATTGTTAGAAAAATATAATCTATTCTGGTGAAGGTTTGATGAGGGTGCGAGAAATAAGTGAATTTCTTTTTCATTGGGTTACTTTCTCTCCATGAATCTACCAGATTGTATTTGGAAAGAAGTTGAGAAAAAGGTAATCTAGAGGTTATTTTGGATGGTGTAAAGGGTGATTTATCTAGAAATGGGAGGAGGACCTGGTTCGAATCCCCACACATTATCACTGTTCCTATTTTTTGTGTCTTAATCACTTGTAATATATGTGAGAGGAATGGTGTAGGTTGTTTGTTAGGAGCGTAGTAGGAAATCACCGTGATTGCTGTATCCATTATATAACCCATGAGTATCAGGTATCTACCTTCTGGGTCTTTAATTTCTGATGATAAGGTGAATGGTGTGGATCGGTGAAATGCAATTAGAGTTCCCCTTTGCTTGGTACAGGCAGAAGCCGTGTAAATTTGTTGATAAAAAGGAGAAATATATTTTGGAGTAGAATCTTTGGTGAAGTGTGTTTCTTGGAGGCATACTATGTGAGCCTTCTTGTTATGGAAAGTACGGAAGGCTTTGGTCCTTTTTTGAGGGACATTTATTCCCTGAACATTCAGGGAAAGTATATTCAGTGGTGCCATGGCAATAGATCAAATAGTTTTGACTTACTTTTTGTTATGCAGAGCTGACTGCGCAGATCAACCTGTGTGGACTGAAGAGATGAATAGATAGAAAAGAAACCAGTGAATTCTGGAGTAAAGAGTAAACAAAAAACATATGAGATTAGATGATACATTGTATAAATTATTTTTTGCAAGTAATCACAATTTACCCGTGAAAGAGAATAAATATCTCTCTCAGGGGAATAAGTGCCTTCGTCACACTCCCACATAATATGATTGGGAGAATGAGGAGGGCTAATGGGGGTACACGGATCTTCCGCTTACAGGAGAGAAGTGCTATGTCAAAAGACATCAAAATGATGTTTCATTAATTGGAGTGCAGAATATAGTTTTTGTTGAAATTATTTATTCCAGGGTGGTTGTATATGGTTAGTCTTGCCCTAGGCTAAATAATTCAGTTAGAAAGGTACTGTTAATAACTTTGGTATTGATGAAGATAGTTTGAATTATTTGGGGATTTTAACCCTTTTAGAGTAAACAATTACATATTTTATTCATATGTAACTGTTTAGATATGTTAACTCATAAAATTGAGGTTGTATTGCTTCAGATTAGAATAAACAAAAACATAATTCTAGGAACTAGTTAGGTAATAATATATTTGTTTTAAGAAAAGAAAGAAAAAGCTTCCATTACTTCTGGATTATTGAACATATTTGTCCTAAAAAGTAATAAATCTATTGTTATTACCTGATAATATATAACTGAACAAGAATTTCCTTATTTCACTTATATATTCTAAGGCTATATGAATCAGAAGTAATAAGAAATATAACTGGAATGTAACATGATCCCACACAGTGTGTGACTATCAGAATGCAGTTACATTCAGTTATAAATACAGGTTTTTTTATAGAGAACCATCTCTTAGTATAATAAATGAAGAGATATCAGGAATTAGGATGTCAGTCCATTGAATCTTCTTGGTCCATGGATGATGTGGCATAACGGCCTCTTTTGTGAGAATGATGATTCCCATTTTGTTCTGAAATTTTCTGTGTGCTGCCTGAAGGTGAAGATGATGCCATTCTTCTGCGTGTGGGAGTGTTGCTGCTTGTGGGTTCTGTCAGATTTAATTTTAAAAGGGTTTGTTGTAGTTCATCTGCTGATCTGCTTCTGTAAATTGTACCTTGGTAGTTAAATCTGACTGAAAAGGGGAAGCCCCATTGATACATAATGTTGTGGCGTTGCAGTCCCATTAGTTGGGGTTTCATGGATCGTCTTTTAGTAATAGTAAGTTGGGATAGGTCAGCAAAAATTTGATAATTGTGTCCTTGAAAATTAAGTTCCTTTTTTTCTCTTGCAGCAATTAGTATTTGTTCTTTCGTTCTGTAATAATGAAATATTGTGATTATATCACGTGGGGGTCCATCTTTCTTTTTGGCTGTGAGGGTTCTGTGTACTCTGTCCAGTTCTAAACGTTCAATAGGGATATCTGGCTTTAGTTCTTGTAATAGAGCAGTAATAGTAGATTGCAGGTCTGTCACAGTTTCAGGTATTCCCCTTATGCACAAGTTTGAACGTCTGGCTCTATTTTCGTAATCTTCGAGCTTAGTTTGAAGTATTAAATTCTCTTTTTTTAATTGTTCCAATTCTGTTATATTTTCTTGGGTTGTAATTTCAATTTCATCCATTTTTATTTCTAAGGCTGCGGTGCGGTTTCCCAGCTCTCTTATTTCTTTGGTTAGGCTTTTTGTTATTTGGTCTGAGGTTTGTTTTAAAGCCTACTGAGGAGGCTTGTGGAGAAGTTTGTGAGAGGATTTGTTCTGTATCTGACTCAAATGGAGAGTCTTGCTGTGACATTTTCTGTCTGTGAGAGCGCCCTGATGCTGTATCTTGTGAGGTGACTGGAGCTGCTTCAGCTGCAGTGAGTGCCTGTGAGCTCTTTGTGAGGTGATTTTTATTTCTGCCACGGTTTCCTCCCAGTACCATATTTCCTGCCCAAACTTTCACAGTTTGTTCCCAGGGGCAAAAAGGTTCAAATGGATACCTTTTGAGCCTGCAGGCTCCGCTTTGTCCTTCTCTTCTCTCCTCAGCGGTGTGGAGCTCTAACAATGCATGTCTGCTCCGCTAGGCTCTGCCTCCTGCCCCCCCCCCCAAACACTTTTCATGACAATAACTTGCATATAAGCCTTTAAAATTAGCACTTTGATTATTCATGTTCGAGTCCCATAGACTTTAACGGTGTTCGCGTGTTCGAACGAATTGTTTGCCTGTTCGCATGTTCTGGTGCGAACCGAACAGGGGGGTGTTCGGCTTATCCCTAATATAGATATAGATATAGAGATAGATAGATAGATAGATAGATAGATAGATAGATAGATAGATAGATAGATAGATAGATAGATAGATAGATAGATAGATAGATAGATAGATAGATAGATTTTACAAATACACATTGAATGCAGGGAGCACCCATGGTTCAAAGTCACAAAGCCATTTGGAGAGCATTTAATAAAGCACTTACAACACTTTTCTGGCTATATGGTTAAACTGACCTGTGCCACATTCGGTTTGGCTTGCTTTACTGAAACATGCAACAGACTCAGCTATGTCTTTAGATCCATTTTTGCAAAGTGTGCTATGGATGCACCAAATTAAAAAAGGAGTTACCTCCACTTCATAGATAATAAAACTGGAGGTAATAAGGACCAACTCTAAACTGGCATACAGTGACAGGCAAAGTGCCTGTCTCTGTATGCTGTGTAGTAGAGCGGCACTCTTGTCACAGATACTTCCCCCGCTTCCCACCTGTCACTGTTTTTCATGATTCTGCTAGCTTCAGAATCATCAGGCTCCTAGCAACCAGTGAAAGTGGAGGGAGTCTGATGGGAAAGCTGAGGCACTAGGACTGCTCTCTCCTTGTGATTGACAGTAGGCAGTGGGTGGATTATATAGCAAATAGCAGGTTGTCTAATGGCTATAAAATCCACTCACTGCCCTTATGTAAATCACAAGGAGTGCAGGCCTAATAGGGATCTAGTGTCTCTGAATCCCCATAAGGCTCCATCCACCTCACTACAATACATTTCAGCTGCTGCGTTGTCTTTGTAACAGTTGCAAGTGGTGGAGGGGGAGCAGTGATAATGGAATGTCCATATGGTGCACATAGTACTTCTCCCAAAATTATGTATGTATCTGTTTTCAATGGGTACTGACAATAGTTGAAGAAACATTTTGTGAATTCTCCAATATTGATTTTCCAGAAAGAGAGCTGCAAATGTTCTTTTCCTACACTCTCTTTGAAACGCAACTGTCTAAACAGAGAAGGCAGGGAAGGGAGAGAGGGATGAATCATTACTCTGGCTCTTTCAAGTTCAAAGCTCTGAGCTTGAGCTGTTTGACCAAGTAAACAAAAAAAAAATAGAAAGTTAAATGTGTGATAAGAGCTATGGATAAGCAATAGCTTATCTATACATCTCATTCTAACCAGAGCAAATAAATAACAAAATGCTAAATTACTATACATTTATTTAGCAGCTAAGCTAGGGTATCAGCCACATAGATAGTGTGATATTTTTTACATGCTTGCATTATGAGAAGGGGCAGTAAAACATAACCATTGGGCCTAATGTACAAGTGGATATGCAAGCATGCCAGCACATTGATTCTGGGTTAACAAGCAAACTGTAGGTTTAGGGAATTTACTATATGGCAGTGTAGCACATGAACAGATGTGCACAGACTAAAATGAAAGTTTACAATGAGTTTACTACCAAGTGGTGTTTGCTATGGAATGCATGCTCCAGGGTCTCAGTGTATGTCTGCTAAACTGCAGTGTGCCTAAAATGAAAATGTGATTTTCTCTGTGTTTTGCTCTATTCTAACAGCTGTTAGAAATGTAAAATGTATGAAAAAATATCAGGTGCTCAATTGCATAATCTGCTGAGAGAAAAGGATCACTATGTGACATCTATGCACAAAATGTATGTCCTCACCGCAAGCTTACTAAAATTATTTATCCCTGTTATGGATTACTTTATTTGATAAACCAAGTGCATTGGGGTTCATTTACTAAATAAGTAGAGCATGTTCACTTTGCAAAGTCAAGTTTCATTTAGCTTAGTGAATTAGGTGACACTAGGTTGGAAATCACTTTACAAAAAATACCCAATCAAATGTAAAACTGAACTCTGGACACAAAGCATTTTCATTTAAACATATTCCTCAATAGACACGGGATGTAAATTTGCAGTCACCAAAAATCTTTGAGGAAAAAAAAAATGATAATATAAATGTACCATATATGTAAACATCATCACTGTGCTACACAAAACATGAGCATAGAGCAGAACCATAGGAGTAAAGGGGACCATACATTATACAATCTTATTGTACAATGTTCTTTAGATCTACCATTAACTATGTAGTGCTAGGGCCTGCCTATTTTTTTACAAATTGAATGGGTTGTTTAGGTGTTTCCACTTATTACATACTTTTGGTAAATCTAAGGGAGGTTATACACATACTGTACAATTAGATTGTGTAGCGTATGGTCAACTTTACCCGGCATGCCAACCTACTACAGGCTTCCTGCAGATAACTAGAGGAGGGAAGAGCAGAGAGAAAGCAGAGAGAGCAACAGTGACTAGTTTTAATTACAGGAAGCTCCTGCACAGAGGCAGAGTTTCATGCTAGATTACTGCATGGATCTGCAGAAATTACACAACGTACACCAAGATTACAGTACGCATATGCATGCCTTTATGTTTAGACAATACAATATCTGCTAACCCTGAAATACAGCTTTAACAATAATTTAAAAAAAAAAAACTATTTTTACTCTCATTAGTTGATTGAAATCAGCACAACTAAAGCCGGGTACACACAGGCCGAATGTCAGGAGACATTTGCCGGTTCAGAAAAAAATGGCCGACATTTGGCCTGTGTGTACGTTGGTCTGTCAGACAGAAGCTGGCTGTTCGGCCGGCTTCTGTCGGATGTGCTTGCTGGAAAACCAGCAGCCAACTGACTCCTGATCAGTGCTCTCAGTCAATGGCAGCGAGCACTGATCGGAGTGTTCTGGCTGGGGGGCCATTCCCCTGTCAGAACACAACAGCTTAGTGGGGGAGATCACTGCACTAATGTCGGATCATTAGTACAGCGTCTCCAACCGGAGCTGACAGTTTTTTTTTCGTGCAAGCCACTGAGTTGTGTGTACCACGCTTTAGGTTGGTGAATGAGATGAAATTGTATTGATTTCAATTATTCAATCATACACAAAAATCCAGATTTTTAAATTTTTCTTAAACATGATTGGATATTTTTTTGCAAAATGAATGTTCACTCAGCTAAGTTTGCGAAGTGAACTTGCTTGACTTTTTTTGCCTCTTTTTTAAGGCTGAAGCAATAAACAATTTTTTTTGGACGTTTGCATTGTAAAAATAAATTACCACTAATGAAGTGTGTCACAGAGATAAGCTCATTGACGGAGAGGAGATCATGCTGTTCATCCACACCTCCTTCATCCACAAAAGAGGTGCTGAGCGAGCAACCAGCTGAGAGAACTGGATATTATCATTTATACGTAATAACACCAGGGACTGTTGGTCCAGGGAATATCCAATTACCTTTGGAGGATCAGGAAGGAATTTATCTTCCCCCTTCCCCCCATTGAAATAAATTGGACCATGCCTTATGGGGGGGGGGGGGTTGCCTTCTCCTGGATCCATTTGTGAATACAGTTCTGTATATGATTTTTTTTAGTTAATTAAGCTATTATTTTTTTTTTTTTCTGTTGGTTGTGTCTTGTTTCAACCTGACAAATATGTAATTTGGGGGAACTTTTCCATAACATGTAATTTATTATACTTTAGATGAAGTGTAACTCAGTGCTGGATGTTTGGTGCTTACTGAAGTGTGGGGGCTGAACAAATATAAAGGTTTTACTGAACACAGCTAAAGTCACACAATGGACACACTTCATAAGTGGTAATTTATTTTAACAGTGCCATGTCCATTTTTATTTATATTTTTTGTCTGGAGTTCAGCTTTAACACCAATTTAGAATATATTATTTAACCACTTGCTTTCTGGGCAAATTTTTAATTCAAAATCTCCATTTTTTTCCTAGAAAATTACTTAGAACCCCAAAAAATTGTATATTTTCTAAAACCAGAGGCCCTGAATAATAAAATGGTGGCTGTTACACCATATTTGCACAGCCATTTTTCAAATGGAAAAATACACAAAAATTAATTTTAGTATACACATACACAATATGATGCCCAATTTTTTTATAAAATGTAAAAGATGGGGCTTCGTATAGTCAATAGATCCAAAAATGACAAGACAAAAATGAGTCTGTCCCTATGGAAAGGGATTAAAAATTGATAGAGTTTGCATGTCTGCTGACTGCAGGACTACAGAAAGTAGATTCTAAATGGGGAAAACTGCTCTGGCAGTTTTCTCTAGATTTTGCTATTGCCGGATGGGACTCTGTAGTTTGGAGATCCCCAAGTCTTGGGTGGGATGGGATCTCCAACCCTGGATCTGGGTCTTTTGGACAGCCAGCAGGGTGTGTGCCCAGGTGCCCACAGCCCATATAACGATGGGCTGGTGAGAGCAGTAGGAAGGTGGTGTGTAAGCAGCTTGACAGGAAAACTGTCTGCCCTGTGTGAGACTACATCCCTGGTGAGGGAGGACTTCATGTCTGAAATACTTGGAAGGTCGGGACAGCTACAAGGGTCTGGGAGACCAGAGGAGGGTCTGGGAGGCTGGGAGAGCCGAGGCGACTAATGAGCCCAAGGGGGGCTGAAGGAAGTCCAGAATTTTTGGGGACAGTGAGTAAACCCAGGGGGCTGAAGCCAGGAGTAGGCCGGTTTAGCAAGGAACTGCAAGGCAGAGTAAGCCTAGGAGCCAGGAGGCTTGGCATTCTCGGTTGTATATTTTGCTGGAGAAGACCACCTGTGTGAGAATCATAAATGGACTTGTGTTTTGTTTTTCTGTTTAATAAACGTGGGCTACCAGGCCTGGGGAACATGTACCAATGCAACAAAAATTTTTGAAAAATTCCATGTGGCCAGGAGCAGTGTTTTTTTTAACATTTACAAAGGACAACTAGTATTACTTTGCTGACAAATGACATCTCCTTTGTGACTTTTTTTTAAAAATTAATGAACAGCACACAGACCTAAAAGGTCCTCCAAAATACAAAGAATACCTCTAAGGACCTGATATGTATTGTGGGGGACCTTTGGAGGGGTCTGCTTTTTTTCTTAAAGAAGGCAACAATGGAGCTTTATTACTGCAATTTCAACTGCATCACTATTTTTAATGGTACTTTTGCTGTAGCACAACATACAGCAAGAATGGAGAAAAAAATGTGCATATACTGTATTTACTCCAAAATGTATATCAGGTCCACTGAGTCTTGTATGGATTTTAAGGGGGGTACACCTCAAACAAAAACAAAGTACTCCTAATCTGAGCATGCAGTCTGGCTGGTCAGGAAAGAGGGGGGTGGGGGGGGCTAGCGTGAAGACCCTCCCAAATGAAACCATACAAGGCCACTTGCCCTCAACATGGGGATGCCTCGTCAGGGGCAAAACACTCTGTCCCCATGTTTCCATGTTAAAGAGCGTCTCTTCCCCATAACCCTGGTCAGTGGTTGTGGGGGTCTGCAGACTCTGGGCTTATCTGAATCTGGAAACCCCCTTTAATAATAGGGGGCCTCAGATACCACCCCGTCTCATGTTAATGAGCATGGACACCTAATTATTTGACAAGTCCTTTATTAAAAAACAATAAAAAAGAAAAGACTCTCATAAAGTCATCATTAAATCACAATGTCAATGCCCGCTGCTTGCCAGCTCATCGAAAAACAAAACAAAGACCTGCTGCGCATAACTGATGCCAACGGTACTCATAGCCAAATAACAACTCCCCAAGTGGTCATCAGGTATATAGGAGAAGAGACAAGGATAAAGGTGACCTTGTTGACCAAATATGGACATGGCCATTATTGATCAATGTCACTGCCCAGATATGGCCATGCGGCCATATTTAGGCAATGATGTAACTTGTCCTATTCACTGCCCATTTGCTTACATGGCCCGGGATTCCTGGCCATGTAAGTAAATGGGCCGCGTGACATCGGTAGTTAATAAGGACATGGCTGGTGGGAGCACCTGGTACTCTTGTTTGTATAACATAAGTTGTCTTTATCTCTCTCTCTCTCTATATATATATATATATATATATATATATATTTATTTTTTTTTATATATTTATTATTATTATATATATTTAACTATGCCGAATGCTCTAAACATTCAGTGTTCTGGCAAAAGACTGAACAACCAGAGTTCAGTCTGTGCTTACATTCTGAACACTGACCTCGTTCCTAATACCAAATTGCTGACAGGACCTATATATACTGTACTATATATATACTGTATATACTGTATATATACTATACATATGGCAGTCAGCAAGTAGTTAAATGAATGTATTTTTCCATCTGAAAAAAATTTAAAAGTGTATTTTTTAAGCAGTACAATGGACCATAAACAATGGCAAACATGTCCCTTAAATAATCCTTCAGTCTTTCTTTCTATCTGTACTTATATTATGTGTGTATGTTCTAAATTTTAAAATTGTGCTCTGCACAATATTTTTCCTACTAATATATTCCATATGTGTCCTGACCAGGTAATTAGTTTTTAATCTTACCAATGGAGATCTGTAAAATAGAAATTACATTTCCCTAAAATTTGCAATGAAGGATTTAATTTTGACCTCTATGAAATCATATTATGTAGATTATATTCTTGGTTACATTTGATACATCTTCACAGAAATATTATTGCAATAAATGTGCTTATTAAAATGCTAACCAAGTGTCTCTGTCCAAAGTAATGATAACATCAGCAAATTGCAGAGCTAGTGGGGCTGCTAAACCTGCAGAATTGACTGAATGACTCATTCACACCATGGCTCCAGTTCAGCTAATTAGAAGCTAAAGAAGTGTTAAAGTTCATCTTTTCAAAGTCATTGTTCTTTTTCAGGATTCTACCCCCTCACTGTGACATGAATGTATTATCAAATAACACCCTTCTAAAATTAGTATGGGTTTTATGTGTCAAGATTTTTCACCTATTTTTCCTCCTGCTGTTGTATCTTACACATTTTTTTCTCTGTTTGGATACTGGCAACTGTTTAGTTACTCAAATAAATATATAGATTTCTGTGGTTATCTACATACCAGCAAGTCAGTTCTTGAACAGGCTAATATTTAAAATGTTGGCTGCCAAAAAAATCTCAAGGGAAAAAAAGGGTAAACTAAAAAAGGCCTGCAGCACATGGAGAGCTCTGTATTGCCACATGCATGAGATGCAAATCCATGGATACACACTGGGTTTAGGTAGGTACCAAACCCATGCAGAACTCTAACCCTATTGGGGCTCATTTACTAACCGCAAATAGACTGTTAACTTTGCAAGGGAAGGTGCACTTTGCAAGGGAATTTTCCCCAGTGTTTAGCGAATGAAGTAAAATTCCGCTGATGTCCATCATCCAATCAAGTGCAAACAAATGCTGTTTGTAAAGCGTACTTAATCATGTGCATGGAAAATAACAAAGGTAAATTTCACCACATTCATTAAGCTCTGGGGAAAATTCTCTTGCTAAGTAAAAAGCCTATTTGTCTGTGAGATACTTGAAACTTCACACTTCAGGCATGGCTTGGTGTGGGACAGCATGGCACCACACTGAGGGAGCTCCGGAGAGATGGGTGCTAACTGACCAGCTGGCGAGCCTCCTGAGGGACAGAACATGGGCAGACTGTCAAAAACCACACTGCAACACCAATTGCAATGTTCAACCTCTGCTGCAGCTTCCAGAAACATTCTAAACAGCTTTAAAAAAAGATCCTCACAGAGAAGCGGCACATCCGTGGGCAACTTCCCACCGTGAGGATGACTTTAGGGAGGAATCGCTGCCGGCCTTGGAGGACATGGTAAGGCAGATGACTCATGATGATCAGCCTCTGACCTTTTCAGAAATTACACAAATTGCAGCAGATGTGAAGAGATCATTCACTGCATCAAAGACATCAAAACTGACCTCATTACCCTCTCTGAATAAATGGCATCTTACAAGAGGGCAGGCATGCAGAGAGACAAAGCTAACTCTAGACTGGAGAAAGTAACTGAAACGCATTTGTAACGAGCCCCTGCTCGCTCGATTCCACTCTCCCGACACTCCTCTGCTGCTATAGATTCAGATTGCAGATCGCAACATCTGATGGTTCGGTCATCCGATGCTCCGGGACTATAACTACAGCTATGTGCCGTTCTAATCCAGTTGTGTAGCTCAGAACAAACACCAGGCAGGCTGTATGTAAGTTCAACCAGGAATCTCTTTTTATTGACAGGAATACAGTCTCTTTTATACAGTAAAAGAGGAGGTGCAGACCTCCTGCTCATATTACTCTAACAATACATCTGTAACCTAATTAACCTAATTAACATGGGCTAATTAACTAATCCCTAGATGAATCAGACATGACCTTTAGGCCAGACTGGCCGTCTTGTAGCTCAGAAAGCCCAATCAACGTTATCACAATAGCAGAGTTAATTAACACAAACAACAATGGGGATCTAATGACTCTTAGATCCCATACTAGAGACTTATTTACAATGCACATTCTAGCAGGCAACAGACAGACAAGTGGCTGGAATTTTCATCAGCATCTCCTAACAGTATCTGTCCCAGCATTATGAATCAGCCACTATTTCTAATATGGCAAATACAGGGTCCCCAGAGTCTGTGTGTCCTGGGGGACCAGGACCCGAATCCACAGTAATACCATCTCAAGGGTCCCTAGGCATACAGCTCACAAAGAGCACCGTTCCCCCAAATGCCAGGGCCCATGATCAACGGCAAGAGGCTAGCATTCAGTCCCCTCCAAAAGTCTCTCTCCCGGCTAGGTCTGTCACAGCATTCATCTCTAATTGCCATAAACAGGCACCTAGAAGAATTGGGTAACAGTGGAAGGAGGTATAATATTAGAGTAAGGGGTAGTGTTTTTTTTTTTTTTTTCACTCATGAACGCATTGAAAATTCACAAGTATTTACATGTTCTTTTCCTCCCCCCACAAACTTGGATTTTATGTTAAAAGACTGAGAATCGTTTTTCTCCCCTACAACAATTCCCAGTTGGGTAAGGATGCAAACACTCTCGGCTCACTCTTTTGCTCGTTGGACTCTATTTTAGGTCATAAGGAGCTTTAGAGGGAACACGGCTCTTTGGATCATAAGCTCATCATAATCAGAATTGTTGTACCTATTGTTAACATGTTTTGTCTTTTCAATTTCCCAAAAAGAAAAGTTGTGGTTTTATCAAAAAATATTGTTCAAATGGTCTTTTGTCACAGTTATGCATTTGTCTTTTGATGCCAGAAAATGGTTAGATGTGACCTGTCTCTCCTTTTAATGATGTAAATTTTTGGTTACCGTCTCAACACCATTGGGGTGGTACCCATGACATAATTTCGGGACAGACCTCTTTGGTTCAAAACCTCTTAATTGCTATCACTTTACATTGAGCTTTCTGGCTCCTCCTACTAACCCCTACATCTAGTAGAGTATAAACAAGTACTCTGGTCAAGCAGTGTTAAACATTCTAATATATCTCTACAGAACCATTTAACCTTTGGTTATACTTTTCAGTTCAATATCAAAGGTTGTTTACACTATTTTAGCTTTTTGAATCTTAATACCATTATTGTTCGTTTTTCGTATCACAAACTAAACTTACTTCATAGAACAATGGACCATTCTTCCCTAGGTAAAAAAACTCTACTCATATCACACAATGTCAGAGGTTTAAATACACCTCCAAAAAGATCTCAGCTCCTAAATGAGCTTAACAAAACCAGGAGTGGTGTTCCTACAGGAAACACACTTTAAATTGGGTCATATTCCTAACCTACACAGCAAATACTTCACTAAAATGTTTCCTGCTACTAACAATCTAGCTAAGACTAAAGGAGTCTATTCTTATTAGCAGGGAAGTGGATATATCCATAACCGATCAATTCCCTGAGAGGAGATACATATACCTGAAAGGCACATGGGATGAGAAACCCATCACACTGGCCAATGTCTACTTTCCTAACTCAGCTCATATTACATTTTGCAAGCATCTTGTTGATGAATTTAAAGGTTTCACCTCTGGACACTTAATCCTTGGAGGAGACTTTAATATACCCCTCAATTCTCTATAGGATACCTCTAATGGGAAGACATGCATCTCCTACCAGGTCTTGAAAAAGATCAAAACACTCCTTCAATCTCTACTATTAGTGGATACATGTTGAACGCTAAATCCAGACAGGAGAGATTTCACCTGTTACCACCACACAATAGATACTCCCACGTTAATTATTTTTTCATCTTGCAGAGAGATCTCCCTAACTTAGTAGATGCAGGATTCCAATCTCTATCCGACCATGCACTAATCTCTCTTTACGTAAACTTGGTAGAACAAGTAGAAAAAACTTTCAACTGGAGGCTTAATCCTGAAATTTTTAACAATATCAAGGACACTATTAAATCGTACTTTGACACTAACAATTTAGAAGATCTCTCCAACCTTACAATTTGCGAGGCACACAAATGCATGGTACGCAGAGACTTCATTAAATGGGGAGTTAGAAAGAAAAACAGACAGCAATCGCAAAATAGCTGAGGTCTCAAAT
Organism: Aquarana catesbeiana; assembly: GCF_042186555.1. Classification (NCBI taxonomy): domain Eukaryota; kingdom Metazoa; phylum Chordata; class Amphibia; order Anura; family Ranidae; genus Aquarana; species Aquarana catesbeiana. Next base: position 506,528,925 of record NC_133327.1, on the reverse strand, counting down.
TTGATAACTAATCTAGAAACTCAGCACAAACAGTCTCTTTCCACCCTCTCAGCAAAAAAACTGTTGGAGGCTAGGCAAACTCTACAATCCATCCTCAACACTAACTATAAACACTCTTTGTTCTTTAAAAAACGCATTTACTACGAGGGAGGAGATAAAAGTGGTACATTTTTAGCTAAAGCATTAAAAGATGCTAAATTAACTGAAAATATATATGGCATGAAAAATTCTTCACCGATATCATTTCACAGCCATTACTGCACACTTTAAACTCCTTATGCAAATCACAAACCATCCCTGATTAGTTTTTACTTGTTCATATAACAGTTATTCCAAAGAAAGATAAAGATCCCACAGAGTGCACAAGTATCCAAAATGATTGGCCCTGAGCAAGCAGGGTTCATGCCAAGCAGGGAAGCCAGGGAAAACATCACAAAGACCCTCTCCTCTCCACAGATGAGGAGGAGGCCTTCGACCGTGTTTCCTGGGAATATATGTTTGCTACCTGTGCGCATATTGGACTTAAACAGAATATGCCAAGCTGGATCGCCACATTATATCATGACCTTGTAGGAAAAATTAAAGTAAACGGCACCCTATCCGACAAGGTCAATATAAAAAATGGGACTAGACACCGCTTATTAGATTAGTCAACCAAAATGACGCTCTAAACGGGTTCACAATCGCAAGCAAAAAAATTCAAAATAGCTGCCTATGCAGACGATCGTTTCTATCACAACCACACATCTCTATTCCGAATTTATTCAAACTTTTCAACCACGTTAGTTATATTTCCATTAAATATACTAAATACTTATATTTTAAAATCAGCTACACTAAATCGGAGGACCTGAATCTATCCCTACTGATAGACGCTATAGATAAAACAAAACAAAACTGCTCCTTTAAATGGGAAAATGTTGCACTCAAATACCTAAGCATATAGATTACTCTGAAAATTAAGGACCTCTATAAACAAAACTTCATCCTATTGTTATGCAACATAGAAAAAGATCTCAAATCCTGGTATTCTAAATCCTTATCATGGTTTTACATAACCTCACTTTACGTACACTCGTGAGTAAGGACATACTCGTGAGTGCACATAAAGTGCCTCGCAAGTATGGACTTTCCCACACCGCGTAAGCAACAGTATGGCCTGGAAGAGGTGGAGCTGCCATGTGGATTTGCCACCAGTGAAGAGGCTGCAAGTGAAGAGGTAAAGTTCCCACTCGGAGTTGCCATCTGCAAGCCAGCCCAGAGTTGCTATCTGCACGCCGGCCCAGGGTTGCCGTCCATCCACCCAAAAACCTGCCTAAAAGTAAGTGGATTACTGTATAGTATAAACCTTGGATGTTACCCATGGCTGTAAAGTGTACAGTACTGTAGCATACAAAGGGTTGGCCACAGGAGCAGTCAGGTATTGCGCCTATAGATGATGGGAATAAACGTTATGCAGAGTACAAAAGTACTCGCTACAGTCCGCAACCCTCTAAAATAATAATTAATGTACAAGTCTATGAATTTAAAGCTAATTTAGGGATAATACAGTTACAGTGCATATTTTAGGAACTTCTATTTGTTCTTTTGATAGTTACAGGTATACAGGTACCTATCTTGTAGTGTATTGTACATTAATAATGGCAGATGCAAAAAAAACAAATCTATCACCTTGGATATGAAGGCTAAAATTATTAAATTGTATGATGAAGGTGTAACTCAAGCTGAAATAAGCCAAAGGCTAGGCTTCATTCGGACTACAGTTAACACTGTCATGAAAAACAGAAAAAAGCGGGGGAGATGGGCGGAGCCTAGCGGAGCAGACATGCATTGTTAGAGCTCCACACCGCTGAGGAGAGAAGAGAAGGACAAAGCGGAGCCTGCAGGCTCAAAATGTATCCATTTGAACCTTTTTGCCCCTGGGAACAAACTGTGAAAGTTTGGGCAGGAAATATGGTACTGGGAGGAAACCGTGGCAGAAATAAAAATCACCTCACAAAGAGCTCACAGGCACTCACTGCAGCTGAAGCAGCTCCAGTCACCTCACAAGATACAGCATCAGGGCGCTCTCACAGACAGAAAATGTCACAGCAAGACTCTCCATTTGAGTCAGATACAGAACAAATCCTCTCACAAACTTCTCCACAAGCCTCCTCAGAATCCCCAGTAATATTATTACAATTTGAAAAGATGCTTCATAAGGCTTTAAAACAAACCTCAGACCAAATAACAAAAAGCCTAACCAAAGAAATAAGAGAGCTGGGAAACCGCACCGCAGCCTTAGAAATAAAATTGGATGAAATTGAAATTACAACCCAAGTAAATATAACAGAATTGGAACAATTAAAAGAAGAGAATTTAATACTTCAAACTAAGCTCGAAGATTACGAAAATAGAGCCAGACGTTCAAACTTGCGCATAAGGGGAATACCTGAAACTGTGACAGACCTGCAATCTACTATTACTGCTCTATTACAAGAACTAAAGCCAGATATCCCTATTGAACGTTTAGAACTGGACAGAGTACACAGAACCCTCACAGCCAAAAAGAAAGATGGACCCCTACGTGATATAATCACAAAATTTCATTATTACAGAATGAAAGAACAAATACTAATTGCTGCAAGAGAAAAAAAGGAACTTAATTTTCAAGGACACAATTATCAAATTTTTGCTGACCTATCCCAACTTACTATTACTAAAAGACGATCCATGAAACCCCAACTAATGGAACTGCAACGCCACAACATTATGTATCAATGGGGCTTCCCCTTTTCAGTCAGATTTAACCACCAAGGTACAATTTACAGAAGCAGATCAGCAGATGAACTACAACAAACCCTTTTAAAATTAAATCTGACAGAACCCACAAGCAGCAACTCTCCCACACGCAGAAGAATGACATCATCTTCACCTTCAGGCAGCACTCAGAAAATTCCAGAACAAAATGGGAATCATCATTCTCACAAAAGAGGCAGTTATGCCACATCATCCATGGACCAAGAAGATTCAATGGACTGACATCCTAATTCCTGATATCTCTTCATTTATTATACTAAGAGATGGTTCTCTATAAAAAAACTGTATTTATAACTGAATGTAACTGCATTCTGATAGTCACACACTGTGTGGGATCATGTTACATTCCAGTTATATTTCTTATTGCTTCTGATTCATATAGCCTTAGAATATATAAGTGAAATAAGGAAATTCTTGTTCAGTTATATATCATCAGGTAATAACAATAGATTTATTACTTTTTAGGACAAATATGTTCAATAATCCAGAAGTAACGGAAGCTTTTTCTTTTTTTTCTTAAAACAAATATATTATTACCTAACTAGTTCCTAGAATTATGTTTTTGTTTATTCTAATCTGAAGCAATACAACCTCAATTTTATGAGTTAACATATCTAAACAGTTACATATGAATAAAATATGTAATTGTTTACTCTAAAAGGGCTAAAATCCCAAAATGATTCAAACTATCTTCATCAATACCAAAGTTATTAACAGTACCTTTCTAACTGAATTATTTAGCCTAGGGCAAGACTAACCATATACAACCACCCTGGAATAAATAATTTCAACAAAAACTATATTCTGCACTCCAATTAATGAAACATCATTTTGATGTCTTTTGACATAGCACTCCTCTCCTGTAAGCGGAAGATCCGTGTACCCCCATTAGCCCTCCTTATTCTCCCAACCATATTATGTGGGAGTGTGACGAAGGCACTTATTCCCCTGAGAGAGATATTTATTCTCTTTCACGGGTAAATTGTGATTACTTGCAAAAAATAATTTATACAATGTATCATCTAATCTCATATGTTTTTTGTTTACTCTTTACTCCAGAATTCACTGGTTTCTTTTCTATCTTTTCATCTCTTCAGTCCACACAGGTTGATCTGCGCAGTCAGCTCTGCATAACAAAAAGTAAGTCAAAACTATTTGATCTGTTGCCATGGCACCACTGAATATACTTTCCCTGAATGTTCAGGGAATAAATGTCCCTCAAAAAAGGACCAAAGCCTTCCGTACTTTCCATAACAAGAAGGCTCACATAGTATGCCTCCAAGAAACACACTTCACCAAAGATTCTACTCCAAAATATATTTCTCCTTTTTATCAACAAATTTACACGGCTTCTGCCTGTACCAAGCAAAGGGGAACTCTAATTGCATTTCACCGATCCACACCATTCACCTTATCATCAGAAATTAAAGACCCAGAAGGTAGATACTTGATACTCATGGGTTATATAATGGATACAGCAATCACGGTGATTTCCTACTACGCTCCTAACAAACAACCTACACCATTCCTCTCACATATATTACAAGTGATTAATACACACAAAATAGGAACAGTGATAATGTGTGGGGATTCGAACCAGGTCCTCCTCCCATTTCTAGATAAATCACCTTTTACACCATCCAAAATAACCTCTAGATTACTTTTTTCTCAACTTCTTTCCAAATACAACCTGGTAGATTCGTGGAGAGAAAGTAACCCAATGAAAAAGAAATTCACTTATTTCTCGCACCCTCATCAAACCTTCACCAGAATAGATCATATTTTTCTAACAATAGGAAAGATACCAGAAATTATTGCATCAGATATAATTCCGATTCCGTGGTCTGACCATAATGCAGTATGCACTACTATAGCCTCAGCCATACCAAAAGCGCATGACCCAACGTGGTACTTACCGGACATAATGCTCAAACACCCACTACATCAGATGGCCATTGAACAAGCTTTAAAGGAATACATATCAATTAATAATACAACAGACATCTCCCCAATAACACTGTGGGAAGCTCATAAGCCTGTCTTGCGTGGTACAATACAAAGACAAATGGCACTATTTAAACGGGAACGCAAAAATCTAGCAAAAAAACTAGAACTCAGTTTTAATGCAGCCTACATATCATTCCAAGATAATCCATCTCAGAGTACAAAATCTCATCTGGAAAAATCTAGATTGGAATACAATCTATTTCTCACTGAGTCAGTTGATAAATCCCTCAAACGCTCCAAACACAATTTCTACATGAATACAAACAAACCAGGTACATATTTGGCTCGGGCATTGAATTCAACTAACAAATCTTTCAAACCAATACGTTTGAAATTATCAAAAAATGTTTATACTTGTAATCCAGTTAACCACTTGACAACTGGGCACTTAAACCCCCTTCCTAACCAGACCAATTTTCAGCTTTTGGTGCTCTCAGATTTTGAATGACAATTACTCAGTCATGCAACACTGTATCTATATGAAATTTTTGTCCTTTTTTTCACACAAATAGAGCTTTATTTTGGTGGTATTTAATCACCGCTGGGTTCTTTATTTTTTGCGCTATAAAAGAAAAAAGACCGAAAATTCTGTAAAAAAATAAATTTTTCTTCATTTCTGTTATAAAATTTTGCAAATTAGTAATTTTTCTTCAAATATTTTGGCCAAAATTTATACCGCTACATATCTTTCGTAAAAATAACCCAAATCGGTGGATATTATTTGGTCTTTGTGAAAGTTATAGCGTCCACAAGCTATGGTGCGAATATCTGAAAATTGATCACACCTGAAGTACTGACGGCCTATCTAAATTCTTGAGACCCTAACATGCCAGAAAAGTACAAATACCCCCCAAATGACCCCTTTTTGGAAAGAAGACATTCCAAGGTATTTAGAAAGATGCATGGTGAGTTTTTTGAAGTTGTCATTTTTTCCCACAATTCTTTGAAAAATCAAGTTTTTTTTTTTACTTTTTTTTTTTTCACAAAATTGTCATATTAGCAGGTTATTTCTTACACACCACAAACGCATACCACAAATTACACCCCAAAACACATTCTGCTATTACTCCCGAGTACGGCGATACCACATGTGTGAGACTTTTACACAGCGTGGCCACATACAGAGGCCCAACATGCAGAGTATTGTGGGGTATTGCAGAGTACTGCGGGGTATTGCAGAGTATTGCGGGGTATTGCAGAGTATTGCAGAGTATTGCGGGGTATTGCAGAGTACTGCGGGGTATTGCAGAGTATTGCAGAGTATTGCGGGGTATTGCAGAGTACTGCAGGGTATTGCAGAGTACTGTGGGGTATTGCGGGGTATTGCAGAGTACTGCGGGGTATTGCAGAGTACTGTGGAGTATTGCGGGGTATTGCAGAGTACTGCGGGGTATTGCAGAGTACTGCGGGGTATTGCAGAGTACTGTGGGGTATTGCAGAGTATTGCGGGGTATTGCAGAGTACTGCGGGGTATTGCAGAGTACTGTGGGGGTATTGCAGAGTACTGTGGGGGTATTGCAGTGTACTGTGGGGGTATTTCAGAGTAATGTGGGGGTATTGCAGAGTAATGTGGGGCATAGCAGAGTATTGCACAGCATTGCAGAGTAGTGGGGATGGCTGAGCATGGATGGATGGATGGCTGGATGTCACTGTGCAGCGCTGTGGGCACTACACTTCCAGCCCACAGCGCTGCAGCCATCCATCCATCCCCCTCTCCGCTCACAGTGTACCGATCGGTACACAGGAGGGGAGGAGAGGAACCGGCGTCATCAGACGCCGCCGATCTGTTTACATGTGATCGCGCCGTCATTTGACGGCGCGATCACATGGTAAACGGCCGCGATCAGCGGCCATTTACCGGGATCGTGATGCGCCGGGTCCTCCGGATCCGGCGGTCACGGATGTGTTCGGGTGCGCGCCCTAGGGGGCGCGCGAGAGGGGAATTCTGAGAGGACGTCATATGACGTCCTCCCAGAGTTAAGCAACCGCCCTGCAGCCATCATTCGGCTATGGGCCGGTTGTTAAGTGGTTAAAATAGTCCATAAATTTGACTCACATCTCGCAACTTTATACAAGACAAACAATGAATTTAATCCTACAGAGGCTGAATCCTTCTTCTCAAAAATAACCTTACCTGTGTTATCTCAGAATCAAAAAAGCAGTTTGGATGAGCCTATAACTATAGATGAAGTTGCTAACGCCATAAAAGACCTAAAACTTAACAAAAGACCAGGCCCAGACGGCTACTCGGCCTTATACTATAAAACATTCTCAGAAATACTCTCTCCCATTCTCACTGAAACTTTTAACAAACTTCTAGATGGACATTCTTTTCGGCAAGAAACACTAATGGCAATTGTTTGTATGATCCCAAAACCCCTTTCTGATGATACTTCCTGTGTGAATTATCGGCCTATCTCTCTGTTAAACCTCGATATTAAATTATTAGCAAAAATAATAGCAAAACGCCTCAATAGCATTATAGGAAAATTAATACATAGAGATCAAGTAGGCTTCATGCCAAATAGACAGGCAGGCGATAATATACGCAGGGCAGTGTTATTGGCACATATCGCTAAAAAACGGAAAATCCCTTTATGTTTTCTATCTCTCGATATTAAGAGGGCATTTGACACAGTATCCTGGCAATATATGCAATATTCATTACAAAAATGGGGTTTTGGACCCCACTTTTTAACATGGATCAAAGCATTATATAATAAACCCAAAGCCTATATAAAATATGCTGGATACAAATCTGATGCCTTTAATATCGAAAGAGGTACCCGACAGGGTTGCCCATTATCTCCCATATTATTTGCCCTTATACTCGAACCCATGGCCCAATACATCAGAACAAACCAAACTATAACGCTGCGTAAACTGTCAGCGCTATATAAATCCTGTATAATAATAATAATAAATAATAATAACTGGCATTGAAGTAGGAGGTATTACACATAAATTATGTATATTTGCAGACGATATATTACTTTTTCTATCATCACCACAGGTCTCTGATCCTAACTTAATACCAGCTCTTGATGGATTTGCAGCCCTATCCGGCCTTATGATTAATCCTAAGAAATGCCTAGTGCTTAATATTTCACTCACAAACATGGAATTGATCCCGGCTAGGGCTGCACTCCCATTCACATGGGCAGAAAAATCAATCCCATATCTTGGAATTCATTTAACAGCATCTCATTCTGACTTATTCTCAACCAATTATCCTCCTGTATTAAAACAGATCACAAATCTAATAAAACAATGGTCGCAACTTCCTTTATCCTGGATAGGGAAGATTAATGCAATCAAAATGACTATTCTACCCAAATTGCTTTATCTATTCAGAGTCCTCCCTATTCCAATTCCTTCCTATTTTTTGAGAATAGTACAAAAAAGAGCAACTTCGTTTATATGGGGCTCTTCTAAACCACGTATACCTATACACACACTACATCTTCCCAAAAATAAAGGAGGCCTGGGATACCCTAATTTTACTAACTACTACAGAGCAGTACATTTGGCCAGTCTGTCCAAATACCATGCAAAACAGGAAATCCCATTATGGGTATTTATAGAGGCTTCAGAAAATGACCCTCTATTAATATCAAACTTATTATGGCTTGATCCTAAAGACCGCTTTAAAATTCATAATCCCATAACTAAACACTTCTTATCTCTCTGGGATAAACTAAAAACCAAATATCAGTTACAATCTCCACACAATCCTCTCCTTTCTTTTATCAGAAATCCGGCCTTTTATCCAGCATGGATCTACCCAAATTCTTTTAAAGCTTGGACAACATCAGGCATTCAGACACTAAATGACTTCATAGCATCTAAATCATTCCTTTCATTCCCATCGCTTAGAGAAAAATATGATCTACCAAACTCTGAGATATTTAGATATCTCCAAATCAAAAATTTCTATACACCATTCCTAAAGGGGGATACACCATTATCCCAATTATCCATTTTTGAATCAATCTGTACAAAAGATCCATTTGCTAAAGGTACAATTTCATCACTTTATAATCAATTATATGGAGTACCAAATCTTAATAGACCCTCTTACGTTCAAAGGTGGGAGGAGGACCTGGGACGAACTTTAGAAGACACGGACTGGTCTAACATATGGCTCACATCTAAGTCATCTTCACCCAACATCTTAGCACTGGAGACAAATTATAAAGTCCTAACTCGCTGGTACCTTGTACCCGCTAGAGTGGCAAAATATTCACCTAATACCTCAGCTCTTTGTTTTCGAGGATGCCCAGAAATAGGCACACATTTACACATATGGTGGACGTGCCCAGTAATCCAAACCTTCTGGAAGGAAGTCTTCGTGATTGCATCTAAAATATTTAAAAAAATAATACAACCAGATCCATATATAACTTTACTTAATCTAAAACCGGAATGGTTAACACTCTCTCAATTCAAACTTATGATTCAACTAATAACGGCTGCAAAACAAACAGTGGCCAAGGCATGGAAATCTCCTACATTGGTACTAGCAGAAACAATTCACAGAATGAATAATACAATGTCCCATGCTAAGATGGTAGCCATCGATCAAAATCTAATTCCAAAATTTGAAAAACTTTGGCATCCTTGGATAAAACAACAGTTCCTGTCAAACTTCAATGACTCTGTCCTGTTGCCATGGTAACAGATTAAATGACTTACAGAGACACCCATTCTAAGGCTTCAAAGAGAATAATAAAAAGAATAATAAACTGACGAGCGGGACAACCTTGTGGACCATACCTCTACCTTTCTACCCTTTTTCTTCTTTCTCTTTCCTTTTCTCCACCTTACGATTAAAGCTCATAATCAGAATTTATTTGACCTATATACACTCTACCTGTAAACAATATGTATAGTAGGTATAAATCATTTAAATACCTACAAAAGTAACTAAGGAAATGATATATATCTTTAATTTAGGTTTACGTGAACCCAATGTTTAATATTTGAAATTTCATGATATTTACCTATATAAACCCTACTGTAAAACAATGAGCTTACTTTATAGATCGTGTAAACTTACTTTATGTATCTTTATAATATTGTATACTCAATAAACTTCTTTTGACAAGGAAAAACAGAAAAAAATCATGCAGAAATTAAGAGTGCTACACCCATTAACACAACAACAGTTAGAAAAAGGAATAACATTGTTACTTTGGATAGAAAATCAGATTACACACTATGTTCCTGTCAACCTGGCAATTATACAAAGTAAAGCCTTAAGCCTAATCAATGACCTGAAGGCTAAGAAAGGTGAGGCAGCTAAGGATGCAGAGTTCCAAAGTCAATGCTAAAATTTCAGGTGCTTATGAATGACCTACACTTCAAACCTCCATAAACACTTACTTTTCTAAAAGTCCATCAGCACGTAGATCATCAACATTGACTGACAGTCATTTTGATCTCAGATCATCATCAACTGACAGTCCATTTCCAGCTCTGACATCACCATGTCCTGCTCCTACTCTTATTGCTACTTGTAGTACACCCAATACGCCAGCAAGAAAGTGTCTTGTCTTTGAAGACTTGACTTGTGAAACAGAAGATACATGTATGCCTTCATCCTTCCTACTAGAATAAATTCTCTAAGCATCTCTGGCCTTACGACAACAATCAGATAGAATAAGATTAAATTTTTCCTTTAATATTGTGTTTATTTTAGTTATCAATGCATTATTCATATCAGTTATGCCTGTAAATGACTATTGCAATGCAGTACATGCATTGAATAGTGAAAAAGGTATTGTTTCACTTTAAGTACATTTTCATTTAACATACATGCTCTGGTCTCATTGTATACCCAAAAGTGGGGTATGCCTGTATTGCGCTACTTTAATAACACAAATTATTGACTGGAACTGCCATGATGAAAATAAAGATTGGGTTAAGTTATAACGATTATACACAGATCTACCACTTGGATCAGAAGCCTTTAACAAAATTATTAAACTATATCACTTATCCAAAACTGACTTCCTTCCAGGTTGGAAAACAAAGGCGATTCCCCAAACAAACAAGGGTACCCCCTCCTAATTTTACACTGCTTACAAAATAGTGTTATTAAATCCAAAAGTGAACTACAAGAACTTTTCAGAAATGCAAACCTCCCATATTGGACATATTTCCAACTCCACGATTACTTTTTTAAGCAAAGCAGAAAGCTCAATTCACCAATCCCTTAATGCAACTAGAAGAGATATGTCTTAAGGGTTCTGAAATGCGTAAAACCGCCTCTCTGACATACTTATGGCTTCAGACGGAACACAATGAAACCCCAGCCTTTTTTAAAATTCTCAGGGAAACAGAGCTAGACAACTTTTATAGAAGCACAATGGACAAAAGCTTGCTCTTCAGCACACAAATGCTCCATTAGCACAAAAATGCAAGAAATCTCCTATAAAATCTTAACTCGTTGGTACACATTGGATCTACGTTGGAGATGCATACAGGGCAAAGGCACTATGCTTCACATTTGGTGGTATTGTTCACGAATAACCAATTTCTGGAACCAAGTATGTAATCTCATTTACACTATTACAGATACCAAACTGAAGCTTACCCCCGCCTGTTGTCTATTTAACATCTCCTCATACACTGCCAAACAATACAAACAAAACCTGTTAAGACACTTCTTAAATGTGGCTAAAATCTTAATCCCAAGGCATTGGAAAGAAACCTCATCACCCTCCATAAAAGACTGGTTAGGGGAAGTGTAAAGAGTCTATGAGATGGAACAAACACTAACCATGACAGATGATAGATTGTCCAAATTTCATAAAACCTGGCAACCCTGGTATATTTTCTCCCTTTCAGATCGGTATAAAAAGATGAGGGTCACCTAATTATTTCTGAGCGAAACTATAGTCCGTGAATAACGATGCCAACTCTATGGTATCCTAACACTGTGGTAACTGCAATAAACACGAACAGCGGTACCTGCGATAAATGCAGTTCTCTACTGTCTTTATTAAAGTTTTTTAATTCTATATTGTTTTATATGTTTAAATCTCATTTTGAATATCCTTACATCACTTGTTATTAACTCTGTACCTTGTGTCAACCATCTGCATATAACTAATGGACAATGTACATACTCATGCTCAATTTATAGCTTTTTCCAATCTTTTATGTCATGTACTTTCCTGTACGTGATTTCAATAAATCTAGCTGTTTAAAAAAAATACATAAGGTCAAAAATAATGAAGTGTAAAGCTAAGTAAAGCTAGGTAAACTATAGTAATGTGGTGCCCGGAACTGGATGGCATACTCCAGGTGCGACCAGACCAGAGTCTTGTATAGTCAGAGAATTATAGTTTTATCTCTGGAATTAATCCCTTTTTTAATGCTGGCCAATATTCTTTTGTCTTTGCTTGCAGCAGCTTGGCATTGCATGCCATTGTTGAGCCTGCCATCTACTAGGACCCCCAGGTCCTTTTCCATCCTAGATTCTCCCTGAGGTTCTCCCCCCTAGCGAGTAAATTGCATTAATATTTTTGGCACCCAAATGCATTACTTTACATTTTTCAACATTAAACCTCATTTGTAGTTTCCCACTGCATTCATCTCTTTAGGTCTTCTTGTAAGGTTTCCACATCCTGCGTAGAAGTTATTACCCTGCTTAACGTTGTATCGTCCGCAAATACTGAGATTGAGCTGTGTATCCCATCCTCCAGATCGTTTATGCATAAATTAAACAGGATTGGTCCCAGAACAGAGCTCTTCATTTCCCTTTTCTACTTATCTGCTGAATGCTAAGGTTTCATTGTCAATTTCCGGGTACTAATCACCAAAGCTCTTCGTATTATTTAATTATTAGTTTTCTTTTTAAATAACACATTCTTCCTGGTGAATTATACATTTGTTTTTAAGGATAGAGCGTAACTATAAGCTTTGTGCAATTATAGCTGAACTCCAGGAATTATCTGTATTTCATACTTACAGTGGGTGCAATGTAAGCATGCATATCTTATACCTTATAGGCAACTGGAGAAGCTGAAGTAATCAATGCTACTACAGTGATAGCCACTAGGGATGAGCCAAACACCCCCCGGTTCGCACCAGAACATGCGAACAAGCAAAAGATTTGTGCAAACACTATTAAAGTCTATGGGACACGAACATAAAAAATCAAAAGTGCTCATTTTAAAGGCTTGTATGCAAGTTATTGCCATAAAAAGTGTATGGGGACCCGGGTACTGCCCCAGGGAACATGTATCAGTGCAAAAAAAGTTTTTAAATGGCAGTTTTCAGGAGCAGGGATTTTAATAATGCTTAAAGTGAAAAAATAAAAGTTAAATATTCCTATAAATATCATGCCTGGGGGTCCCCTTAGTCTACCTGTAAAATAGGGCATCTTTCCGATGTTTATTACAGTCCCGCAGCAAAATTACGTTTCTAAAGGAGAAAATGTAATTAAAAATTGCCCACAGCTGTAATGTATTGTCGGCTCCCAGTAATTTAGATGGAAAACCATTGAACAAAACAGCGTGTGGTCCCCCAGTCCATACCAGTCCCTTCGGGTCCGGTATGGATATTAAGGGAACTCCATGCCAAAATTAAAAAGAAAAAAAATGACATGGGGGTCCCCCCCCAAAATCCATACTAGGTCCTCCAGGTCTGGTATGGATTTTAAGGGGAACCCAGTGCCAAACATTTTCTTGTGGTCTCTGAGTGCCGAGGCCGGCGCCATTTTGTTGTGATCCATGGCCAGTACCATTTTACGGTATTCCACGGCCAGAGGCTTTCTGCGGCTGTGCCCTTTCTTTCCACTTGCAGGTCACCTCGCTGGGGTGGTGGGTACTTAGCTGTTGGTTGGTTGCTTCTGGCGCTGTCTTGGCAGTGGCAGAGATCCCAGCGGCGGAGCTCTTTCAAGGAGCAGCATTTTGGGGAAATGGATCATTTTTGATAATCCTGACATTAGTGTTAATTACAATGACCATGGAAGAAACAGAACATTTTCATTACCTTCTTTTTGACAAAGTTCTGTTACCTTAATACAGCAAAATATAGTTTTATAGCTTATTTTATTAAATAGATTGATGGTTTGTCTTTAAAGCGACTCCACTGGAACCAATGAAAAACACAAGGCTAATATTAAAACAGTTATTTCTTTTTCTCTATTGGAAATAAAACATGGATTAGAATGTTCATTTGTATCCTATTGTTTAGGAATACAAGCTCTACATTTAAAGGCTTCACTTTTATTCCTCTGCCTACAATTTATATTTCAGGTTTTCTACAAGGCAAAACACACTACCATGTTGGAGAATTGCCATGCATAAATAACACGGTGTAGCCATGCTTCAGTTAAATTGATTTTACAATTATGTATAAATTGCTTTGAATGTACAGGTTTAAAATATTGTGTATTAGCTAAAACCAAAACTATTATTAGACAAATGGTGCAATTTAAACTAAGAAAAAAATGAGTTTTAGATAAAGATAAACAAACAACATTCTAAACCTCTATTTGAAAAAAAAATCTGTGCTGTGACAAAAAAAAAAAAATACTGAACCTAAATATTTTGTTAAACATTAATATTTTTTCTTGTAAAGCTATTTTTTCTTGTATGCTGTAAATAAAGTAAAATAAATAAAAGACAAGAGAGGCATGGGGATTTAAGCTTAGGCTGAATTTTAGTTCCTAAAACTAGCCTGTCCGCAGTTTGGCAAAATAAACATCAACTAGGAATCTGTCCATTAGCAGCTGTAGCAATGCCACCACTAAAAGACATAGCAAATGCCTGGTTCTGCTGGAATGTAAACAAGAGCACCAACATCTGGCCTAACATCATTGACCTCATATGGTCACGAACAGCTATATACACCTGTCATTTGCAATGGCAGTAGTGGTAGGGCAGCATCATTGTAAAAGCAAGTTGTTGTGGTGGAGGGTCAACATCATTGGACGATCAACATGGGGACAAGGTTCCTAGTTAGTGGGGCTTGGATGCACACTCACTGCCCACCTTACATGGCTAGCCAGGCTTCATGCCAGGATAGGGTTCTTTTTTTATTATTAAGGGTGGGTGTCAGTTTTTTTTCTCCAAGCCAGGCCTCTATTGAAATATTGAAAGAAAGGAAAAAGAAAGATTCATTAAAGACCCTCGTTGACCTGGTAGAAAGGGGGCTGCATGCTTGTTGCTCCCTGCTAAATGCCATCAGCACTGGGAGGGTACCTTGAAAAGGAGGATGGCTAATTCCGCGTACACATGACCGGACTTTATGGCATACTTGGTCCAGTGAACCAGAGTCCGTCGAACAATTCAATCGTGTGTGGGCTCCAGCGGACTTTTTTTGATGGACCTAGAAATGAAACATGTTTCAAATCTTTTTGACGGACTCGAGTCCGCTTGAAAAGTCCGCTCGTCTGTATGCTAGTCCGACGGACAAAAACCGATGCTAGGGCGGCTATTGGCTACTGGCTATGAACTTCCTTTGCTTTAGTCCGGTCGTACGTCATCACGTACGAATCCATCGTACTTTGATTGATCGTGTGTAGGCAAGTCCGTTCAGTCAGAAAGTCTGCCGTAAAGTCTGTCGAAAAGTCTGCAGGACAAAGTATGCCGTAAAGTCCGGTTGTGTGTATGCGGCATAAGGCACTTCCCTCTGCAAGGCGCCTTATCCCTATGTGGATCACGACAACTGAACCAGAATCTGGAAGCCCCTTTAGAATAAGATGACCCTAGATACTCCCTTTAAGTAAATACGTATCAACAATGGCATCAACAAATCAAGCAATGATTTTGTTTTTGTATTATTATACTGCTCAGCATTAGGGATGAGCTTCGTGTTCGAGTCGAACCCATGTTCGACTCGAACATTGTCTGTTCGGTCGTTCGCCGAATTCCAAACTTTATGGGCCGTTCGCGCCAAATTCGTGTGGCGCGTCACGGCCCATAATTCACTGCGGCATTGCAGTACATTGCTGGCTGATGATTGGCCAAGCATGCACTATGACCCGCATGCTTGGCCAATCACAGCGCCGTCGATAGAGAGAGCTCTAATTGGCCAAAGCCAGGGTGGCTTTGGCCAATTATGGCTCAGGGGGCTTAGAACACGCCCCACACTATATAAGGCCGCCTGCATGGCGGCCCTGTGTAGTGTGTGTTGCGGCGTTGAAAGAGAGATAGATAGACAGAGAGACAGTGTCATTTCATTTGAGTTAGATAGATTAGGCAGGACAATCAGTGAGTTAGCTGCACTTACAGTGTATTGTGTATATATATATATATATGCATCCCAGGTGTTGTATATATATATATATATATATATATATATATATATATATATATATACACACACTGTATTCAGTTTAGCTAGATCCGTTCCTGTTATCTTCTTACTGACAGGCAGGCTTGTCTTGTTACAGTATTTACAGCTACCTGAAGAAAATTGCTGGTGTTCTTTTGATCCTATTAGTACCACAGTCAGGCAGCTAGACTATTTACAGTTAGTGCAGTGCGTCCTGCTCACAGTGTTCAGCTAAAACTACAAGTTAGTGTGGTGCGTCCTGCTCACAGTGTTCAGCTAAACCTACAAGTTTTTTTTTGCGAGCTCTGCACAGTGTTCATTTAAAGCTACAAGTTAGTGCAGTGCGTCCTGCTCACAGTGTTCAGCTAAAACTACAAATTAGTGTAGTAAGACCTCTGCACAGTGTTCATCTAAAGCTACAAGTTAGTGCAGTGCGTCCTGCTCACAGTGTTCAGCTAAAACTACAAGTTAGTGTAGTGAGACCTCTGCACAGTGTTCATCTAAAGCTACAAGTTAGTGTAGTGCATCCTGCTCACAGTGTTCAGCTAAAACTACAAGTTAGTGTAGTGAGACCTCTGCACAGTGTTCATCTGAAGCTACAAGTTAGTGCAGTGCGTCCTGCTCACAGTGTTCAGCTAAAACTACATGTTAGTGTGGTGCGTCCTCCTCACAGTGTTCAGCTAAACCTACAAGTTATTTTTTTGCGAGCTCTGCACGGTGTTCATCTAAAGCTACAAGTTAGTGTAGTGCGTCCTGCTCACAGTGTTCAGCTAAAACTACAAGTTAGTGTAGTGAGACCTCTGCACAGTGTTCATCTAAAGCTACAAGTTAGTGCAGTGCGTCCTGCTCACAGTGTTCAGCTAAAACTACAAGTTAGTGTAGTGAGACCTCTGCACAGTGTTCATCTGAAGCTACAAGTTAGTGCAGTGCGTCCTGCTCACAGTGTTCAGCTAAAACTACATGTTAGTGTGGTGCGTCCTCCTCACAGTGTTCAGCTAAACCTACAAGTTATTTTTTTGCGAGCTCTGCACAGTGTTCATCTAAAGCTACAAGATAGTGTAGTGCATCCTGCTCACAGTGTTCAGCTAAAACTACAAGTTAGTGTAGTGAGACCTCTGCACAGTGTTCATCTAAAGCTACAAGTTAGTGCAGTGCGTCCTGCTCACAGTGTTCAGCTAAAACTACATGTCAGTGTGGTGCATCTTCCTCACAGTTTTCAGCTAAACCTACAAGTTATTTTTTTGCGAGCTCTGCACAGTGTTCGTCTAAAGCTACAAGTTAGTGTAGTGCATCCTGCTCACAGTGTTCAGCTAAAACTACAAGTTAGTGTAGTGAGACCTCTGCACAGTGTTCATCTAAAGCTACAAGTTAGTGCAGTGCGTCCTGCTCACAGTGTTCAGCTAAAACTACAAGTTAGTGTAGTGAGACCTCTGCACAGTGTTCATCTAAAGCTACAAGTTAGTGCAGTGCGTCCTGCTCACAGTGTTCAGCTAAAACTACATGCTAGTGTGGTGCATCCTCCTCACAGTGTTCAGCTAAACCTACAAGTTATTTTTTTGCGAGCTCTGCACAGTGTTCATCTAAAGCTACAAGTTAGTGTAGTGCGTCCTGCTCAAAGTGTTCAGCTAAAACTACAAGTTAGTGTAGTGAGACCTCTGCACAGTGTTCATCTAAAGCTACAAGTTAGTGCAGTGCGTCCTGCTCACAGTGTTCAGCTAAAACTACATGTTAGTGTGGTGCATCCTCCTCACAGTGTTTAGCTAAACCTACAAGTTATTATTTTGCGAGCTCTGCACAGTGTTCATCTAAAGCTACAAGTTAGTGTGGTGCGTCCTCCTCACAGTGTTCAGCTAAAACCACAAGTTAGTGTAGTGAGACCTCTGCACAGTGTTCATCTAAAGCTACAAGTTAGTGCAGTGCGTCCTGCTCACAGTGTTCAGCTAAAACTACAAGTTAGTGTAGTGAGACCTCTGCACAGTGTTCATCTGAAGCTACAAGTTAGTGCAGTGCGTCCTGCTCACAGTGTTCAGCTAAAACTACATGTTAGTGTGGTGCGTCCTCCTCACAGTGTTCAGCTAAACCTACAAGTTATTTTTTTGCGAGCTCTGCACAGTGTTCATCTAAAGCTACAAGATAGTGTAGTGCATCCTGCTCACAGTGTTCAGCTAAAACTACAAGTTAGTGTAGTGAGACCTCTGCACAGTGTTCATCTAAAGCTACAAGTTAGTGCAGTGCGTCCTGCTCACAGTGTTCAGCTAAAACTACATGTCAGTGTGGTGCATCTTCCTCACAGTTTTCAGCTAAACCTACAAGTTATTTTTTTGCGAGCTCTGCACAGTGTTCGTCTAAAGCTACAAGTTAGTGTAGTGCATCCTGCTCACAGTGTTCAGCTAAAACTACAAGTTAGTGTAGTGAGACCTCTGCACAGTGTTCATCTAAAGCTACAAGTTAGTGCAGTGCGTCCTGCTCACAGTGTTCAGCTAAAACTACAAGTTAGTGTAGTGAGACCTCTGCACAGTGTTCATCTAAAGCTACAAGTTAGTGCAGTGCGTCCTGCTCACAGTGTTCAGCTAAAACTACATGCTAGTGTGGTGCATCCTCCTCACAGTGTTCAGCTAAACCTACAAGTTATTTTTTTGCGAGCTCTGCACAGTGTTCATCTAAAGCTACAAGTTAGTGTAGTGCGTCCTGCTCAAAGTGTTCAGCTAAAACTACAAGTTAGTGTAGTGAGACCTCTGCACAGTGTTCATCTAAAGCTACAAGTTAGTGCAGTGCGTCCTGCTCACAGTGTTCAGCTAAAACTACATGTTAGTGTGGTGCATCCTCCTCACAGTGTTTAGCTAAACCTACAAGTTATTATTTTGCGAGCTCTGCACAGTGTTCATCTAAAGCTACAAGTTAGTGTGGTGCGTCCTCCTCACAGTGTTCAGCTAAAACCACAAGTTAGTTTAGTGCGTCCTCACAGTGTTCAGCTAAAACTACAAGTTAGTGTAGTGAGACCTCTGCACAGTGTTCATCTAAAGCTACAAGTTAGTGCAGTGCGTCCTGCTCACAGTGTTCAGCTAAAACTAGAAGTCAGTGTGGTGCGTCCTCCTCACAGTGTTCAGCTAAACCTACAAGTCATTTTTTTGTGAGCTCTGCACAGTGTTCATCTAAAGCTACAAGTTAGTGCAGTGCGTCCTGCTCAAAGTGTTCAGCTAAAACTACAAGTTAGTGTAGTGAGACCTCTGCACAGTGTACATCTAAAGCTACAAGTTAGTGCAGTGCGTCCTGCTCACAGTGTTCAGCTAAAACTACATGTCAGTGTGGTGCATCTTCCTCACAGTTTTCAGCTAAACCTACAAGTTATTTTTTTGCGAGCTCTGCACAGTGTTCGTCTAAAGCTACAAGTTAGTGTAGTGCATCCTGCTCACAGTGTTCAGCTAAAACTACAAGTTAGTGTAGTGAGACCTCTGCACAGTGTTCATCTAAAGCTACAAGTTAGTGCAGTGCGTCCTGCTCACAGTGTTCAGCTAAAACTACAAGTTAGTGTAGTGAGACCTCTGCACAGTGTTCATCTAAAGCTACAAGTTAGTGCAGTGCGTCCTGCTCACAGTGTTCAGCTAAAACTACATGCTAGTGTGGTGCATCCTCCTCACAGTGTTCAGCTAAACCTACAAGTTATTTTTTTGCGAGCTCTGCACAGTGTTCATCTAAAGCTACAAGTTAGTGTAGTGCGTCCTGCTCAAAGTGTTCAGCTAAAACTACAAGTTAGTGTAGTGAGACCTCTGCACAGTGTTCCTCTAAAGCTACAAGTTAGTGCAGTGCGTCCTGCTCACAGTGTTCAGCTAAAACTACATGTTAGTGTGGTGCATCCTCCTCACAGTGTTTAGCTAAACCTACAAGTTATTATTTTGCGAGCTCTGCACAGTGTTCATCTAAAGCTACAAGTTAGTGTGGTGCGTCCTCCTCACAGTGTTCAGCTAAAACCACAAGTTAGTTTAGTGCGTCCTCACAGTGTTCAGCTAAAACTACAAGTTAGTGTAGTGAGACCTCTGCACAGTGTTCATCTAAAGCTACAAGTTAGTGCAGTGCGTCCTGCTCACAGTGTTCAGCTAAAACTACAAGTCAGTGTGGTGCGTCCTCCTCACAGTGTTCAGCTAAACCTACAAGTCATTTTTTTGTGAGCTCTGCACAGTGTTCATCTAAAGCTACAAGTTAGTGCAGTGCGTCCTGCTCAAAGTGTTCAGCTAAAACTACAAGTTAGTGTAGTGAGACCTCTGCACAGTGTTCATCTAAAGCTACAAGTTAGTGCAGTGCGTCCTGCTCACAGTGTTCAGCTAAAACTACAAGTCAGTGTGGTGCGTCCTCCTCACAGTGTTCAGCTAAACCTACAAGTTATTTTTTTGCGAGCTCTGTACAGTGTTCATCTAAAGCTACAAGTTAGTACAGTGCGTCCTGCTCACAGTGTTCAGCTAAAATTACAAGTTAGTGTGGTGCGTCCTCCTCACAGTGTTCAGCTAAAACTACAAGTTAGTGTAGTGCATCCTCACAGTGTTCAGCTAAAACTACAAGTTAGTGTAGTGAGACCTCTGCACAGTGTTCAGCTAAAATTACAAGTTAGTGTAGTGCGTCCTGCTCACAGTGTTCAGCTAAAACTACAAGTTAGTGTGGTGCATCCTCCTCACAGTGTTCATCTAAACCTACAAGTTTTTTTTTGTGAGCTCTGCACAGTGTTCAGCTAAAGCTACCTGTAGAAGGTTGGTGGTGTTTTCCTGATCCTATCACTATCGCAGGCAGCTAAAAAAGCTACAAGTTAGTTTTTTGCGAGCTCTGCACAGTGTTCAGCTAAAGCTACCTGTAGAAGGTTCGTGGTGTTCTACATACTACAGGCAGGCAGTTGATTTTGCTAGCTGCAGTATCAGTGTATATATATATATATATATATATATATATATATATATATATATATATATATATCCCAGCTTAGTGCAGCTACAGGCCATTAGTATGTCTGGAAGGCCAAGAAGGAGAGGCAGACAGTCACAAGCCAATAAGAGAGGGCAAGCAGGCTTTGTGTCTAGTGCTGGTCATGGAGATGGTGCATCCTCATCAGCACGTGGCCGTGGGACACGCTTGGCCTTTTTTTCAGCAGCTGGCCGTGTTGAGCCGCAACATGCCGAAGACTTGGTCGAGTGGATGACCAAGCCGTCCTCATCCTCCTCATCCTCTCTCACTCATGCTCAGGGTACTTTGGCAAAGCAGCGGCCTCTTCCCTCGGCTCAATGTCATCAGTGACTACTTCCCTAGCCCCACCATGTCCTCCTGAGGAGTCCCTCAAACTGTTTGACCACAGTGTTGGGTACATGCTCCCGGAGGATGCCCAGCGTTTGGAAGGCTCTGATGATGATACTGAGCTCGATGAAGGCAGTAACATGAGCACGGACAGAGGGGGTGCCCAAGAAGGACAGCAATTTGGCAGTCATGCTCCCCCTGCTGCAGCATACTGCCAGGTTTGCTCCAGTGATGAGGAGGGAGGGGATGATGAGGTCACTGACTCAACGTGGGTGCCTGATAGGAGAGAGGAGGAGGAGGAGGAGGAGGCGGCACATCACCAACGAGGCAGGATGCCCTCCAGGGGCCAGCCTAAGGGCAGCACATTGACTGCATCACACCCCAAAGCTCCACATGTGCAGGGCGCTGCAGTCTCTGCGCGTTATTCAAAAAGCTCTTTGGTGTGGGCCTTTTTTGAGATGAGTGCATCAGATCGCACCGCTGCTATTTGCAACATATGTCTCAAGCGTATCTCGCGTGGCCAAAACATCTCCCACTTGGGTACCACATGCTTGACCAGACATATGTTGACCTGCCATGCAGTTCGTTGGCAAGCGTATCTAAAAGACCCACACCAAAGAACAAAGAGGACCTCTCCTTGCTCCTCATCAGCTGAGATCTCCAACCCCACTATACCTTCAGTCCTCTCTGAGACCTGCACTGAGAGGAATGAAGGTGTAGAATTAGGTGTGTCACAGCCAAGTACTTGTGGGCAATCTGCTTTTGGTACACCGACGTCAGATTGTACCAGGCAAATTTCCCTGCCCCAGCTGCTGCACCGCCGAAAGAAGTTTGCTTCCAGCCATCCACATGCCCAGCGGTTGAATGCTAGCTTGGCAAAACTGCTAGCACTTCAACTGCTGCCTTTTCAGTTGGTAGACTCTGCCCCCTTCCGTGAGTTTGTGGAATGTGCGGTTCCTCAGTGGCAGGTACCCAAACGTCACTTTTTCTCATGGAAGGCGATTCCGGCTCTCTACCGGCATGTGGAAGGCAATGTCCATGCCTGGACAGGGCGGTCAGCGGTAAGGTGTATATTACCGCTGACTCATGGTTCAGCAGGCATGGACAGGGACGTTACCTAAGTTTCACGGCTCATTGGGTGACTCTGCTGGCAGCTGGGAAGGATGCAAGACAAGGTGCAGTAGTGTTGGAGGTTGTTCCACCACCACGCCTCCAAAATGCCACTACTAATGATTGTGACACATCTCTCTCCTCCACACCCTCCTCTTCTTCTTCCACCATGGCCTCTTCCTGTGCTTTTTCCTTGGAACCAGCGGTGCTCCGTAGCTGTTCAAGGGGCTAAAAGATGCCATGCGGTGCTTGAGCTGGTGTGCTTGGGGGACAGGAGCCACACTGGGGCAGAGGTTCTGTCAGCTCTGCAGGGGCAGGTTCAGAGGTGGTTGACGCCACGCCAACTTAAGGCAGGAATGGTGGTTTGCGACAATGGCACCAACCTCCTCTCTGCCCTCCGACAGGGACAAATGACCCATGTGCCCTGTTTGGCTCACGTCCTTAACTTGGTGGTGCAGCTGTTCTTGGGCAGGTACCCGGGCTTACAGGATGTCCTGAGGCAGGCCAGGAAAGTCTGTGTGCATTTCCGCCGGTCTTAAAATGCCAATGCTCGGCTGGCGGACCTCCAAATGGAGTTTAACCTGCCCAAGAACCGCCTAATCTGTGACATGCCCACCAGGTGGAACTCAACTTTGGCCATGCTGCAGCGGCTGCACACGCAGCAGAGGGCCATCAATGAGTACCTGTGTGACTATGGCACCAGGGCAAGGTCAGGGGAGCTTGTTTTTTTTTCTCCACACCAGTGGGCCATGATCAGGGATGCATGCACTGTCCTGTCACCATTTGAGGAGGCCACGAGCATGGTGAGCAGTGACAGTGCATGCATCAGTGACACTGTCCCCCTTGTCCACCTGTTGGAGCACACACTGCATGGAATAATGGACAGGGCACTTGAGGCAGAACAGAGGCAGGAAGAGGAGGACTTCCTTAGCTCTCAAGGCCCACTTTATCCAGACAGTGTTCCTGCGTGCCCGCCGAGCACACAGGAAGAGGACGAGGAGGAGGAGGAGGAGGAAGAGGAAGATTGTGTCAGTATGGAGATGGCGCCTGGCACTCAGCATCAGCAGCAGTCTTTAAGGGATCAGTCCCAAGAAACACATGGACTTGTACGTGGTTGGGAGGAGGTGGCTGCGGACCATGTCGTCCTTAGTGACCCAGAGGACTCCGGACCGAATGCCTCAGAAAACCTACGCTGCATGGCCTCCCTGATCCTGCAAAGCCTGCGTAAGGATCCTCCTATTCGTGGTATCAAGGAGAAGGACCAATAATGGCTGGCAACCCTCCTTGATCCACGTTACAAGGGTAAGGTTGCGGACCTTATCTTGCCATCGCAGAGGGAGCAGAGGATGAAACATCTTCGGGAGGCCTTGCAGAAAGGTCTGTGCAACGCATTCCCAGAGACTGGGAGGTTACAAACTGCTGTTTATGGACAACGTGTTGCTGAGGCTTCGGTCAGTCAAAGAAGGAGCGGTGGAGAAGGTGGCCGTCTGACCGATGCGTTCAGACAATTTTTTGGTCCGCAGCCCCAAGGTATGATTGGTTCCAGCAACCATCGCCAGCATCTGTTTTACATGGTGCAGGAATACCTAGGGGCAAGATCTGACTTGGACACCTTTCCCACCGAAAATCCTCTGGGTTACTGGGTCTTGAGGATGATCACTGGCCAGAGCTTGCACAGTATGCCATTGAGCTACTGGCCTGTCCTGCATCCAGCGTTCTTTCGGAACGCATATTCAGTGCTGCTGGGGGCTTTGTAACCGATAACAGGGTGCGTCTGTCCACCGACTCGTTCGATCGACTGACCTTCATAAAAAAGAATCAGTCTTGGATCACCACCAGCTACCAAGCACCTGATGCTGATGTAACCGAATATTTTTTTTTGAAATCTCAGATCCCTTCAAAGACTGCCTATGCTGATGCTGAGTGACTATCCCTGAGTAATTATCCTCTTCCTCCTCAATGATCACGCTGATAGCTTGTAAGAACGTTTTTGGTTCGGGGCGCCACCACCAATGCCTAAGGCCCAATTTTTCAGCCCCTGTTTAACAGGAGTGTGTAATTACAATTTTTGATGCAATACTTTGCAGCAGGGCTCGTTTCTGCGTTACAACTAGAGTATCTGTGAGGGGTTGCAGTGTTGTGGCACCAGCACCAATGCCTAAGGCCCAATTTTTCAGCCCCTGTTTAACAAGGGCGTGTAGTTACAATTTTTGATGCAATACTTTGCAGCAGGGCTTGTTTCTGCGTTCCAACTAGAGTATCTGTGAGGGGTTGCAGTGTTGTGGCACCAGCACCAGTGCCTAAGGCCCAATTTTTCAGCCCCTGTTTAACAGGGGCGTGTAATTACAATTTTTGATGCAATATTTTGCAGCAGGGCTCGTTCCTGCGTTCCAACTAGAGTGTCTGTGAGGACTTACAGTGTTGTGGCACCAGCACCACCACTACCAAAGGCCCAATTTTTCTGCCCTTGTTCAACAGGGGCATGTAATTACAATTCTTGATCTAATATTTCACAGCTGGGCCTATTTCTGCGCACACCAAGAGCGAGTGAGGACTTACAGTGTTGTGGCACCAGCACCAGCATCACCACCACCACCAAAGGCCCAATTTTTCTGCGATTGTTCAACAGGGGCATGTAATTACAATTCTTGATCTAATATTTCACAGCAGGGCCCATTTCTGCGCCCACCAAGAGCGAGTGAGGACTTACAGTGTTGTGGCACCAGCACCACCACCGGCACCAAAGGCCCAATTTTTCTGCCCCTGGTCAACAGGGGCATGTAATTACAATTCTTGATCTAATATTTCACAGCAGGGCCCTGTGAGGGCTTACAGTGTTGTGGCCACAACAACACCTAAGGCCCAAATTTCTGCTGAGTATATAGGGCAGGCCCCTACTTTCAAACATCTAACTTACAAACGACTCCTACTTGCAAACGGAAGGAAACAACAGGAAGTGAGATGAAATCTACCCCTGGGAAGGGAAATTCTCTCCTGTAAGAGTTAATATGGGAAAAACATTTCTCCTTTCCACTAATGCTTTCCAATCCTTGTTTCACAAAAAAACCCAAATTTTCAAAAAACATTTGTCATTGGGACAAAAAGTGAGGTGAAATCTTCTGAAGAGGAGGACAGACAGCAAAACAAATGTCACAGGGGTGATAACCCTTCCCTATGTTTTCCAAAAAGCTTAAAAAAGATTTTTTGGCTGGAGCTAAACACGTTAAAAATGTACCTGTTCAAAATTACAAACAGATTCTACTTAACAACAAACCTACAGTCCCTGTCTTGTTTGCACCGCCTGTATACTGCTGTTCAGAGTATATAGGGCCTGGTGGCCCCACACCTTTCCTTATTTTAATTTGGGTGCGGGTTCCCCTTAATATCCATACAAGACCCAAAGGGCCTGGTAATGGACTGGGGGGTACCCATGCCATTTGTCTCACTGATTTTCATCCATATTGCCAGGATCCGACATTACATTAAACCCGCAAGCAGTTTTAAATTAGATTTTTTCCTTTAAAAATGACATTTTGTGCAGGGACTGTTCTAAACACGGGAAACACGCGCCACTTTACAGGCATACTATAGACACCCCCAGGTATGATATTTAAAGGAATATTTAACTTTTTTTTTTTTACTTTAACATCATTAAAATCACTGCTCCCGAAAAAACGTCAGTTTTTAAAAGTTTTTTTTGCATTGTTACATGTCCCCTGGGGCAGGACCCGGGTCCCCAAACCCTTTTTAGGACAATACCATGCAAATTAGCCTTTAAAATTAGCACTTTTGATTTCGAACGTTCGAGTCCCATAGACGTCAATGGGGTTTCTAACGTTCGTGCGAATTTTCGGTCCGTTCGCAGGTTCTGATGCGAACCGAACCGGGGGGTGTTCGGCTCATCCCTACTCAGCATGCATAAACATAACTTAGTTGGTTTGTTTCTCCTAACAAAGCCTGAGTTCATCTTTAAAATTATGCTGTGCATGTAGTTATACTTGAATTTCAGCCTAAACTCTGATTTGTGGACTTAATTGCTCACGCTAGATGTAATTAAGCATTGCATGTATGAGTTTGCACCTGGGAAGCTTCTTTAACCACTTCAGTACCAGGCACTTTCGCCCCTTCCTACCCAGGCCAATTTTTAGCTTTCAGTGCTGTCGCACTTTGAATGACAAATGCGCAATCATGCTACACTGTACCACAAATAGAGCTTTCTTTTGATGGTATTTGATCACTGCTGGAGTTTTT